>NC_067297.1:2492121-2795151 GCF_020740795.1 Apus apus
GGATTTCCTGACATTCAGCAGCTTTGCTGGAATTGTAGTTTTGCTGCTGTTGCTGAATGTTCACGGGTACCCAGGGGCTGTTCTCACACGGAAGACGTATGATCCTGTGCGGGATCAGGGACAGGCACATTAAGCCCAACATTCTCAGCCTGCTGGACTGACTGCACATGCTTGCAATTGATTGTAGAGCACATTCAGGCTCATTGCAGAGTCACTCTGCACGTAAATTCATGTTCCTGTCTAGGAGCCCTTTCTATCCAACAGACCTTACTGTGAACAGTTTAGTGTTAGTAAGAGAAAATTTCCAAATGCTTTGCACACTTGAACTTCAGACAGCTTCCTTATCCTAATTAAGGCTGGTGAGTGGGAGTGCGCCAATCCTCTTCTGGCATATGAGTGTTATTTTCTGACTGATACAGATGAGAGAGGTTTGCTGTAGCTTAATAACAGTTGTGCTTTGAAGAAATGTTTGGTTTATACAGTTAAAAAGAAAAAAATTGTTTGGGGTTGTAAAGGCCCAAAGGGCATAATCTGTACTATCTGATCCATTTGTGTTGGGAGCTACAACTCTGAGGCACAACACAGCCACTTGATTTCTTAAGCACCTGAAGAGGAGAGGGAGGGGGCTTGAGGGTAGAGGAGAGTGGAGCAAACAAACCTTGGCCAAAGCTTTCACAACAGAAGTTTCATTGTTTTAATTTAGAAACTGTCAAACATGTAGAAGTTGCAAATTTTCCCAGCATTTCCATTAGCACATTTAAATCACAGTTTTTGGAAATCTTGTTACAGGTAAGAATGTACTTTTCATAAGTTCTCAGAGAACAGTGAGGGATGCAAAATAAGAAACAAAAACCTTTTCCTGATTTCTTTCCCCCCCCACTTCCGCAAAGTCACCTAAAAATGAGGGGATTAACTATTATGAGTCAATAGGAGGCACTTGTGAAAGAGAAAGCACTGCCATCCAGATTTGAGGGAAATGAAGCATTTATTGGAACAAAAATACCCTCTTTGTTCAAATGTTACTTCACTGAATTGTGTATTCCCTTCTGAAGAGCATGAAAAGCAATTGAAGAAAATGTTTTATTCCATTCTTCCTTTCTTTTAACACTTGTGTTTTTCTTTGTCTTCCTGTTTTACCTTCTTTTCTGTGTCCATCTTTCTCATTAAATTACTAGCCAATGCTTTTCTAATTAATGCCAGTTTAATTTAATGTTTAACGAAGCTATGTCTGTGTGGGGCGTTTGATTTCTTTTTGTAATTCTGGCCTGACCATTGAGATCATCAGCATCTGCACAGCACTGCAGAGTCCCTTGGGGCACTAAACAACAGTTCAAACTCCCTTTTTATTAAAAAAAAAAATGACTGGCATGTAGGATTACTAGAAACTATCCTCTTCATAAAGTGGCTGTACCTGTTTACCTTGCAGCTTTCTGAATCAGTTGATATGTGTTCACTTTAAATTATTAATGTGATGGAGTTGGGTGCAACATTATTGTAATACAGCTGCAAATTGATCTAGAGAGAACTTTTAAAGAAAAAATATGACATAGTGCTGGCAAATTTTGTCTGTAAATAAGCCATAAGTATTGCTATAATTATATCTGTCATTGGAAAATACTAAAAAATGTTGCATCTGATTATATTTCAGTTGGTGGGTTGTTTACAAACAGTTTTCAGATAATTTTTTCCTTACATACCCACAATTTTTTATGCAGTTGGTCGTCTAGATCACGATATTATTTCTGTCCTGTTCTGTTTATGTAGCTCACTGTGTCAGAAGAGCCTTGTCAGCAAGGCTACCTGTACACTGACAGAACAGATGCTTGTACAGAGGCATAGGAGCAAAATTCCTCATTACATCTTCCTTACCCACAAACACAGTTTTTCTAGCAGAATATGTTTATGGAGAGTGGTTCAAAATGGTAGTAATTACTGCTTAAAGGACTTTGTGATTCGTTCTTTTCTGGGCAACAGCGTATACTAGTGTTCCCCAAGAAATGGTGCTGGTCAGAGTGGTCTTACAAACTGTTCATACCGTTTTTCAGGAGCACTGGGAAGTCCAATCCTCAGTTTTAAGGTATCGGGGAGGGACACACTCCATGAAATCTTGAGGCACTTGTGTGAATTAGCCCCAAAACATCAGTGTTCTGCTAAGTCTCTCTGAGAAGCAGGAAGCAGCAGGCTGCGGTGTGTTTCCTGGGATTCACAGGAGGGGAGTGAAGGAGTGGTGGTGGGCAAGACAGTTTTTAAATGTCAGCACTGAAATGGTTAGCATTACCAAATCTGTTCAGAGAACTTGGGCTGTGATGAGCCCATATCTGAAACAAACCAGGTAACATTATCTGCAAAGCAAATCCAGGCAGTTACCTAAAAAGAGCAATGGCATGGGTCTTCATGTTGTCTTGTAAACATGGCACTTACTAGTATGAGTTAGAGGTGGTTGTTTGTTGTTTCCACTCATATTAATCTTTTCTGTGTATTTGTTTTTTCCAGTAGGCTTGGAAAGACTGTGTCACTTTCAAATGTGTGATGAATGCTGTCTGTCATAATCTAGCTCTTAATGACTTTATAGCGCCTCCTGCCATGGCAATTAAGTTTCTTCTCTGCTGGCACCATCCTGCATTGTTTGGGTGAAGACAGAACATTATTAAGAAGCATCACTATAGTTCTCCTAGGACACTCTGCATTGAAGGAGAAAGTATTGGGATACAGTGTAATTTTGAGGTTTGTTTTTATTTCAGGGGAAAGTTTCATATTGTGATTGTCTTTTTACATGGTAACGTGCAGGAGGAGGGTACAGATTAGAGTGTTAAAGGGAAACTAAGAAAGTGTACATACTTTGAGACACATATATGCTTCTGACATGGCTCTCACCCATTGCTTCATATAACTGCTATTTACATTTGGAGCTAGGGGTTTCTTAAATGCTCAGAGCCCACAATTGAGCCCAGATTTCCAAAAGTGCTTGGCACCCAGCAGTTCTTACTGAGACATTTTTATGGCCAGATAATCAAAATTGCTCAGCGTGGTGGAAACTAGGGAGTTTTGAAAATCTCCCCACTTATTTTAATGCCCAAATGGAGGCTGGTTTCTTCAGGAAAGCTGTTTCATATATTACAGTTCCAATGACTGTGTATCAATCCTGTAAGTACATTTTTTCTCTTACGGGCATACAGTCTATCATATATGTGCCCTTCACAAACTTGCCCACTTGTTCTTCCTTATAAATTGCAATTACATTAGTTCCATTGAATTTGGAAAGTTGTTGATACCATACGAAAGAACCAAAGTTCAAATGAAAATCAGATCCAGTAATTATGGAATTTTTCTTCGAGCATTTTTCTTTTCAGACTTGGCATGGAAATGAAGTAAAGACAAGAGACACCCGTTTCCAGGTTAGGAAGCAAACAAAACCAAATTGTAAAGGGTGAGGGCTGCTTTGCTGAACTGCTTCTTATAAAACACTTTGACAGCTGAAAAGAAAAACATTGAGGTAACTTGTGAAGTGAATAAGCTTTTTAGCTGTTACATTTGCAATTTTCCACTTAGTGTTGCCTGTCCTACTGAGCAGAGAGACTTGGTAATACATAATATGCCAGTAATAATAGTCAGCATTTCCTTTGTACTGTGAAGACATTAACTAACTAGCCTAACACCCCTGCAAGGTAAGGAAACAGTATGATTGCCACCTTGCCTCTGGCAGAGCAAACACACTACCAGAGGTTAAAGTCAAGGTTTGCCAAGAGAGTTGCTGGTTTTGTTGTTCCGCTCTCATTTCTTCTAACAGTTACAGAGCCACCTTTTAGTGTTCCAAGATAAATGCTTCCTCTGCACTATGCCAGGGACCTGATCCTTATCAACACATGTGCCATACCATTTGTGATAATGAAGGTTTATTATGAGTATTAATGAGGGTCAGGTTATTTCACGTCGACCCACAAAAGGAGGGCCTGTTTTACTTAAGTAGTTTTTAGACATGAATGGCGATTCCTGTGCTTCTTAGAATTTCAAATTCTAAGTGCAATTAATAGCAATCTCTATGCCTCGTAAAGTAATTTGGTAGTAGGTATAGGGAAGAACAAAATGTCTCATCTGCTGGAGGCGAGGTATGTGGATGTAGAATCAATACATGCCACAACTGAGACAAAGAGACGTGGCAGACCTCAGCTTTGTGGAACCTGTTTAGGTGAACCTCCTTATGTCTCCAGCTGGGACTAGGTCCTGGAAGCTGTGACAGTCTTTGTAGGGGTTGAACTGGCACCTAGGAGTCTTGTAACATGCAGCTTCTGGTTCTAAGGGATCTGGTGTCAGATCTCTGTTCAAATCAATTACAAGCCTCAGTGTTCCAGTGAAGGGAATTAATCTCTCTTCACTTGCTGCCCAGTAAGTAGACCATACTATCAGAGTAGGTCATCCTAACAGAAGGCCTTCAGTTGGGCCCTCTGAGTAAGAATCAGCTTCCAGTGCAGTCACCTGTGGACTTTCAGCTTTACCTTACTCCTGTTGGAAGAACATGATTCCTTGCTAGCTACCATCTAGAAACTGACTCTTTGCTAAAGGTTGGGTAGGGCAGCATTTTCAAAAGCACAAGTCATTTTTCCTACCCTCTGTGCTATTACCAGCAGAGATACTAGCACATGACACAGATACTTATGAGTGTGAGTCTGTTTAAAAGTCAGCAGATAGAATCCCTTCTTTGAGAATGATCAGGTACCTACGTCTTACTGATTTCAATAGATGGAGGTTTATACTTTTTTTTTTAGTATTGGACTACAGCATGTTGGCATTAATAGGGAGATTTTTGAGTTCCCCTCACGTTCAGTTTTCCCACACCATGTGCACCCTGTGCCTATTAGTTTGACCACTTGCTCTTCTCTTGCAAACTCCTAAAAGCACTGTGGAACTTCTGTTTACTAGATTTGGTATGCATTTTCCTGGGAAGGAATGACCTTGGGATCATCCCACGTCTTTGTTCTAACACTGTCAAACAAGTGTTGCCCACTGTGCTGTCTCAATTGCTTGTAAGTGGTAAACTCCAGAGATGAGCCTGGGAGAGGTGGTTTGTTTGCAAATTTATATTTAAAAGGACTTCATTTAGCTAACAGTAAGCAATAATGACAGTAGCTTTGGGGAAGAGAGAGGTAAGAAGTGGCTTGCATGGTGTGGGTTGATGAATTCAAAAGGAATTTGTCTTTTAATTACCTTGCTACTTTAGAAAATGTATATGTAAGACTTTCCCTCAAACAAAAGGAAATTAAGCTTTTTAGACAGAGGTCTCTGACTGCCTTCGGGTGTTATGACACTAACTGATTGTGAGTTCATTCTGTTGCTGGATCATCTTCCTTAAGCAGTCTTGTTAAGAAACTTTTGCCAAACCAAAAATCATTAAGGCTGGCTTAACATGGTGGTAAATGAACTTTTTCATCTGTTTTCTCCCAGCAACAAGTGCTCATTTAAAAGTCCAGTGCTGAAAAGGATGAAATCAATGCTACATCAGTACACTTTTAATAGCATAACTAGTGGTGGCTGACACTAGGATATGTTAAAATGCCTTGTGTTGTATGCTACAAAATACAGAAATGGTTTGGGAAATTTTTATTACATGTCTTCTTCCCTCGTGTGGAGCATTTATGGTGTATCTTTACCAGGCTAGAGTTTTTAAAATCTAGTCCTTCTCTACTTGCTGTCTTTCCCACTTGGTTTTGATATTCCATTTTTGCTTGGAATGCCTCTCACAAGATCTGAAATGAGATATACAGAAACTTTGCTTGTGTAGTTCTTACTTCTAATACGGTGTAATTTCTAAGATTGTTTGATATTTTTATGCTATTTATTGTAGCAGGCAAGTTCTTGTGAATGCTGATGGAACTGCTTGTTAACAAAGTAGCTCTACTTCTCTAGTTTCTTGTACCAAGTGGTCAAGAAGATGATTACAGTTAGTCCTTAGGAAGCACAGGTTCCTTACAGTTCAGACATGTCAGTTGACTATGAAAAGCAATTAATTTTTTTTAACAATTATATTAATTTATCTTTCCTGTTAGAAATGTTTTCCTTCCAAACAAAAAAAATTGCTTATTGGCTTGCCCTCCCTTCTTTTTCCCTGTAGAATTGTTCTGCCTGATTACTTGGACTTTTTTGTTGTTACTTTTCAGTGAAAGGTGAAACTTGAAATTGTGCTAGATGATAGTAAATGAGTATTGGAGACCTCAAATACAATTAGTACAGGGTACAAAACCAAACATTCACGTCTGCATAATTTGTGACAGCATCTGATGGTAAACAAACTTGTGTTCACATACACTGATGACTTGATGACTATCAATTGCTATCATTAAAAGAAGACCTCAAACAGTGGCCACTTCCTTGGCAGTCATTAAAAATCCATTGGCAGCAGCATGCAGCTCAAATTTACAGCTTGATCTCTTGCTCTAGCATTCTGCCTCCTTTTGCCCTTGTAATTTCCACTGGAGAATTACTCACTTCCTTATCTAAGCTGTTTAATTCCCTGGTGGGGTAAAGACAACACCTCTTGGGGGAAACAGCAGTAGCATCCACCTTAATACATACGTTCTCAGCTTTCCTTTCATTGTTGTCTTATTTTCTTTCTTGTTTTCCTACCAGTAGTTAAAAGTGGGAAAGAGGAGACAGGTAACAAGATTGCTGCTGAAGTCCCAAGCCTAGATCATTTGGTATATTACTTTAATGTAATTTCAGTTGTGAATCTATCTTGTGTATAGATTTTATGCAGAGTTCAGTCTGCAAAATGAATGATATAATTGCCCTGCAGAGCATGCAGACCAAATAAAATTAAGTCCACATGAGCTACTGTCATAGAATCATAGAATATGGTGAGTTGGAAGGGACCCATCAGGATAATTGAGTCCAACTCCTGTCCCTGTGTAGGGCACCCCAAGAATCACACCATGTGCCTGAGAGCATCATCCAAAGGCTTCCTGAACTCAGGCAGGCTTGGTGCTGTGACCACTGCCCTGGGGAACTTGTTTCAGTGCTTGACTGCCCTCTGGGTGAAAAACCGTTTCCTGATATCCAACCTAAACTTCCCCTGATTCAGCTTCTTGCCATTTCCCCAAGTCCTGTCACTGGTCACAGAAGTGAAGAGATCAGGACTTGCCCAATCTCTTCCCCTTGTGAGGAAGCCACAGACTGCAATGAGGTCACCCCTCAGCCTCCTCTTTTCCAAGCTGAATAATCCAAGTGACCTCAGCCTCTCCTCATAAGTCATCACTTCTAGACCCTTCACCATCCTTGTGGCATTCATTTGGATGCTCTCCAATAGCTTGATGTCTTTTTTATATTGTGGTGCCCAAAATTACATGCAGCACTCTAGGTGAGGCTGCACCAGGGCAGAGTAGAGCTGGACAATCACCTCCCTTGACTGACTGGCTATACTCTGCTTGATGCACCCCGGGGCACACTCCTGGCTCATAATCAGTTTGCTGTCAACCAAGAGCCCCAGATCCCTCTCTGCTGCACTGCTTTCCAGCAACTTGTTCCCTAGTCTGTACTTACCACCAGGGTTGCTCTGTCACAGGTGCAGAATCTGGCACTTGCCCTTGTTAAACTTCGTGTGGTTGGTGCCTGCCCATCTCTAACTTGTCAAGGAATCTCTTCAGGGCCTGCTTGCCATCGAGGGAGTCAACAGCTCCTCCCAGTTTTGTTTCACCATCAAACTTGCTTAGAATTCCTTTGAGTCCTACAAGAAAAGGTGGTTTTAGACTTGCATCCACCTTAGTGTTATTAAATCTTTAAGTATGTGGGTTGTGTCAGGTTCTAGAATTTCATAAAAAACTTATTAACTAGAGGATCAAATTTCTAGTTTCCATCCTGGTACAGAGTAGCCTGAAAGTGTGTTCCCTAGGCATGATAATGGCTGAGAAAAGAGAAGGCATATAAAAATAGTACTAACTTTGTTCTTTTTGGAATCTGAAGTTACTGGTTGCTTTTTGTTTATTTATCTCTTTGGTTTTAAGATCTTAAGACTGACTCTCAAATTCCTGGAATTGTGAATTTACACATTAGTTTTGCAAATATAGGAGGGGGCAGTTCTTAATTCTTTGAATGCTTAAACTTGTGTAGTCATGCTGGGAAGCTGTTGGAAGTTAGTGATGGAAGGTGCTACACTTACTCTGAAAGATGCAGTCTGGAAGTAGCATTTGTACTACAGAGAATGTGTATATTACATGGCATTTGTAGCAGCCTATGTAAATTAGGATGTTGAAATGGTAAGATTGCATCAGTACAGATATTCCTTTTCTGTTGGACATGTCTGCAAATGTCTTGGATTCAGTAATTTGTGGAAGAAATGCGTCTTTGCTTTGTAACCTTTCACGCAGAGCTCTGTGTCATGCTGTTTGCAAGCCCAGAATTAGCCATTGTAAAATGAATCCTTTCTACTGTTGAACAAACATACCAAGGCCTTCTGATATTTCACTTATCATGTAACATCACAGGCCATGATGCTCCAGCTGAGCCTGCTTAAGCCTTTTGTTTCAGCCAGATGCACACCTGCCAAAAATAACATGAAGGTTCACCAGCCAGTATTTCATCAAACAGGGCGCCTACGCTCCCACATCCCAACCAAAGAGTGTTTGTGTGTTGCTGCTAATTTCTGCCAACAGATACAAGGAGTGGGGAATGCAGGAACTGCCACTAAGTTTCCAGAAGAACAAGGTTTGACGTACCTTGGCCAAAGAGAAATCCATAATCCTTAAGGAACAATTATTCAGTTTTCATGGAAATCAGCCTACAGGGAAGAGAATGGCAGGGAGTTGTGGTTCAAATTCAATAGGATGTGTATAAAGTAAGCCAAAACAGTTTCTTAGCAGAAGGCAGTTTGTGACCTTAGTCCCATTAGGATACATTTGGAATGTTGGCATTTACTGCAGTGGAGTTCCTGTGGCTTTACATGAGACTGACATCAGACTGGCTCACAGAAGCAGCTCATCTGACTTTACTCACTGGTAACTGAGGTTACTATGTACCTCACTGAGAGCATGTCTAGATTTTGAGATTAGCATGATTTCAACCACTGTGTCTTTCCCAAATGTTCTTTTTTGAGGGCAATCAGCATCTGCTTCAAAGGTATTTAATCACTTTTCAAAGGGGAACAATCCACAGGGAAGGCAACAATGTGTTGTTACAGTGCAAGCCACCAGCCTACTAGAAATGAAACATCTATTGATGTATCTATTATAAAAGATTTTCTTGTTCTGTGACACAGGAATTTCTTCACTGCTCAAATAAAATCTTCATGGTAAAAGTAATAGTACGGCTACTCTCTCACTAACCCTACTAAGTACAGGTTGTGATGTGTATCTTGAGCTCAAATTTATTTCTATTGAAGCATATTCTTCCTGTGTTTGCTTCTTTACTCAGTAAATTAATGTAAGAAGGACATCTAGGATTTAAAATGTTTAGTGAGATAATAAAAACTGATTGTTTTATGGTGTCCTCCTCATTATTAAAGCTACTGCATAATCTTTAGTGGAAACCCCAAATGAGTTTGATGAATTGATGGGTCAGTTCCTTAGCAGGTATGGTTTGTTGTTAATGGAGCTATAATAAGGCTGTGTTGATTTGTACCATGAATCCAACTCTTTGAAGTATAGAACTATAAAGTATTAAGTATTCTCTGTGGGTATGCAGAATTACTGTGCTTAAGGGATGTATGTATACGTAAATTAAAATTTATTTTTTTGGGCCCCTGACCACCTTTGTGGTGTGTTGTAAAGAAAAAGTCTGGGAAATTCCCTTGTTAATCTACCTCTAAATGTTCGGTAGCTCTTCCCGTGGTTGATACTATATGGTGAGTATTGTGCTGCAAAAAAATTGACCAGGTTTATATTTTCCTTTTATTTTTTTCCCTAAATAGTTTAAAAATGTCACTTTAGGTGAGAGCATGAAGTTCAGACTCCTTGGTTCATGGAGTTCCTGGGCTTCAGTGCCATTTGAAGTGGTCTAGATCTGCAGTTCTGGCCTGGCTCAATCTCTGGTTGAAAGTAATCCTGAAGTGTCTGTAGGCTTGCAGTGAGCCAGGAGCTGATAGCTTTTCCTAATAATCTGAACTGACCCTTGAAATTAAAGCTCAAGGAAGAGCCAGGGATGTAAAACACTATGAGAAAGCACAAGAATGAATCACTGGAAATGGTACCTGCACAGTAAGTTAAAATATCTATCCTTACTTTGAAAAATGTAAAATTTCATATTTAGGTGTAGATGTGCCCACTGGGTGGAGAGGCTGTAACTGTCCTTTAAATATCATATTCATCTGTGCAGCATTAGAATAGAAATATATTCACATCTGGAACTTTGCCATCAATTTTTCTGATTTTTTTATTATTCCATATATTTAAAAGTTGAATTACTTTGGAAAGTCAGATTTTTCTGACAATGATGTTTTCTAGTACTTCCTGTTTTAAAACCTTCCTGGTTGGTCTGGGTGTGACCTTCCCAGCCATCTATATGCAGTCTACTGGATTTTGTGGGTGGGCTTTTCTGTAGAGCAGATACATTTTGCAGATATGATAGAATATTTCAGTTGGAAAGGACCTTGAATGATCAGCCAGCCAGCTGTCTGACCACTGCAGACAGACCAGGGCTGAACCAAGGTTAAAGAGTGTTATTTAAGGCATTGTCCAAAAACCTTTCACACTTACAGGCATGGGACATTGACCACCTCTCTTTAGTTCCTTCTTATTAGGAAGAGATTGCAACGTGAAAAAAGTACGAACATCACTGGACTATACTGAGAACTTTTTAGAATTTTGAACCTTCTCTCTCAAGCAAGCACTCAGTCTTTAAACATCATAGGTATTTCTTTTTGATGTCTAAAAAAATCTCAATCAGAATTTACATAAAAGGCTCACTTTGGGAGATAGAATTTGAATGTTAAGTAAAGTCCTAATAAGAAGCCCAACAGAATAACTTCTATTTATTTGTGCTTCTGCCTTGCTTAAACTCTACTATCTACCACCTTTTTATAGCAAAGTTGTTTGAAACGTCCTAATTTTTTTCAGAATTGGATGTGGTTGATCTGATCCAGTGTCCTGCTCTGAGTCTGTAAGGGAAGTGAATATGCTTAGCAAGAATTCAAGTGAAGAAATAAGGTGTGTATATAGGTTCTTATTTCTTGTTACCATCCTTACTAGCTGTTATTCTCAGTTCTGAATTTGAGCCCTGAAATATTTGAAATGGATAAATTTCAAATATATAGTATGAGTTCTACTTACTTTAATACTTTGGTCCACGCACTAAAAATAAACAAAGCCTTCTCAACAGAACCGAACACTTGTCCTTAATTAAATCATCTTCTAAAATGAAAAATTTATTCAAAATTGAAACTCAAGTGTTATAATCTGGATTCCAATTTTACAAGGAGAATTAAACCCTCAGGTCAAGGCGGTTTATAACCTAATTCTGAAGTTCTGAGTGCATGCAGTAAAGTGAGTAGCATCAGGATATTCTAATTCTTCTGTAATTTTAATCTCTAGCAGGCATTATAAACACACAATTATGCAATAAAATATTAAATGATCCTAGAAGTGAAAGTGATGGAGATTTTCAGCATTTAGAGGCGATCCACTGACAGTGCATTTGACAACTTGAATCCAAGGACCTGATACAAAACAGATGATAAGAAAAGAGTGTAGAACTATGCTACTTTATCCTCCACAACATGATACTCAGTTGAACTTTGCGTCCTTAGTACTGCCTGATGGAAGGGAAGGCTTGATAAACTGAATGGCAGGGAGATGGTTATGATGCAGAAGTTCCTGTGTATTGCATAAGAGGATCCTGTAGAAATTAACATCTACAAAAGTTGTTTAACTTTAGCAAGAGTCCACAGTCTGCCAAGTTTGGCGGACTCCTAAACTGGCTTAGTACTTAAAATGGTTTTTTAACTAAATTGAAAATAGCTTGAGTAGGCTTGGACAATTACTGTCTCCACTGTCCACATGAAGGGGATGAGAAATGAAGTAGACACTCAGGTGTTTGTTCTCCTTAGAAAAGAAACTCTGGTGTTGGTATAAGCAGTAGAAGCCTTCCCTTCCCCCTGCATCATGACCACTTCCCCTTTGCGAAGCTGTTATATAGAGAGCAAAAACCTACAAATAACAAGGGAGCCTATAAATAAATACAGCTGTGAGCCGACAAAGGCTTCTGACAGATGATGTTTATTGAATTTCTCACGTGTGGTCCAGTTTTAATCCAACTGTGGGGCTTGCTAAGTTTTCAAAGTATATATTATACCCAAGCCTGGGATTACCCTCTGTTGGGCAAAATAGGGAGCTCTCTGGCTAGCTAAGTAGAAGAGAGGAGTGGGTAAAAAGAAGGGTTTTTTTTCCAGTGAAGCTAAACTCGTGGTGTTACCTTTAGATAAATTAATCCAAGATCTACTGCCTATTGTTTACATGAGAGGGTTTATGAGAGAAAACAGTCATGTCACTGCAAAGTGCTGGCTGAAACATGACAACCCCCTCAATAATTAATCCTGATGTCATTGTCTCATAAATGCAGTAATCCACATCTAGGTTTAAGAACATTTTATTGTAGCATTCAAAAATTGTAGTCAGTTATATAGGTAGGTATGGACTGCTATGGTAGGTGTTGTGTGGACAGGATAATAGCCTCAGTCCCGAAGTCTTCCACTTTTGCAGAAGTTCCAGGTCTGCTGGGTACAGAGTTTGTTGGATCTGACCCATAGCCACCATGGGAGCTCTATTCAGGTAAATTGACAAAGCATTAATTACTTCAAAGAAAAGCTAATGAGGCAATAAACCACAAGGGTGAAACTCAAATGGTTTATGGTACCATTAGTAGACTGAAATGGAATTGTAATTAGAGCAGGGCAAACGATTCATAGTCCACAATTTATCCAATGGATTTAGTGCTTGTTTCTGTTCATTAATTATGCACAAGTAGGCATATTTTAGGAATTTATTCATTGTTAGAAATTGCTCTGCAACTACTTTATATGGAGATGTTTCTGCCAATAGCAGTAGCCTTGCACAGTTTTCATCTGGTTTCTCTTTACTTAGGGGCTTTGTTCATGTATTTGTGTTCTGGTAGTGGGTCACTGAAATACTGTGGTGTGTTTACTTCCTGGAATTCTATAGAAAAAAATGTTTATTGTTCTGGGATATGCAGTAGTTACCTAAATTTGCTGGAGAAACCTTTCTTGATCCTCAGGGATGTTTTTTTGTGTTTTTTTTGTTTGTTTGTTTGTTTGTTTTGTGTGGTTGTTTTTTTTTTTTTTTTTTCATGAGAAATAGTCTAGTTGCAGAGAGAAGGAATAGTAGTAGAAAAGGAACCTCAGCTCAAACATGAGTCCCAAAAAATGAATAAAACTTGTGTGTCCAAATAAAAGTGGGGGTCAAAAATTATGAAACAGGCTCAGGACAGCTTTGTTCCACTGCTTAGATCTTGACTTAGGTGCAGAATAATTCAAACATGCATTTGAGTGACCTCAAGCTTTGAGGTGGTATGAAGCTGAGCTTGTAAAATTCCTCTTGCAACTCTTCTGGTTTGCATAAAATACTTATATAGTATAAGGGATGATCCTCTGTCATGGAATGTCTTTCCTGTCTCTGCTATGATCAACTTGAAATTATTTATGCAGAGGAGTAACGTTGCTGAGTGGGATCTAATGGTTGAGGATGACTGTGTCTACCTACTGATCCTCCTTGTCCCTGGATTGTGTCTTCATCTTGCTGCACACATACTAGTGTGTAGCAGACTCCTTTTCAGACCAAAAAATACAGGCAGTAATTCTGAGAGTCCCTAGACTATCTATCTATTAAGATGTTCTGGTTTGTCAGCATCTCAGTCAAAATGCCAAAGCCACTCCGTTTTGGATACAATCCTGTTCTCTTCAGAAGAGACAGAATTAAGCCACAAATCTTTCTCTTCCTCTAAAGCTGCTGTATACACTAGCCTGTTAGTCAGGGCTTTACTTCTGTGTATCTCTGGTGGTCGACAAGCTTAGTTTCTTGGAGTGGAGATGCTTTGTGCTGCCCAGTGGTCACCTGGTTCCATGTTTGCCTTCCTGAATAAATCATGCATTCTCCTTTCTGTATGACATGTTTAGTTCCATGATTTAAGAGCTTTAACATATAGCTCTTGTTTGTTCTTGCTTTTGTTAATAACTAATCATGAATTATCAATGAATGGACTAATTAGGCATTAACCATATATTATATACCAACCAAAGAATCAGATCTTTCACAGACATCTGTGGAGGTAGAAACTTATTGAAATATCCCTGGGCTAGGAATGTCTGCATGTATTAAGAAAGGTCTTGCAAATTCTGGCCTGCAGGGTAAGTGCAGCATAGCTCAAAAATCAAAACAAGGCATAAATGGAACAAATGCCTTGTAGGGAAAAAAGCTATCATCCCAAACTATGCAAATGATGAAATATGAATCAAGAATTTGGTAAAAGACTATCCTTTCAGAAAGGACAATATTATTTGAACTGTTTTTTATTTTTAAGTGGGGAAACTTGGAGTGAAGCTCAGGTAGAATGAAATGCAGAATAGAAACACTGTTCAAGTGCTGTGATAGTTTTGTGAATTCTGACTTTTTTAATAGAAGCAGCAGAGAGAGACTTCATAACAATTTGAGTCTCTTATATTCCAGGTACCTGTTAACACTATCCTGCCATGGTACCTTAAGACTTCTGCATGCAGTGCAGCAATGGGGGATATCTCTAGAGCAGAAATGAAGTGAGCAGAAACTCAAGGAAAGAGTCCTAGAGTTGGCCTACATAGACATTGAAGCAAATACCCATGTTGTAAATACCATAAAACCATGATGATGTAATGTTCTTAAGTGAACTGTGTGCCAAATTAGTTCTGGTCCTGTTGCCTGACCACAGGAGCCTCACATGGTTCTGTCTGCCTTCTGTTGTCTCTCTCAGAAGTTATCAGCGTATCTTTAGTCTGCCCTTATCTTGAAACATTTTCTTGGGTTGCTGATACCTGCTGGGTTTCAGAATGACAGTACCAAATTCAGTGTCTTGGTCCAGTAGTTCTTCTGAGTCACAAAGGCTTGTAGCTGCTGGGCTCCACACCAACAACATTGCATGGTGTATCCCCTCTTCAGATTTTCTATGTCTTACTTGGTACATGACCCAGCAAAACCCATCAACTCTGAGTGTACAATGAAATAACAAAGTTGTCATTTACATGTTTGAATTTAAAAGATTGTGGAGTCTGTTTCTATCAAATTACTTTTCTATGAAATATTAATAAGCTTGGCTGGGTTGTTTGTTTTTTTTTAAGAAAAATACCACAAAGCATAAATCTATATTAAAGTCTAAGTGCCTACCAAATGGAACTTTATGCACAGTTGCTGTGGTTTCTCGCTTTCATTTTACTCAAGTGTTACAGAGGAAAGATATCAAAACCCACAAAATTTTTATTTTCTCTCTTCCATCTTTTAGCCCCTAAATTTTAGTTTGAATGCTGTTGTTTTCTGTACCATGCATTTCTGGATGCCTGACTAAAGCGCAGATGACATGATACGTGATGAAAGTCAAAGGGTTAATCTTCTAGGGACTCAAGACTAATGGCCCAGTAATGCTCACCGAAGAGGGGATAATTGTGGCTGTTTCAGATCTCAGTCCTAGTCACTTTATAATAATTTGGAGATTTCCACTAGATCTTTGGTAGCAGTAGGAGTAGCTTTTAATAAGGGACAGCAGTGCTTAATGTTGATGAACTGTATCTTGGATCAAAACCTTGTTCCGACCTCTCCTTTTTCTGCTACTGCGATAATCAGGTCTAGATTTCCTTGATACACCTACTGCAATCAGATTTTCAGCACAGTCCTGTACATGTGTGTCCTCCCAATTTCATCTCTCAAATCAGTGCAACTTGTGCACACTGTTCAACAGCACTGTCAGCAGCAACACTTAATGACTTGTGTACTGGTCTGTTTCTGCTGCAATCATAGAGTGTCTGGCACCAGGGCCCACTCTTTTTTAAGATTTACTTTCTTGTAAATATAGGAAGTGACTTAATTTCTCACTGATGAACAAAAGGACCCCTTCATAGTAGGGCCTATGGTTCCAGGTGCTACCATTGCTGAATACACTTCAGTGAAGAGGCCACAGCTATTTTAAGTCTCTGCAGAGATGTTTGGGACACTCATTGGAAATGAAACCTACAGAACCTTACCTCCTGAACCTCCTGTTTTAAGTCTATATGTGGCAAAAGTTGCAGAAATTCAGAAGAGACTTCTATCTCTTTCAAATTAGCCCTACACTTTCATTAAAGCTCCTCTTTGCAGCTCCCCCTTCTCTGTCCTGCTTATTATTTTTGGGTCCGAGAGGGTGCATATTGCTTTTGTGGCTGTATATGCATGTGGTACCTAGCGTTTCTGTATATAAGTGTATTGCCATAGATGTATGCGAATATAGGTGCAAATAGGTACATGCATGCAATCAGACAAGTCATAGAAAGTAAAAATCATGGAATCACAGCATGTCTTGGGTTGGAAGGGACCTCCAACGGTCATCCAGTCCAACCCACCTACAGTAAGTAGGGACATCTCACACTAGAACATGTTTCTCAGAGCCCCATTAAGCCTGACCTTGAATGTCTCCAGGGAGGGGTACTCCACCACCTCTCTAGACAACTTGTTCTAGTGATCCACCACCCTCATATTAAAGAACTTTTTCCTAATGTCCAACCTAAATCTGTGCTTCTCTAGCTTGAAACCATTTTGTCCTACCCTTTGTCCTATCATTACATGCCCTAGTGAACAGCTCTTCCCCAGGCTTCTTATAGGCTCCTCTCAGGTATTGGAAGGTCTCTATACAGTCTTCACCTAGCTGCCATGACTTTTCAAATGTCATGGAGAGTGGCTTAGCAAGTACAGCAGCCAATTCCTGCAGGACTCTGGGATGCATCTCATCAGGTCCTATGGACTTGTGTATGTTCAGGTTCCTCAGATGGTTGCAAGCCTTGTCTTTGCTTCTCTTGTGGAAATGATTTGGATTTTGAGACTCCTCCCCTTGCTAATATGCTCCACCAATCTCTCTCTTATTGAAAGAAAGAAGAAAGATGGAAGGCAGGAGAGAGAGCAGTATAAAGGTCAGCTAGCACTGCAGCCTGACTCAGAGATTTATAACCCTCCAAATTCTCCCTGTCTCTGGCAGCAAGTCTTTACAGACTCACATTATCTCTATTAATACCAGCCACAAGGTCATTACTCAGGCACTGAGCCTTCCTCCAGCATAAATATTTATACAAGGCTGACCTGCGGCTGCTGCGTTTGCCTTTTATTTGATTTCTGCCGCCTTTTGTGTCTGTCAGCTAATGTCTTTAGCTGCTCTGTCTGGGACAGAGGGAGCTGAGAGAGGAGCCAGGGAGGGGTTAAGAAGGGAGTGAAAGACAAGAGGGTGGGGGGAGCACAGAGAAATTGAGAGGAGAAGAAAGAGAGGAGGGGGACCTACAGGAGGTTGACATTTTGTGTGATTCTCATTGATGAAGACATAATAATCACTTTATTTCATACCAGGTGAAAATTTTTAGTAAGTCTGTACTTTGGAATGAGATTGCAAAATTTGTGAAAATTTCCTTTTACCTACTCAGTACAAGAATCATTTATGTATACAGTGTTGCTTTTCCTGGAGATCAAGGGGATTTTTGAAGCCCATTTCAGAGAATCAGCTAAGGATACCTTGCAGGTAGACATGCATGAGTGACTACATAAATATATTATTTCATAAGTCTCTATCAGGCATGAAATGGAGAATTGAAGTGTGGTGCGTGCCAGTGATAGATTAGAAGTCTTTCAAGTGCAGTAAAGCCAAAGGGAGGAATCATGAGTTTAACCATGTACTGAAATGTGTAGTACAATACTACAACTTGCCTTAATTTCACAAGGACTTGACTCATAGTGGCAGTTTAACTGCTGGAATGTGCCCGAACCTCATGAGCTGAAGGCATTCAGTACGGTGGTAGCAGAGATACCCATACCACAACCAAGGAGCTTTACTGTAGCAATGGATTAGTACTGCCTTAGCTTTTCTTGTTTTGGATCACTTTAAGCCTGATAATTTTTCTTTATTAATTTTGTTTTTATCTGTTTCCCTTAGCTATTGGGTCACAGGTCAGAGTCCATTAGGTGAACTGTAGTCTGTACCCAGTATAGCAAATATTATGGTCTATTGTGATATTTGTTGTTATTGTTGTTGAATAAATCCTGTTCAGCAGTTGTACAGGAGGATTCCCCCTAATGCCCATTAAGATCTCAGTCAAAAAGACTAAAATTAGGCTAACTTGTTTATGGCCTTCAGTTATGTTTCATGTGCTTTCTGAAAGATTCCTTAATTTCTTTCTTCCTTCTTTTGAGGGTTTGAGGAGTGTAACTTTTGCCCTACCATCAGGATAAAAATCCTACTCAGTGCTATCATGTCAGTGATGACCGGAGGGGCTCTCTGTGGAGAGAGAATGAGGGTACTTTCTTAAACAAAAGTGTTGTCTTTTGTCATTACTGTAAGCAGAGATTTTTGGGTTTGAATGCAAGGCAAACATCCCTTGGTGTGGTCTTGGTCTTCCAGCCTAACTTGAGTTGACTGAACTAATCACCTAGCTGTAATTCTGAGGAACTTCTAGATCTTACTGTGTGCAGCTGCTGCACCCCCTTCCTGAATACAGAGATCTTCAAGTCTTTGAACTGTTTTGTCAATAACATGGAAATGGCTTATTTCAAGAATCTTTTCCTTTCCTTACCTTACCTGCAGATGTTTTTCCTTTATACTATTGATTCTGAAATACTGCGTTTGCACAGGATCGAAGCTGCCTCTTTGTCTCTGAGTATTTTACAATTCCAAAAGTTAAAAAACAACAACAACAACAAAACAACCAACCAAACAAAAAAACCCACAACAAAACACACAAAAAAAACCCAACCCAAATGTGCTAATACTTTTCTAGCTTGTTTTCTTTGGAAGAGTGCAGGAGATTCGTTAACATGTCTGGTGATCAAACACACCATATTCAACTGATTCTCCACAAACCAGTGTGCATAGCTTGTTGGAAGCAATCTGAATCCTTTAAGATACTTGCACAGAGCCATTGCTCAGCTCAAGCTGAGGGTCTTTTAAATATATTCAGTATTTTTCAATGCAGCTTCTAAGCCTCTCTGCATATATAACTCAGGCTGTAGACATGCTCTCAGAAGCAGCCACTTAGGAAAGAACAGCAGAAACAGTTTGTATTTCAAATAACAGTCTTCATTATGGTTATATATAAAATTATGAGTATATATATACACATGCCTGTATAATATACACCACAGAAATAATGTAACTTGCAGTCTTGCTTCAGCACTTTCCAGCAGCTTCTGCAGGTTAAATTCCCTACCTTACTTCCCCAAGAAAGAGGAGGAAGATAAAATAACTGAGTTTGTTCTCAGTCTTGGGAAAGTGAGTGGCTAGGCTAGGGGTAAGATGGGTTGTGAGGGGGAAGGACAGTTGGATTCTGTGGATGATAAAGAGAGCAGAGGATTTTAGGGTGCTTAGAATCATTCTCTGATACATTACTGTCACTAATGTTAGATCCTGTAGCTGAGCTGATTCAGGTGAGAAAGGAGGGTGTGGGACTCTTATGGGTCTCTTCTCCCTCAGGTTCTCCCTATCCTAGCACAGGTTGGGGGCAGCCATGTTGTGTGAAGTGAGTGAGTATGATACCTTATGCTTACATCTCTCCTGCCTGACCTGGCAGATGGAGCAGTGGGGAAGGGAACTCCATAGTGGAATGGAAGTTGGGGTGTTCCAGTGAAATTACAGAAAGCAAATTTCAGGAGGAACAGTGTATAATGTACACAATACAGTCTGTCCTTTCTTACAGATTGTGATACTGAACGCTATTTCTGTTAAGCTGTCTTCACACTTTCCTTTTTTGGTTACTTCTGTCAAAACAAAAATCTACATCCTGAGCATGAAAACAGAAGTTCATGTTGAAAAGCTTCAGCTGGAGCTATGGGAACTCTGAAGCAGAGACCTAGATGCATGCATGTGATGTGTATGTATGTGTTTGCAAAGGCTTGCACACACCCAGTAGTTCTTTAGCCAACAATGCCATGGAAAGATCCCTCCCTGTACTCATTTAAATTGATCATCTGTATCCTTTTGATACAGATGCTGATATTAAAGAAGATGGAAAATAAAATTTCCTGAAAATTTCTAATCTTAGAGCCCTATAAAGCAAAGATATAAAAGGCAGTTACAGGTTTCCCAGTGTAACAATTCTAGTTGAAAAATTGCAGATCTTCTGGTTGAAAGGAAGTTTTAAAATTATTTAAACCAATTCCTTCCCCAGGATCTTTTACTTCAGCAGATCAGCAAAATCATGTTTCAGTGCATCCAAAATGAAACTCCTTTAGGACCAAATGAATTCTCAGCCTATGATTCAGGGCTAGTAAATGACTCCCACCATCTCTACTCCCCTAGTAGATTTGAGCTTTACACAGAATCTTTAACTCTCCATAGAAGGAGTCACACTGAATGTGCTGCCAATGCATTGTACTTGAACTTGAATAGCCTGGTGGATCTCTGTGGAGCCTACGTATTGTAAATGGCTTTCTTTAACTGCAGCTCCAGGAGATGATGATTTGCTGTAGCTCAGTCAATTTTCCTTCCTGCTTTGCTGAAATGCCTAGGATTCATGTAGGGCGTTCATTGTTACAACTTTTTTATTTTTCTTTTCTTTTTTTTTTTTAATATTAGCAATATAGAAGATCTAAGCCTATTAGTAACAAAAAAATGCTTACATTTACTGTTGAATTTTATGATAATTGACAAAGTCCATCTGAAACTGATCAGAACAGTGAAGGTGGAGGAGAATAGCTGTTGAATAGCTAGTTACTGGCTAAGGTAGATATACCTCAAGTACTTTGCCAGTATTTTAATTGTATTTGGGCAATTTTTATTTTAAAGCTGTGCTTGTGAATTGTAGTGGTGGGCAGATATTGAAAACGTACACATCTCAAGACAAGAGCTTCAGTCTCAAGTCTCTGTGCAATGAAGCAATTTTCAGTACCTGTATGATGAAAAATAATAGTGACTTGTGAGCTAGGAAACATGAGTTCTTAACCTGCCTGTGGCCATACACCACATTGGTTTCCCTTCTTGGTGTCTCAGTGTTTGCATATGGAATATGGTGCTAAGGATATTTACATTGCTCTATGAAGGCCTTTCTGATCTGTACATGTTTAGCGATGTGAAGCCTGTACAGCATGGTCTGTTTCTTAACTGTATTGCCTCTGTTTAAAAAAATAGAAAACATGTAAAAAGATTGAAATTTGAACGCATTGAAAATCATGAAAGAAACTCTTGTTGTCTGGTGTATAACTGCAACGTGGGCATTTTGACACTTAATGATTTTAACTAGAAAATAAAATTATCTGGTTTTTGTGTTTTTTTAAAAAAAGTGACAATTGTAGTCCATTTCAGGTAAAATCTTTTAAAAAAATCTCTCTGAGGCACCACATAAAGCAAACTTTTTGCTCTGAACTCCACTCTTAACTTTCATTTAATGTAAAACACATGCAGTTGCTGATGTGTATGTGAGTGCATATTATGTGTTCCTCTATGTATTTGGAGGTGGTGCATTTTGAGAATACATATCAAGGATGCTGAGCTTAGGTGGACAGGACAGGCTTTTGTGTCTTTGAACCTGAGCTCTGAAGTGAAGCATGAAGATAAGACTGAAGGTTTGAACAACAGTTTTCTATTCGACTCACATTTGGCAGATGATAAATAGCGGAGTCTTAGAAGAAATCGAGTATGTATCAAGAAGTTTTAAATTAAGGTGAAGCCATGAAACAGAATACAGAATCCGTAATTCTTGCGAAGTGTTTGCTCATTTGGTTAGAAGTCCTGTTCCCTGCAAGCACTCTTAAGTTGTTACTTCAGCATAACGAAATGACTGCAGCTGTTGGTGTGCCTGGTTATGTGTGTGAACAAAGGATGATACAGAAGAAACATCCCTGCTCAGAACTTGGATTTCAGGATTTCCTTAGTGTTTATACTCTCCTGTACAATTTTGAGTGCTAGGCCTAGTATTTCTAAGGGTTAAAGTTCAAGCACTCTTTTACATGAGCTACAGGGGGAGTTTCAGTGGGAAAACTTCCAGCCACTGCTGGGAGTTCTCCCTAGTATGCTGATGTGAACCAAACCGACATCCTGGCATTTATGTAGTTCATGATCTTGACTGCAGATTTGGGAAAATTGTATTTGCAGGATTAAAGTGGGGTTAAAGAGTTGAGTAGGAAATGCTGAGACACTAGAGGAGAAACAGCAGGGGAAGATGCTGATACTGTAATAACTATTTTAGTTAAGTGATTGGGGAAGGCCATGTGGGAGCAAGGGTTGAAGTGCAAATGGTCTGCATCTTCTAGGGAAGACGTGCATGGAAGCTACTGTGTCAGGTCTTGAAATGGAGTGCACTGACACAGCTGTCTACACTATTCCTTTCCCCTGTGTTGTGAGCATCTCATTTTCACAGTCAAAGATTACGTCTAAAATGGTGTAAGTAGTCAGTGTTCCCTTAGCTATAAAATACCATCTTTGCTCAATTATTGGAAAGTCACCCTCCCACAGGGAGCCACAAAGCTGTAATGGAGTTGAACACAAACATTTGTGTTGTTTAAAAACCCTGGTGTAGCATTGCTGTACAACTTTTGAAATGTCAGTTCCTGTAAATGCTCTGAGCCTGAGACTAACAGTGCAGAAAGTGCTGGAAAAACCCGTTGTGGAAGCGAGGTTTACCAACCTCTTCAATGTTTCATGCTAGCTTCACAATGATCTCTGTGGCTCCCTGCTTCTTCGATGGCTTCTAGCTTTCTGGTTGTGACATCTCTTCTGATGTGCTCCGACAGAGGGAATATGCAAAAGGATGGCTGCAGCTCTGTGCTCGGGAGATGTCATCTCCAATTGACATCAGGCGGGGGAGCAGCAATTAAGGCTCCAGCCGACTTTCTGCTCAAGCTTCAGGCACACTGGGGGAGGAGGAGAAAGAGAAAGAAGGTACAACGGAAAAGTAAGATAATGGGAAGGGAGGGAGAGAAGGAGTAACAGCAAAAGGTAGAGAGCAGGAAGAAAGGAAACTACAATATGAAAGAGTGGGAAATAACAACAGCATGGGACAAGTCAGGAGGAAAACGGAGAGGAAATCTGAAATGTCTTAGGGGGAAATGATGAACAGAGGGGAAGCATGACGAAAATAAGGGAATGAGCATATGACTGCATGAGAGGTGAAAGAGAGGAAGTGGTAGAATAAGACAAGTGGCAAGGAAATCCAATATAAGCAGAAAGGTAAGGGCAACTTGTATGTTATTAGCTATTTGCTGCTGGCTGATGAGAAGAGAAGCATATTGTCCTAGTTGTCCAACTGTGTTGCTGGAGAATCCCTGTATTCCTGACTTCCAATGAGCTACTAATGAGCTGCTGTTTCACAATTGTGTGTCAGTGGGGAAGAACATCTTTGTAGAATTGAGAGGTACATGGGCTGGAGAGAAGGAGAATGAATGCATGGTCTTAAAGCGCCTTCTCCCTACGCATCTGGAGAAGGCAGCTCTGCAAGGCATCTCAGTTGGACCCAATCATGTGCGTAGTGGACTTAACGTTGTAAGAGGTAGACCAGATAAAAGATTTGTTTATTCAGCATAAAAGTTGCTATTATACAGGTGAAAAAACAAGGTGCAGCATGGTCGCATAATGCTGCAAATTTGTGACACTTAATTTCTTGCTGCTGAGATACAATGTTGCTCGTGCACTACAAAACATTCCCAGTATACTTTGTTATGGTTATGTGTAGAGCAGTGGCACTCCAGTATTTTGGACTATAAGCCCCAGTTCAGAAGTGCTCATGACATCAACTGCTAGCAAAACTGTTTGGATATTTTCTCACTTGACCTCAGTTCTGTCACAACCCCATCTTTAGTTCAGTAATATCTGGTCTAGAGGTTATAATTGAGACTCATGAACCTGTTGATGATCATAGTACAAACATACAGGAAGAAATAGGCTGTGGGGTTCTGTTCTGCCCTGTGTATCTCACTTTTAGTCTGACTCGGTTACCATAGGCTCCTTTGTAATTAGCAGAGAGAACAGTTCAATTATTTTTGAGAGCAACTAACCAGATGCGTCCAATACCCCTTTTTCACAATGGCTAGCTCAGAAATGACACTTGAAGTTAAGGTTTTGAAAGCTAGGCAATCTGTATCTCATTTCTGTGCCATGAAAAAAATGCTAAGTTACTAGAATAGATATTTTGGGAAACTAAAGTACTAATAGATTAAGGCTTTTGAAATTACAGCTGAATTAGGGGTTTAGTCCACTTTATGAACCCCAAATGTTTTCCTTCTTACTAGCGTTACAAGACCTCTTCTATCTTTCCAGTTTTATTGCTGTTACATATCTCTATGACTTGTTTTGGGGTTCTCCCATCTTTTCCCTTCTGCTTAGCATCATTATGACCTCTTTGATAGTAGCTCTGGTAAAGTGGGATCTTCTATTCTGTAGGTGTTTTGAACTTCTTCAAGGCTGGAGCTGAGTGTAAGATCCTCCAACCTTCATCTTCACCGATTTTTATACATTATTACACTCCTGAGAAATCCAGTGTCTTTCTAATTCTGTTGTAGCTGATCTAGGCACAGGTATAGGTGACAACCACCGTGAGCCCTCCCTGACTCACTCTTCTTTGCCCATTCTGGATTCCTGACTGTCTAAAAGAAACCCAAGTTCCCAAAGAATTTTTCCAGAGCATTCTCCATGCACCAGCTCTTAAAACTTGAAATACAATTTGGAACATAAACTTTGATGGGATTATTAAATCTAGAAGGTTTAGCTGCAAAGAGCTAGGCTGTTGCCAAAGCTCCATGCGTTAGCTTATTAATAGTTACTAAATTGGGGTGAGAGCTGGCAAAGGGCAAGCAGAGAGCGAGATGGAAAGAAGCAAAACCCTTATGCATTGGCTATCCTTTTTAGCATTTTATTCTCCCCATCTGGATTTCCCCCTGCCGAGCAGCAAAATGGGCGTCCAGACCTGCGAGCAGTGCCAGACAGCTAACTAAGCACTAGGAGTCAGCCCCTGATGGTATCTGGCATCGGTGGGCCTCTTTGTGCCAGTGGTTTAGTGCCAAGAGTAATTGTGATTTACACCCGTTGCCCCTTTGGTGGCAAAATGGTTTTGATTAAGTGCATACCACATTTATTAAGTCTTGCACAACCAAGCACAGGGTCTTGGCTGGGACGCCGTAAAAGGCAGTGAGATTTACACATCTCGCTGCAGGTTTCATTTAATCTCTTGGGGATTTACTGACCTTCAATTAGAACTGTTAAGTACTGTTTACTTGGTACCTAAATCATGCAAGGCCCAGCTAGAGTTTCTTTTTTGTTTTCATTAGTAATGTTGTGATTAAATGCGGGAAGAGAAGGGAAAAGACCCAAACACAGTGAGACCCAGAGAATACACGCCCTAAGGAGAAAGACTTAAGGTTTTAAATCAAAATACTGAACAGACCAAACTCATTTTTCCTTAATGATCTCTGGTATAGGGGACCACTGGTTTAACTGGAAGACAAAAAGTTACTTAATGGCAGTCATGTACATATTGAAGGGCACCTTCTTCCCTTTCTTTGTGTTCACCTAATCCAATGTCTGTAGAATTAATGGAAGGATAATTTTTTACTTCAGAGAGCTTCAAAGTAGGTGTTGGTAGAACTTCTCAGGTTGGACATGGAAATTTATCACTTCACTGCCAAAGCTCACTGAAGTTATCTACAGTTAAGGTACTTCTCTAATGTTAGCCAAGTGAGAGCAGCCATATTATGAAGCAGGATTCTTACTCTACCTATGTTCCCAGACTATATTCCTAACCACTTCAAAATCCTGTGATTCTAAGGAAAAGTTCTTCTGTGCTTCATTGCCAAATACACAGAGTTTTGAGATGGCATAGAGGGTTAGAAATGCAGATTAAGTCTGTCTGAGCCTATATTACAGAGCAAAATTTCAGCATTTCAGGCCTAAGTTACTACTCAGTGATGCTGATTCTGGTTGATTAACATTGCAGTCACAGGAAGGAAGTTAAGAGATTTTGTGTTTGTGAATGGAGCTCACATTAGTGGTGAGATTTTCTAAAACGTCTCTTCATTATTAATAACTTCTGGTCTTCCAGAACATAGTATTTTCAACAGTTGGCTATAAAGTATTGGCAAATTATGAGCATCTGGGTGTGAATACTCAAAGTTCAGAAGTGAACTAATTTTGGCTAATTTTTGTTGGCACATAGCATCTTTCTGTGCCCTGATTAGGTGAAGCACATACAGCAGCACCTAGGACCTGTTTTCTGGGATGTAACTCAAGTCTGACAATCTGAAAATTCCTTTTCCACAAGTATTCTCTAAATGTTTCTTTAGAACTTGGCTGCTTCTGAGATTTTTCCTGCCAAGACACTGGTCGGCTGGACTGTTCATGGAAAGTGAACCCCAAAGGAACGTGAACAGAGGCAAAGTGAATTCATGGGTTTAAATAGCCATAGAAAATGTCAAGCATTTGATCAGCTCTCATTAGTAGCTAGCAGCTCAGGCTTCTTGCTTCCTCCTGACGACTCAAATTAATAACCCAACTTTCAGTCCTGTGCTTTCTCTGGCATTATGTCAGGAGCAAGGGAATGAGGTGTGGAGGGCTTCAAGGAAACAGTGAAATGGTTCATGGCTTTTAAATTTAAGTTGTAGAAAGTTCACTTGAGACCTAAATCAGGAACTGAACTTGCATCTCCAGTCACATCCTGAAATATGTAACATCTGAACTGGAGGACATGAAGATAATTCAGATTTTGATTTTTGAGCTGTCTTAAATTTAAGTCCAGTTATTTTAAGGTGTCTCAGCCTGTGTATGAATTTTTGATTCTGATTTTTACCTGATTTCATTGGCGTAGTGATTGTTCAGGGACATGTAACTCGGTGGTAACTAACTGAGCGAAAGGAAAATGTCCTCTAAAATGTTTTCCATCTTGGTGGCAGTAGGCAATGCATGGCCATTGTGAAACTAGAAATTCGAGTAGTGGGTCTCAAAATGACCACGTTTTTAAACGTGGATTGTCAACACCTTACTCTCTAGTAAAAAAAATAAAATTTGTATTTTCTGTTTCCGTAACTGCATCACCTCCTCATGTTCTGGCAACTTACTTTGGTTAGGTAAACATGGAATCATTCATCTTAGAGCTCTAGTTTTACTGAGCCTCGTCAAATTTGTGGCTAGATTTGCAAGTGCCATTATGTAAACAAATGGGAAATGGCAGTTTATAAAGATTGCAGTGGTGAACAACAGGGTGCCATCAGGTGTATAATATTGCCAATTGTACTCTTGGAATAAGTGTAATTGGAAGTGAAATGTGTCCAAGAACTTCAGCGGTTACTGTAAATGAGGCACTCAGAATATACAGTGGCGTAACTGAGAAATTCTACATGGTTTGGTTTGCATGTTCTCATTGTGTAGGAATACTCCACTGCCAGGACTATCATGATTTTGTTGTTAAACTGGGGCCTTTACAAGCCTGACTTGCAGGACAAAGGGTCCTCTGGAATTCTAAATCCAGCACAGTCTTATTGCATGCATCATGGTGATTTTTGACCAAGCTTCAGATTGTCCATAATGGGTCAGAACAAATCACCAGGTCTAAATTAGTTTAAATACTGGATGTGCCTGTGGCTGTCCCTAGGTTTTTTGTTGATGGTTATTGATCATAGGCTTGGAAAAAGGACAATGGAATAGGTGGATGAAATATGCTAACCTATTGGTGAAGGTAATTGGCATTATTAATACACACTTGGCGGTAAAGTAGGAAATGACTAAGCAGAAGCAACAGTGTGGCAGCAATTTCAAAAATTATCTTCTCTTGCCTGGTTTTCTTTATGCACACTCAAGTTGCAAAAAGGCAAGCTCTGGTGCATGCCAGTGCCAGCTGCTGCTGCTGGCAGGGTGGTGAGTACATTGATCCAACGATGACAGCAGGACAGGCGTTCCTTTGCATTGCTACTTGAGATACATTAGGCAGTCCTACAGCTTCTGAAAAGCTTCTGCTGCCTCGGTGCCTGCAGTCAGCCCAGGCCGGCTGCTGTTTGTTGATGAATAGGAGGTGCTAATCTCTTTCTTCCTAAGAGATCTCTTTGTCCAGAAGTGCCAGGATTTAATTGACTTGTTCACACTTTCTTCAGCGTACTTAACTTCTAACACTTCCTCCACATCCCACCCCCACTCTTCGGTTCATGATGTTAACAGGGTTGGAAGTGTTTTAATTCCTTTACAGGCAATCCTTCTCCATACCAAGAACACAACTGGGTGGACTGTTGGGGGTTAGCATGCTGGAAGCTGTTAATCCTACAGGGCGATTGGTTTTGTTTGTTTTGTCTGAAAGGGTTTTCAAGTTCAGGGCACCTGAATGCTTGCAGGGAGTGAAGCATTTGCTCTGAGCAAAACATTAATTCTTGACTGGAAGAGGAACAAATAAAAAAAAAATTGTAGTTAATTTTTTTTGCCTTAGATTTGCACAAATTTATTATATCCTGACGTTTCTTTAAATACTACAGTGTTGTAATAACACGTACTGGTCCTACTGAAAGATTCAGACCCCACTGTGCCCAGCACAAGCACAAACCTGATGAAAACCAGTCTTCTTTAAATATTTTATCCTCTAAGTAAAGGTGAATTAGAGTATAATGAATGAAGAAAGTTTTCTCCCACTTGTTAAAGAAACGTAAGTCACAGAGAGATATGAATATATTTTCTCTTCTTGTTCTTGTATGTTTGAAAACAAATACAGTTTGGCAGTGCTGCTAACCCAGTATCCCAAGAGCTTTAGAGACTGTTCAGCCCACTGTGGTGACCAGGAACTTTAGAAAAGCATCTTCTGGCCAGCCATTGCCACACTACAGGTATGGACTGAATCCCTTTTTGTCTTATAGAATCCTAGGGGTTGGAAGGGACCTCGAAAGATCATCTAGTCCAACCCCCCCTGCCAGAGCAGGGTCACCTAGAGTACATCACATAGGAACGCATCCAGGTGGGTTTTGAATGTCTCCAGTGAAGGAGACTCCACAACCTCCCTGGGCAGCCTGTTCCAGTGCTCTGTCACTCTTACAGTAAAAAAATTTTTTCGGATATTCACCTTGAACCTCCTATGCTCCAATTTACACCCATTACCCCTTGTCCTATTCCCTCTCCCTATTCTTGTCTTTGAAGTCTTTGAACTTCTGGGACAGAAACTATAACTTTTTAAAAATGTTTTCACTATATTTGTGTATGCAGCACACTCAGCCTTTCTTGATGCCATGGAACAATTGACCAGTAACTGAAAGGTCCTTGGTGGTGAGAACATAGGTGGAAGTGGGTATTGTGGTCAGGCTCATACCAAGAACCAAGGAGGGTGGAGGTAAGGGTTCAGAGAACAACTCTATGAAAACTAAGATGGAGAGGAGGTAGGGCTGAAGGAAAATCAGAGGATTTGTTTGGGGAGAGGAACCTAGATAGACCTGGTAGATACAATCATTAAGGACTAGAAGGGTGAGCAGTAAAGAACCAGATAGCCATGTGGTTACTCAAAGCTATTGAAAATATTTACCTCTATAACTGATTGTGGAACAATCATCAGTTGGACCAGGGCTCTTGATGCCTGGGGAGACTCTTGTGTGTCAGTGTATGTAGTCCTTACACCCTAGGTACAAGAGGCACCACCCTTCCATTTTTGGAGCTGATAAATTAGACTGTTGAATAGCCTCTGCAAAGTTCGTGTCACGGTTAAGTAACTGTTTCAAATAAAGTAGGGGGTTGCTTTTTATTTTGGTTGGTTGAGTCATAGCCAACAAATAGAAAAATCATTCCATGGTTATCTGAAAGACGATGTCATATACAATGGCAATTAGAAATATTTCCAAAATTAAACCTCCAAAGGAGGAAGTGAATTACAATGCAAGCAACCTTTGACCCTAGGGAATCGCAATGGCTTCCTGGATTTGGAGATATTATGAGCTAAAGCCAGAGAGGTACTGCTGCTGGGTCATAATAAGTGTTAAAATTAGAACACAATGTGGTAACCTTGGGTGTGTCTTTTCTGATCTGAATTCTCCTCCCACCCACACCTCTCTTTAATAATGATGTGTTTTGAAAGCCTTGTGTCTGGCTGCCTTAATGTCTAGGCATCCACACCAAGTGCATCAGCTTTGGTAGTTATCACTCTGCCAGACAGTGTGGGCTGCAGTCCAAAAAAGTACAAAAGTACTTGTTTACACTTAAGTATGGGAACAATTCTGCCAAAGAAAGGACAGCTACTATGCTGAGGTCCAAGGAAATTGGATGTGGGTGCATGTAAGTTCCCTGCATCTGAGAAAGCTTCATCTCAGTTTTGGTTTTGCTTTGTTTTGTTTTTATTTTGACACCCTGTCTGGGCATAGACCTGTATGCTCTTGGGAAAGAGGGATCTTGTTGCCATATACACCTCAGCACAGGGTTTAGTATTCCTACAGCGGCAGTACCCAGAGGGGCCTGGTCTCATTGTACCAGGCTTTGTACAAACACATAGTAAAAGACAGCTCTGGCCTAAAAAGAAATTAAAAAAAAATTAGTCTAAACAGACAAGGCAGACAGTGGGTCTCTCTTGGGGAGAGTGACAGAGAGATAAGCCGGCCGAGGAAATGTTAGGACATTTAAAATCTTTTCCTGTTCTCTCTCAAAGAAGAAAGAACATTATATTTGGCTACATAACACAAATCCAGATTTAAAAATAGCCAAGTTCCTTCCTGACTGATGGAGAAAGACAGAAATGAGCCAAATTTATTGGCCGCCTAGCAGGCTTGCATTGAATTTTTGCTTGTCAGGACTCCCGCAAGTAATTGTGTTTTTATGTACGAGTTGGTCAAGGGAGCATTTCACAAGCAAATACCTTGATTTATGCAAGAATATCTGTATCTGCAGGATAAAAACAAGTCAAATGTTTGTGTGAGCAAATTGCAGCCACAGAAATGTTTAAGAAGAGAGATGAAGCCAACAAGGGGGGGCAGAATTGTCATTAGACTGATTTGGGAGCTGGATTTAGTTGAAGGACAACATCTTAAAAGCATGTAAGTGGCAGAAGAGCCCTAGGGCAAGTCTTCCCCAGGTGGGGCTTATTAGGGGGAGTGCAGGATCCTGCTAATGTAGCTGGGCTGCTCCTGGGTGTGCAGGGCACCCAAGCAGTGCTGGGCTGTCCTGGGTGGTGGATTTAGCAGCTTAGGGTCCTCTGCCCTGTGTGCTGTTGTGTGGTATTGACTTTCACTGTGAACAATTTTCAAAGGTGATTTAGACATGAGCACTGGATTTACAAAAGTATTAAGTTGCCTATCTTCCACTAAGGCAGTGGAGGCTGGAAGCTTTAAATACCTTTTTGGAGGGTCTGAGCCTCAGGGCCAGATTTACAAAGCTGTATAGATATCTGAAATGCCTGGTGATCTTTACAAAAGCACCAAATGAGTTAGACCTGTCTCCTTTTGACTTCAAAGTGACTTGTAGAGATAAGAAGGTTGGTCCTAGATCTGTGTCTTAAGCTGCCTATATAGCTTTGTTGAGTTGATGTTTAGGAGTGCACATCTTACCTTGGAGTCCAACTCAGTCTCACTGAAGGTGAGAGTGTTTGGGTTATTTCTGAAAATGCTGCCTGCCAAAATGATGAGGAAACTTCAAGACAGTTTTGCTGCAGTGAAACTACCGTCTTGCTTGAAATCCAATGTGCTCTGCATATGATTTACTTTTGAGGAGAACGGGGTTCCTGTGTTTTCCTTTGGAGTGCAGGGGATTTAGGAGGAAGAACATTATAGAAAACAAAATAATAAAAAGTAGGGAAAAGCAAAATGAGCAATGTGTTTAGGGAGAGAGAAGGAATAAAGGGAGCATCAGCTAATGGAGTGGGGGAAAGGAAATTGGGGAAAAAGCCTGGGCCAAATGGACTTCTGTGCCAGAGTAGCTGAAGCAATTTGTTCAAGATATTCCTTGTCTTTACCTATAACTGAAGGCTTTGAGCACAAGGGACAATGTTCCTCTTGTCAGACCTCGCTCCAGGTCTGTGTTACTGGAGAAGGATATTTCCTACTAACAGACTTTATAGATAGATTTACCATGTGGCAACTCCAGCATCAGCATTGCAAGTTATGTAAGCCGAGCTACTAAAATTCTTTTTCCCATTCCAGTTGCCATCACAGTCATAGCTGGCCCTGAAGGCTTTCTCACAAGATTATGCTCTGCTGTTCTGTAAGGCCGTTAACAGAAGAATGGATTGGCTATTCTGCCTGACAAAAGGGGAAAATAAAGTAAGATTTTTAACTGGCTTTCTTCATGTAGTAGTTGTAAAGATTCAGCTCTTTGTCTTGCCCCGTGGCCTGGCTATCTTGGATCTGATTGCCAGAGAACTGTTGAAACAGGTCCTCATGTAGGATGGAAAGTCCTTTCTCCTGATTGAACTACTGAGGGGTTAAAACCAAAAAGGACAATTATCTGTGAATTATGTTGCGAAGAAGACTCCATCACGCAGTGAAGTAGTGACAAGGGTTTGCTTTAAACTGATATGGATGTGGGTAAGATTTAGACTGGTCTCCTCCCCTAAGGTGCCTCTGTGATGGGGAGAGTGTGGGCTGAGTAGCCACAAGGCTGGCTTTATTCCCCTGGGGCTGCACCACAGTCACAAACATTAAGGATAAGGGAGCACGGCAGGGAGGGGGGAAGGCATGTCCCTGCTGACCCATTCGAGCCATCATGACGTGACAGCCTTTTCAGAGCTGTGACTGTCTGGCTGACAACAGGGCACTGACAGCTCTGTGTGCGGCCTGCTGGCCCTTGCCTGCCTTGAGGCCTGAGAGGAAAACAGCCAGGGCAGCTGCCTGGAGTGACTTCCTTACACATTCTGCTCTTTTCAATGCCAGTGAGGGCGTCTGAGTGAAAGAGAGCACAGCAGACAGGGACTGAATGACACGTGCCAGTCATGTTGGCTGCAGGGTCTTCAGAGGGAAGGAAACCAACTCTTTTGTTCTCCCCCACCCCCCCAGCATCCCAGCTAGAGAGCCACCCTCAAGGCTTGCCTCCTGATGCAAGCAGCCACTTGGTACATTCTCTTCCTTTTAAGTCCCTTCTCAACACAAACCTGTTTTGCTCCTGTTTCCCACTTTAACTGCTTTCTACAATGTCTATATTGTTATTACTCAGTTGAGCCTTGAAATATTCCTCCTGTAAGTGCTTGCAGGCTCATTTCCACACAATAAGGGCAGTTAGCAATTTCTTCCTATCCCCATCTGCTACCTGCCTGCTTTGTAGGACACAGTGAATAGCAAGAGGCAATTTTTCTTGATGCTTCTGACAATTTCTATTAAGGAAAGTGAGAGTGTATCAATTAAATATATTATATAGACATGGGCAGCCTTCAGGATTTGTTTCTGTTTTCTACATCCCTCCTTGATGACATGCCTTGAAGACATCTTACCTCTGGTAGCAGCAGCAGCTGCCAGCAGGATAGCTGTTTTGGGTCAAGGAAGCCTCAGTTTCTGCAAGAGAATGAGCAAAGCTGAAGGAAGAAAGAAAGTGGCAGAGAAAGATCCCCTTTGGGTACTGGGTAGCAGATATTGGCTCGGACTTGGGAAACAGCATATATGAACCAGGCTAAATTTAAACAGATAAAGAGGCAGATAAAAGGAAACCATGCAAAGTGTTAAGGTTTCTGAAGCTAAAAATCATGTTAGTCTGCAGCAACTGAAAGCATTTCCCCATCATTTCCAAGCAGGCTGGCCAAAGCACTAGAGAAAGTACACTCTGGGCTGTCCTTCTGGGCTCTTCTGGCCAATGTATGTGAGTGAGATGTGGGGAAGCTTTAGGCAGATTATCATACAGTCTAGAGGGTGCAGGACTTTGGTAGCTGGAAGCACTCATCTGAGGGCAGGCAGTGGGATTGAATTGGTAAACCTGTCAGTCTCAGACTCCTAACATGAGAAGGCTCTCTGAGCTTCTCCTTTGAGTTGAAAAAGCCAGTGTGATAACAAGCCTGAGAAGTTGTAGAAGGAGACAGAGGTCCACACGAAGGTGAGATCTGAATGCTGCCTCGCGTGGGAGGAAGGGGTACCACATTGAAGTACAAAGGACTGGAATTGCACAGTTGCTCAGCTGAGACTGGGTGTTTGATACCCTTGAAAATTATCCCATCAATGTGGAGCCTCTGTAAATAACATCACTTGATGTTTTAGGCTAATTCTACAAATGTTTCGTCTGAAATTATGAGGCAACAACTTCTGATAGGCTTGACTTCTGGAGGTCTTGGCAACTCACTCAGAGACTTGCAGGATCAGGAGGTTTTATTTCTTCTGCAGTTACAAACAACATGGAATCATTGTGTGTGTTGGGGGGGAGGGAGGATGCAGTTCCATCTCTGTTAGTTCACCCGTGGAGAGGCTTGCAGACCTCAGTCTATAACCTCACCCGATCAGTGTATAGACCCAGCTGTGCAAGGGGATGGGTAAGCTTTTTGCTTGAATGCTCTATTAGAAAGACCAAAATTGTAGTCAGTAGGGAAGGTGATCTTCAGGCCCATTTTGCCTTCCATGAAAAGCCAACTCCTGCTCTGCTGGTTTCTGGCAGAAGCAGAAGTACGAACAGGAGCAACCTACTCTATGATGCGCTGATGATTCTGATTGTTGTTGGGTCAGAAGTGAAGATTCTTATCTTATATTTGCAACTCAAAAGCTTAGCCCTCTTTAGTTTGGACTCTCAGATGATAACAGAGGAAAGTAAAGCTTTTCTCCCTAACAACTAGCCCAGAGGCTTTAACTTTTTCTCTTCTTTGTGGACCCGCCCTCTGTGTTATGCAATCGTGGTGACCCTAGGGCTAGTATGCAGAAATGTACTTCAGCTTTTCAGAAAAATTTTCATTGCAATTCAAGTACCACATGGCTGGTTTAGATGAAGTGTAATGTGGGGAACCCTTATTTAGGATCACTAAATGCTGGATTTTCCAGGTACTCCATATTAGCTGCCTCATCCTTTCTGAGTACAGACAAGGAGTATGGTCTGATTCACAGTCCCACTTGGAATCAGATCAGGTGTCTGAGTGGTTTCTCCACATTTGTGTTTCACCAAAGTATTTACAAATTAGGGCGTTAATTCCCTCAGGTTTATCTTTCCAGATGTGTCAGGTTAATTCAAAGGCAGATTCACAGTTTCTGGGGCCAGCTTCATCTTGTGAGATAGCCAGACTCTCTTGCTCACTGTTGAGAGGTATACTTGTTTGATGAAAATTCTTCTAGTTCAAGAAAGTGATCTGTTGTGGTCAAAGGGAATGAAAATACTTGAACTGGTGACAGCTGAGCTTCATTACATTTTTAAATTATTCTAAAATTTGTAATAATATGTTAATATAAACATAACTAGTCTTTGTCTGTGCCCTAGATCTGTATCTAAGTTACCCAGATTATGTGAGGTCTGATATCATTATAACATCAGATGTCTTTCCTCCCTGGATGTCTTGAGTTTTGTCTTATCAGGTGGATGGATTTAGTGATTCAGCAAGTCCTGTTTTTTGTAAGTTTTTTCAAAGGAATTAAAAAATAATGATAAAAACTGGAATGGACTAGCCAAATAAGAGCTATAAATAGGAACAGGAGGGAAAACCCATAAATCTGAAGTAATTTTACAGGTTGAATCCTTGTCTTTTGGATCTTAGTTTTTATTGTGCAAGGTCTGAGGAAGGGCAAAGAAAATTTTGTTTCATTAAAGGCAATAGAGAGAGTTGTTCTTACAATTCCATGCTTTTTTTGGTGTTAGTACTAAGAGTGGGTTTTTCTTGGATGCAGCTGTCTTTGAAACTGTGGGGAAAAGGAAAGTTGTTCTCTTACTGCCTGTGCTGCTCCATCCCTTTCCCTCCTTCCCCCTCCTTTCCTCTTGGGTTCCTTGCCTTTCATGTCTTTGTTTGACATCTAGGAAAGAATCATGAGGTGCTGAATATTATTAACTTCTAAACACCTAAGAAATCAGTAGGAAATCACAAACATTTCGGCCCCCTGACAGTCTCCGTAAATGACCTGTCCGAAATCCCTCTCCTTCTGAGATGAAAAGAGGGAGCCAGGCAGAACGGAGGAGAGAATGGGGAGAGCTAGGGAGTGAGAGGGATACACAAAATAAATGAGAAATATGATTAACTTACTTCCTTAGCTGAGTCTACAGCTGGTTCTGGGTATTTAATAAACAGGTTGACACTCCAAGTTCCCCTCATTAGGTGATCACTAAGGTCTGGGCTGTCATAAATCAAAGAGCCAGGTTATCAAGGCCTGTGATCTTTAACTGTACAGGGGCGCCCAACTGTCTGCCATAACGAGGGCTAAAAAGTGCAAGCTGTAAAGAATTAGCTGGCTGCAGCACTTCAATCCATGCAGAAGCATGAGCATTGTGCCGACTGGAATGATTGCCCAGGTATGGATGTAGATGGGCTCCTCTCTGTGGACTGGCAACAGCTTCTGTCTTGAAAAGGAGCATGTGAAGTGGTGTAAAAAGTTAAATGCAATGGAGTGCAAATCTGCCTGAGCTAGACAGTTTCTGGCTGTTTGTGGGGAGGGGTTTAAGGAGTCATCTCAGTTTATGTGTTCATGAAAGGGAGAGGGATGGTTTGATTCCTGGGTGACCAGAGAAACTAATTCTCTTAACTTGCTTCAGGAACCAGGGAGGAGACAGTGTAGCCCAGTCTCCTTCCACCTGTGTCATTCAAGTACTGAGCTAGGCACCATGAAACCTGTGTAATATGTTATTTAATTTAAGAGAAATTATGGCCTGTAAGGCATACTGCTTTGCTGGGACAGCTTGAGCCTGCACTGTTCTTTGTGACGGAAGATAGGAACTGCATAACACATTTTTACATTGCGGGTAAGAAACTTGCTGAAAGTTGGGCTGCCTGAAGCCTACAGCCTTACGTCTCATAAGGAACATGGCACATACGTAAGTTCCGTGAACCCCTGAGTAAGACAGAACATCCAACCACTCAGGTTTTGACAGCAAATAATAGAGGCTCTGAGTTACAGTCAAGTGTACTTACATGGGTGAAAAAGTGCAGTCAGCCTCACGCCCAGCTTTGAAAGAATATAAGAGAATTTTTAGATGCTGGGAATATTCTCCAGTTCTTGGTTTTCCCAAGTTTTGAATAGCAATCATCACCCACAAAACCAGGAGTTCTGGAGGAGTTTCTGGGCTCATTCTGCGGGACAAGATGCTTGCTGACATAAATATCAGTCATGAGAAAGAACTGAAATTTGTGCAGCTCTTGTGATTGTAGAATGTGCTAGAAATTGAAATGAAAAAGTGAGGAAAAAGGAAATAAGAGGGGACCTCCCATAGAGGACCTCAACCAATGTATGAAAAGTGCTGAGTCCCTCAATCCACATTGTTACTGACTTTTGAAAGAGCAAGAGCAGGGGCTGGCTGTGAACACAGAATCAGCTGAGTATTGTCAAGCTTTGTGCTTTTCCCTTGGCAATTAATGGGACAAGTCAAATTTCTACATGCATCTGGAGGAAGCTTGAGGCATAGTTCTGTGTTAGAGGGTGGGAATCTGCACAGCTCCAGGGGGAGGCAGCATCTGTGGAACTCTGCAACGCCCAGTAGGGGGTGGTTGTGGCTGTGTTGGTGGCATCTCCCTAAGCAATCATCTGTGGAGCAAGATAGATGCTGTCAGTGCATCTTAGGCTGGTCATGTGGATTGGGGATGCTTTCAGTGGGGCTCATGTAAGGAACCACATAGGCAGGCCAGGGAAGAAGCTCTGAGTTATCCTTATTTTCAGAATTATCTCCTAAGCTGGGCCTCAGCTACTGCTTGCTCCCTTGGGCAAGAAGGATGATCCTCTGTGGAAGAAAGACTGAGGGGAATGAGATGGCACAGAGATGACTGCTGTTTTCAGGGACTGAAAGCCCCTAAAGCCTCATCCCAGCAAACATACATTCACTGAAGCAGCTGTACACCTTGTCACATCTTGTGTGAAGGCCCACATCTACCTGTCTACTAGATATTCAACTGATAGTATAAGTGATGTCCCTAAAGTTAAGCCATAGCTGAAATTTCTTGAGGGGCTCAGAGAGTGCAGTTTCAGCTCTGCTGCAGTCACTCCAGGGCATTCCATGACTATTTATAATGGTGTATGTGGGTTTACTGCTTTACAGATTGTAATGCAACTCATTGCCATGGGGGAGAAAAATGTAACACTAAGACATGCCCCTTGGACATCAAACTGTGTGGTTTGTGTCAGGCTGTGAGGTGGAAGCATCTGGTTCACAACAGTGATTTCAGGGTGTTTTCCTGGCTCCTTCTCATTTTTTCCTCAGCTGTGTTGCATGCCAGCCACATACTCTGTCATTAAGCACAGAAGTGTGTCTCGTCTGCAAAATCAACTAAAGCTGTGCTCCAAAAGCACAAGAATCCTGAAAGAATCTATTAATACAAATGCATCTTTTTTTTTTTTTTTCCTCCCTCTGATTTTGGAGGAGGTTATAGATCTTCAACTGTTTGTGTAACAAGTTTGCATGTCAAGTTTATGGTTTGGCAACAGAATATAGTGACTGAAATTTCAGAAATGCTCAGCACCTCACCTGCAATCAGTGTTGTCTGTTCTTTGAAAACTAGCTCTGTGCTTCTTGATAACCATATAGGCTTGCGTTAGATTCTTTAAAAGTGTTTAGTTGATTTAGAATTATGCAGAGAGATTTTACAAATGGTAGATAGATTAATACCTTCTTGAGAAAAATGATAGGAGTAGAATGCCTAAATGCCCTCTCTGCCTTCAATAATAATTCCATAGGCTCTGTATCATTGGAGTGATTTTGAAAATCCTATCCTAAATCCTGAAGTCTTTGATCAGCTCTTTCTTTGCACTTGGACATAACTCTCATTGGCTGCTGTGGTAGCTTTTCTTGAGTAGTGTCATTTTCATAAGTCTCTTCTTGAATAATGAACTTTCCAAAAGTATCTTGAAATCAAAAATCTTTGTGAAAATCATTTGTGTTACACATAATGTAGGTATATTATGGATTTGGACCAGTATATTTCACCTTCTTGTATATACAGTCTATATTATTAGTCACTGGATTGTGTGTCAAGACTTTAGGTTCTTGAATTTCAACCAAGCAAGTGAAAATCTTCTAAGTTATTACAGGAAATTGCCAGCACTACCAATTTGTAAGGAGTTTCCTGTGTTCTTGTTAACCAGTTCCTTTCTGTACCATATATTAAGGCAAAGCACAAAAATATGTTTGTGGAGTGTTTGCTGTCCCATCAAAATCAGGACTGTTGAAGTGTGTTTAGTGTGATCCATGACAGTGTTACATACCCTTGGAGAAAAGAATATCTTGAGGTATTAGGAAAAAACTACTTCACTCAATGCATTTAGCTTGTCCTGTTTTAATACCTAGGAAAATATGAGGATAGTTTTTGAGTGTCAATGCTTGCTAAAGGAATCAGTAGTTAAATGTTTAATAACATATTTGGAGTCTTTGTGTTTTCTGTGTACTAAACCACTGAAAGTTCCTGGGAAGACTGGATCTCAAAAAAAACTACTAATGACTAACTCAGTAGAGTGCTGCTGCAACTGTTGAATTTCATTTTGTTTTCCACTATTTGATATGCAGTCACATTCTTCTGACAAAGGCATTTGTTGTGGAGAGCAATTCTGCAGAGGATTTTTCATTATCCTCCTGACACAGTGGAAGAAAAGAGGGCCTGAGACCGTCCCTGTCTGGGTACGTAGGAACATTCCTTTGAAGGACAGATTGAATGACAGGGAGGACTGACTTAATCTCTAGTAAGGCATGAGCTTTCCCTGAGCTCAGTCAGCCTGCTTGCTTCTGGCATTCTGCAGTTCCAAAGCAGGTTGCACCAACTTAGCACAGCTGAGCCCAGTGTCTGTAAACTGTGTTTTAAAGGTTGGTAAGTTCTCCATTCCAGAACACAGACAGTAACGAGGTAATAATAATAATAATAATCTGCTGACATTGTCCATTAGTCTGTCTATATATCACTTGTCAGTAGGCCCTGGTAAGGTGAATGCAACAGCTACCTGTATCACTCAAAAAGATGTCAAGGTTTGGCATGGCATACCTGTTTCTTTTAATGAAAAAACCAACCTCAAACAAAACAGCTAACTAATCTACTTTCATTGCACATTGAATCGTGGAACAGAAAAAAATTACCTTCTGATGTCCTGAGTGGAGTCCCAGATGTGGCCAGTTCTGTATTATATAGGTGTAGGTTATTAATACTGGTTCCTATACTGCACTTTGCACTTGCAAAATAACTAACTGCTTTGCTGAAATAAGTTTTTTCCTTGTGTACAATTTAGCATCTGTTTAAGGGAAAAGAAGAGGTGGGTTTGCCTCTGGACTGGCTTAGACACTGCCAAGTTATTTCACAGGAAGACCTGGAATATTTGGAATGTGTGTTTTGTCTGAGCTGGAAGGTAGGCTGGGCTGTGAATGAAGGAGTTCTGTAGCTCTAAATAGAGGGAAAGTAAAAAAGTAGTGGGAGAAGAAGATTTGTAGGGCTCCAGAAGGCATAGTTCCTGATTTACAGTATGATGCAGAACTGACACAGCTCTGGTTCCTCTGCTTCTGCCCCTTGTAGGTGTTGACTGCTTTTCTTTCTCAACTTTTTCCTTCTAACTGTATCAGTGTCCCACTCCCTGATGATTTTAAAAAGCCCTGGATTTAATTGGATGTCTTTGTATCAGCATGAGCTGGGTGTTTTGGGGCACAACTTAATCCTTTGTTTCTGTAGGGTACTAACGAGCTGTTTCCCAATCCTCTGGTACTACTGGAAAGTCATTTCTAGGCACCTTTTCTGCTAAAAGACAGAGCTCCAGGTTTCGCATGTGATAGAATTAACACCAAGCTAAGTGCTACTTCAGCAGCTGTGTTTCTGAGTTATGCAGACTTGAATCTTAATTTTGTCATCAGTAAACAGATGTTGTTATCAAATTAGACTAAAGTAGTTCACTGAGAGAAGACCCCTAAATCTAGTATCTTCAGAAGACTTTTTGTTATCTGTTATCTTTTGTTATCTTTTCATTCTTGTGCCTGACTTAGATAAGGTCTGAATGAATAAAGCTGCTCTTACTAATATTACAGATTTTAAAATTAAATAGAGATTGCTGAATGTTATCTAATTAATAAGGATTTAAGGCTAAGTATAGGTACTGAGGTGTGTGTCAAGTTCTCTGTCATTTGTGTTCTGCGTGAGACTGAACTAAGCTGTCTAGTAAAGTGTTTCTCATCTTTATAGATGTTCTTAGATGTGGTGTCAGAAATATTTTAAAAAAATAATTCTGCAGTCTCTGTCATGCTGGCTTTATTTTTCAATGAAACACACTTAAGTAGTTCAACTGATTTTAAAGGTGTTCTTTATGGGACTAAATACTTGCTGGAGAAGCTTTATGAAAGGAAATGCTGTGGGTCCATGATGCAAGTTGATTGTTTTATAACCCACTAAGGTGTGGACCCTGCTAGTTCTGCATGTGAAGGGTCTGTGAAGGGCTACCTGAACAATGGCAGGAAGGAACAAAGTTTAAAAGGGAAATTGAGGGTTAGGATACTGCAGTTATTAAGTAAATTAAAAGTATTTCATGCACCTTCTGATGGTTCACCTGGAGGCTTTTCTAAGGTCAGTATTTGTTCAAGTTCTATTTGTAGAGAAAGAGAGCAATGAAGAGCAAAGCAGAAACCTCTTTCAACGTATTTAAATTGTTACTACTTTCTTGATGTCCCTACTGAAAAGGAAATAAGGTAAAACCTTGGAAACCCAAGCATTTTTGGCTGCTGTTAAGTTAGGAGCACCCTGGTGAATTATTTTTCCCTTCTCCAGTCAGAACTGTGGCCTGGACTGCAGATCAAAGAAGAGCAGCACTTTGGTTAATCTGGCATAAAAATCTACTTTACACTAAAGAGACAAGAAGAAAAAGAAGTTGAGGCCCAAGCTCTGTGGCAACTGTGAGCTAGATTGTTTAAATAGTTGGTAACTGTAACACAGTTGGTTTTGTTTGGGTTGTGTTTGTTGGTGGTTTTTTGGGGGGTGGTTGGGTTTTTTTTTGTTTTGTTTTGTTTTTAAAAAAGGTACTTGGAAAGATACATTGCTACCATATTGGAAAGGACATTGCATCCCAAGCCAAGGTTGTTTCCTGCTGTTCTGGGAGTGTTGATAATGGTGCATAGATAGGCTTCTGTCTTGTTTTTTCTCAGACTGTTACAAAGAGTACAAGGTGGGCAGCTGATAGAACTTTAGGTCTGCTTCAGAAAACGTGTACTGAAGATGCAAGTGATGCTTTTCATCTTTGAATCTGTTCTGCATCACATGCTAACTTTATAACCATCAAGCCAGGGAAATGTGACATGGCAGCTCACCATTTGTTGTGGGTTTGACCACAGCAGACGGTGCTTCCTTGTGACATTGAGATATTACTGTATGTTTAGAAAAAATGCTGCACTGTGACCTTGTATGGCGCTGTTGGGTTCCGATGCAAAGCTTGCTAGTAGCTTTGCTGGGGGACTTGAAAGCTGATTTGGGATTCCTGATTCTTTATTCCTGGTGAATCTTGCAAATCTCCAACTTGCTAATTAGATAAAATTCTGGGTTTATCAGTGTTTTGGTTCAGGCTGGTACGAGTAGGGAACTTACCAGCTGTGTGACCAGGAATCAATTTCACTCTGGTTGGAGCATACTTGCCACCATCAGGAGTCAGGCTGCTCTTTATGGTTCTTGCATCTTTTGCCACAAAGGATTCTTTACTCACAGCTAGTAGTCTGATGCAGTTAAACTATCACCCAAGCTTAGCTCTCCTTTTATCACAAGCTGCTTATTTAACAAGAAGCCTAAGTCCTGACATACCTAGTTGGTCATTTTTCCTTTTCAGAGCTGGACAAACATTTTCTGGTGAGTAGAAATCACCATAATGAATGTAGGCCAGTAGGTTGAGTGTTGTCTTGGTCATGTCTGGGAGTGCACACTCAGGCTCTCCTTGAGACAAATTTGTCTGAAGTCCTTTGAAAGGAATTCTCTCTGCTGCCTATGATGCTGGATGCATTCTATTCTGCATAACTATCTATTTCATTAGGATATTAATGACACAAATTAGTCTCAAACCCAAATATTCTTGCTGTCAGCAAAGCTGATTACATTTTGTTCTATCACAAAGTGGTCAGAGAAAAAAAAAGAATGTCAGTCTCTTTCATAACCACCACTTGCCTAGTACAAAAGAATAATCATGCCCTGTTCTCTCTTTTGGATGGAAAATAAATACAGTTCCATAAGTCTTTTTCCTTTAGTGATGTTTCTGAACCTTCTTATAATTTGTTATGGTCTCTTCTCTGTCTACAGCTTTCTTGCAGAGCGGTGGCCAAAACTGGATCCTTGAGGCATGCCTAGCACCAACAGGGAAAATGACATTGAATTTCTCACCTGATAGTACTATCTGAGATATCTTCCTCCTCTTTCTCCCTTCTCCTTTTTTGGTGACACCAACTTGATCAAAATTCAGCTTGCATTGTACTGTAGGTTGAAGATCCTTTTCTGAATATTGCTGCCATTTGTTTATACCTGTTTGAATTTGCTATAGATAGTACATTTTGTATCCATCTGTTTTTTTCCATCTTGATACAACTGATCTTTTTTTCTCTGATTTATTGAGTTTGACTTCTAATGGTACCTTCCAAAATGATTGCTGCAGATCTCTGAGGGCTCTATGCTAATGACTCATGAAACTGGAGCCGACATGGTTCCCTGTTGAACTACATGTGAACTGTCCTGTCAGTTTGACAGCAAATTGCTGCTAATTTAAGAGTACTTTCTAGGTAGCTGTATGCCCAAATTGTGGTGATTTTAATGTACATTTTATTTCCCTTGTATGCTTTGAAAACATTAGGTGGGCAAAGATTAAAAGCACTGCTTTTTTTACTTTTCAAAGTAAATCACCTCTAATGCTTCTCCCCATAGTCGCTGAGACTGTTACCCTATTAGATAGAACATAATAAATGGAACATAATTTGTTCCTGACCATTCTGTATTGACAGTTTTTCATCATCCTATTACCTTCCAGTTACTTGTCAACTGATTGTTTTAATTTTTTTTTATCTTTCTAGTTAGTGCAGTTAAGTAATTTGTAGTTTACTGAGTTGTGCATGTAAAGATGGGTCCTTTGTTTGCTTTCTGTTTCTCCAGAACCTTCTCATCCAGAATTGCATCAAGATTAATACTAGTTATTCACAGATTAACTGTTTTAGCTACTTTTGGACTGCATTATGGCAGATTTCATCAGCCCTACACACTTGTATTCAATCTAGGTAACTCAGGGTGACCTGACTGTGGCTTCCATGGAGTCTAAAATCTTTTGAATTCTCTCCCCAAGCCCCATTTTTGCAGAAAGAGGCCTGCTGCCATTCCCAGTTCCTGGCTGTACATGTGCATGGTGATCCAAGCCCTGTGCAAGCACAGAATCTGTTCCACAGCTTGGATAATGTATGACATTTCCTTTTCTCTCTGGGGAAAGAGCATTTAGCATCCAGACCCCCAGTTGGGCTATACTGACAAAAGTGTTATTTAACCTTTCTTGTCTTTGTTCTGGACTGTGTCTTTTTTCCTGATAGGAAAAATTACCTTGAGTCACCATTAATCTTTTTCCTAACTGGCAAGTAAAGAAGTCACTGATGACTTTCTTCTTTTTTTCCTCACTGCTCTTTTGTTTGGTGTATGTAATTTCTTTTGCAGGTCTGTCCCTGATTTTTTTTTTTCCTCTTCCATATGATCTTCCTTGATATTAACTCATGCTCATGTGTTACTATTTTCATATTAGTGTTTGATTTTTTTGAGTTGATTAGGGTCAGAGACATAACATTTCCCTCCTGTCGCTTTTCTGCTGCACCTTTAGTATAGTTTGTTCCACTAAGTTCCAGCTTCACTTTACATCACTTCCCATTGGAAGTCTTTACAAGATACAGTGTCTACCGGTTCCCCCAGCTTGCTGGCATCTCCTGGTTTTGTAGTCCAGTGTCCTTTTCATTGTCTAGTCTTACTTTCTCTCAGATAGCAAAACATTAGAGGTTGTGATTCTTTTTCATCCAGATTATCTTTGGTTGCAGTTTTCAGCCAGTTCATTGCTGTTAGGCAGGTGTAGAAGCAGGAAGACTTTTAAAACAGCTCATTTCACTTTTCAACTCTCCACCTTTTGAAAAACCTCACACACTGGAAGAATGGGGTAAGCAAATTGTGACTGGCAGCACTGCTTTTCCAGTGGCTAACTAGCTAATTTTCTATGACCACTGTAGACAACTCTTGTTTTGCTATGTGGCAGTTTCTAACCATGCTCTATAGTTTCTTTTTCGTCCCTCCAACAAAACATATATAATATTTCAAATTCCCAGTAAAATTAAAGTTCAATCGGATTTGTTGGTGGGAAACTACATTTGAAAAAAAAAAATAATAAAAAAATTAGCTGCTGTTTTGCTTCATCCATGTTTGTGATCCTTTGTCATTTGCAGTTAGGGAACAAACATGATGTGCATGGATTTTTATTCACATAAGAACACAGGGAATGCTGTGTTTGATCTTAACATCTTAGTCAGGGGAGAGCAAGGAGATTTGGTATGTGAACAAAACTATTCTCTTGGACATCCACTCAGAGAGCAGAAACAACAGCATATGACTTATGTGCCCAATTACACACTGTGTATAAATAAATAGCTGAACCGAACAGTTCACAAATGCTCTATAGTCTGAAAGCAGCCAGTTAAAATCTGCAGCAAAAGCCAGCATGCGTTCAGAGAAATCGGGCTGCTTTAATGCTTTGTGAAAACAAAAAGGGGCTAAGTTTGTAGCTATCCCTAAGGAATTATCTGTGAGCACTATCTGCAAATAATAATTTAATCAGCTTATTTGGCTGCCCATGGTCACAAGGCTGTAATTGATTAAAAATGATCCTTTCTGTAACAAAATAAGGCTGCAGAATAAAAATGAGATTCTAAGGTGATTCTAATATGCCCTGCTCTGGCAATATGATAAGCAGCAATTCTGTAGAAAACCAAAGAATCTCACAGCAAAAGGTCTGGGGACTGTTCCAGAGAAGTCTTTTTTGAGACCTTATGGTGTTTTAGAGTGAATTTGGATTTTTTTTCTTTCTTTTTTTTTCTTTTGCAATGTATTCATGTTTCCTAGGGAGCTGAATGGGCAGAGGGACTTCTTTCAAAGGCCACATGGCCCGCTTCCAATTCTGATAGATAAAGTCAACCTGCTTGGCCCCACCAACAGGAAATAGGATGCTGCCCCTTTAAGCGGACTGTAAGGAGTATGGAATTACGGCTAACTTGGTTTGGAGCCTTTGTGTAAGGCTTTCAGGAAGAGATAAACCATTAATCATGCACAATTACTCTGACCTTGCATGAACTAAAGCCTCTCTGAACACATAAGATTACCGTCTCTGGGGACCTTGAGATACTGACACGATCAGCTCAGTACGAGGGCACTGGAAACTGCTGCACAAAATGGCTGAAAGCTTGGCCTTTATTTCGTTCTCTTAAACTGGGAGTCTTTCTTTCCACCCAGGATAGGTATTTATCTTTCCATCACACTTGCAGTGTAAACTGAGGAAGAGTCATTTTCCTTGAGCCAGGGTTTGAGTTCATGGAATGTGAGTGGAAAATCATGGAAGTGCTTTAGAGAATAAATTACAATTGTTTTTTGATCAGATGTTTTCTTAAACTTACTGGGTTGGAGCTCTCTACTGTCTGTCTGTGGGGAACTCTTTCTTTCTCTGGGATTAGTACATCTCTTAGCACAAGTGTTATGGTCATTGGCAGAGGTGCTGAGGTAGTTCTGCAGAATATTTGAGCTGGTGTTATTGCTTTCCCAGTACCATCCTCACCTGTTTTAATTAAATTTTAGATGGTGATTTTTGGTCCAGCTTACATTCTCGTTGTCTTGCTTAGTGTTTCTCTCACCTGTTAAACTCCTTAAACAAAAATATCTCACACATGTACTCTGATACACTATCCTCTCTCTCTTATTTCCCCAGCCTCCTGGCACTAGCAGCAATATGTAAAATAATAATATATGAGCAATTAAGTATTTACTCATTAATCAATTATTGATTTCAACTTGTCATTTTTCAAAATTAGAATGAGCTAAAAATGCACGTGAACAGTCGCAGAAGCTCAAGTGACTAACTCAGTAAAATGCAGTACCTTGTTTACATCTGATCCTTCATCATGTGTTTGATCCCTACAGCTTCATTCCCTTCTTGTGGTATAGTTTTAATAAATATTTTACTTACTTATGTGATCTTTTTACACTGTTATTTACTGAAGTTCCTTTTTCACTAAGGATAAATTGTGTGTGTATTTGGATCTCCAGTAGGAAGTTTATACTGCTTTAACTTAAAATGAGTAAGTAGCACTTTGCGGAGTAGAAAATGTATGTGTGGAGAAGCACTTGTCTTGCCGACCGTGGTTTACATCTTTAGAAGATTAAATACCTTCTAAAAAGAAATTATCTTAGTCTCTGAAGAACTGCACATGTGGGGTTTTTTTAGGGTTTTGATTTTCTACTATGTAGGAGTATTAGACTTAAATTATAAAAATCTGACTAGAAGACTGCAGGGTTTCTTGTTGGGTGTTTTTATTCATCTGTGTTTTTCAAATCCTCAGTCAGCTGCCAGCAAGCTATATCCATTACGAGGAAGTTGGACATTAACAGGAATCTGCTATTTTAGGCCTTTACTTTTCTTCAAACAGTATTTGTTTGAAGCCAAACCTTTCCCTGTATACTTCTCAGGAATATTTCATTGGAGTTTGCACTCCATGTGACAAAGATGGAAAAATTGTAATCTTACATAGGCTATATTTATCAGTATTTTAAGTTTCCAGTGATAAAATGTTCTGTCCACTGAAGCAGCAAATTTATAATTTTTCAGATATAAGGTTTTAAGAAAATGGAGGTGGCTCATCGTGTGTTTCCAAAAGAAAGAAACATATTCTTCACATAGTGAATAATGCAGAGGAAGTGTATTGGGAACTTCATTTCTCCCTAAAAAGTGATTTAGAAGGTAGACATAATCAAAATGCCACAAGTACAGTGGAAAGGAGTTGTTTTAACAGATATCTGGCAGTAATGTCAAACCTGTTCCTTCAGGACGTCAGTCACTAACTACTGCAGGTAAGGAGACATTATTTTATACGGAAGATTTCTCTAGATTATTTGCTGCAAGATTTCTGCACAGTGTTCCTGAGCCACATTCACAGTTACTGTTAATAGCAGGCTGCAGGATTTAGTAACAGCTGATTTTGTGTTTTATAGCAAAAGTGTATTAGAAGGCTCCCTGTGCCACTAGGTGTTGAGGATGAGAGCCTGGTTTGAGGGAGCTGTCCAGTACTAGCTGGAGAAGCCCTGTTCTTGCTCTTCTCCCTGGATATTTTTAAAGTTCTTTTCCCCCCTTTTTTTAACATTTTCCACTAATGCACTCTGAAGGTACTGCCAATGACTATATGGCCCTTGACTCTAAGATATCTTCTACAGAAAGTAAACTCATTACAAAACAAAACAAAAACTCCACAAGTTTCCTAAAACAGAAAGGATGGAAATTAGTGAAGACCGTAGAAATTAGCAGAAGGAGGGGAGCATCTAAATGGAAAAACACCAATTAGATGCCATTTGCCAAATGTAACAGTCTGTAAGGGCAAGATGATTTTGTCAGTGTCACTAAATCAAGATGTTTCTGAACATTGAACTTGCTTGTATTCAGGCCAAAGAGATACTGAAAATATGAAAGCAAGATGTTAGCTGACTGGGCAAGTCCCTGTTGGAATAGATTGCCATGGGATGTGGTTGTGATTCATCGTTACGTGGAGTGTGCAAACTGAGACTGCGTGTCTGTCTTCAACTAGTCTGCATTTCAGCCATGAGAAACTGCTCTTAGTAATGTTAAGTTTGTGTAGTGGGGAAGGAAAATTCCTTTCCCTGCAGGAGTCTTGGACAGTCTGTGTTTTGCAGGATTTCAGGCAAGATGACCGTATCAGTCCCTTTTGGTGTTAAAATATATAAATCCATGGAACGATCTTTTGCTGAAGTGTGGTGCTGAGGCACAGACTTGCTCTGTTTGTGCTGCTGTGGGGCCACCACTGCTCATGGCACTCTTGAGCAACTTTGGCACAATGCCAGTTTTCAGAGAAGCAGAAAGGATCAACCCTGTTCCTCTTCTGGGAATGGGGCTGCAGAAGGGATGGGAATTAGTTGTAAGTGGGAAAAGGCAGAAACATGGTGGTAGGAGGAGATGCATCTGTACTGAAGCATATTCTTCACTGCACGTGCTCTAAGTGACAAAATCAAACCAAGGTAGATTCTCATCTTACGTAGGCCAGCTTCAGTTAAGAGTGAATCAGCTGAAGTCAGTGTCAGAGTTGCATCAAAATAAAGCTTGACTTGTTATCAGACCCACATTGTTTTTCTGCTTTGTTTCTAGTCCTTTTGCACCTCGTTGTAACCAAAGATGTGGAAAAATCCACTGTAAGAGGTTTTAAAATGGAATAGTTTACTCTTTGAAGGGAAGGCCAGCCCACTGCTTCCTGGTTGTAGTCCAGATGTTTATTGTGTATCTTTTAGTACAGCCAGTGCAGTTATTCCTGAGACATCAGTTAATGAGTTGGCTTTGATACTGCTGTCTGCACTGCCAGAACCATAATACACTCCATGTGGGCCTACAGGCAGATTCTCTCAAAAAACTCTTACAGACTCTGCTTTTTCCTCTTGCTATATATACTGCTACAAGTACTGATGTTATTGCCTTAAAACTAGCTCAGTCATGTGTATTCAAGCTATTCATGCTTTGGACTGAAAGCATGGGTATTTCCTTTAGTTTTAGATTTGATTTTACCAAATCTAAAACCTGATCAGACAGATTCTGCAAGTCCTGAACCTGTCCTGATTTTGCCATTCTCTATTTGAAATCTGAAAGCCTTTGTTTGTGTGGGTGAAAAAGATAAAAATTAGGAGAGACACACTCATGCAGCACAAATCTGGGTAGATTCTCTGCTGCTGACAGTCCAGGTAACTCAGTTAAATCAGCAGAATAGTTGGCTGAGGGACTGTACTAATAGAAAAGAGAGAACTCTAGGGGTTAAAGGCAAGAGCATCCTTTTTATAATTAGGACAGATCAGAAGTGGAGCAAAATGTTCTTGCAGCTGAATCAGCTGCCCTCTAACCAGCCTGGAGTCTGGAGCTGGGGCCTGATGGACACTTGTACAGAATGCAATTTAATCTGTAATGGCTGAGGAGGACTCCTCAAAGTCTGCGGCAAATGGCAATTATTGTCCCTTTTTGTCACATCCCCCCAACCAAAGCAAAAAAAAAAAAAAAAAAAGCAAGAAGAGGAAAATTAATGAAAAAAACAACAGGGAAGGATCCTAACTAGCATGCCCTGCCTCCCCCCCTTCTGTTTAAAAATCCTCTGCAACGTAGGGACTGAAATGAGCTGCCTGCTATAATAAAATCTCCTGAGCACCAATGTGAAACAAGAATTCCTCCCCCACACACATGCATGTGCACCCCTTTTCCCTAATGAGCAGGGAGACGCCAGCTTGGGGGCTGCAGCCAGTGTTGAATTAGCAGAGAAGGCCATCCAAAGTGGGCTGACTCCAGCGTAAACTGCCTTAAGTGTCTGTTTATTAAATCACACCACCGCTTAGAGTCTGCCCTGCTGCCACATCAGAGCTGTCTGCATACAGACAAATCCTGGGCAGTCCCTGGGGAACTTGGTCCAACTGGATACTGGTAGTAATAAAGCCGAGGGGGAGAGAGAGCAATCCACCACCAACAGGCCCCGTGTTAGACGCCATCATGTGTTATTCTTCAAGAGCAGAAAAGGCTTTTTTCTGAGGTCACTGTTTGCACTTGTAACAGCAGGGAACTTGGGTATCTTTCAACTGTAAAGTCATCTTCCTCTCTTCATTTTACAAAGTAAGTCTTGGCAGACATTTTCTTGCTAAACTGGCTTGGATAAGCACTGGAGCAGTGGCTTTTCTTTGCCAGTTCTGGTTGAGAAGTGTGGTCTTCAGCTTCAGCTCTCCTTGAGTTACAATAGGAGCAGGTCACAGAATCTTAGGATTTGGAAGGGACCTTGAAAGATCATCCAGCTCATTAAGGCCTAATGATTTTCAAAAAGAATTCACTGACGCCAATCTAAGGCTTTGGAAATAGTAAAACTACTGCTCAAACCTTAAGCCATCACACTAAAGCAGGGAAAATCAATGCTTCTGTGTATTTCTACGGTGTGAGGTACAATCAGGGTTTGATTCTGGATGGAATTTCTACACATGCATGCAAAACAGTAATTATGTACAGGAGAGATATATCCAAGCTGTAAATCTTGTCTTATCTGTCCAAAGACATCACTTCTTTTTCTGCTGGTTCTGGGAGAAGTTGTTTACCAAGAGCCCTGCCATATCCCCTTCTTTCTCACGGGCAAGTTTTTATAAACAATGGGAACCAGGGCTGCTAGTTTATGACTCCTAATGCGTATGCTACCAGTTGAATTGCTCCCTACTGTACACTTCCAAGATAGGTCTTCTTTTCTGCATAAATCCCTGGAGGGAAACCTTGATAAGAAGTGGATAAGCCTTTCATACTGTAAGGAAACCTCGGATAAAGTTTTCAAAAAGTCTCTGAAATAGTCAAAGTTTGTTCTCATGAATTGCAAAGGTTTGTTGAACAGCTCTTAAATTTGGCACGCCTCCACTTAGCACAGATCTTTCTTTGTAATACAATTTTTAAACTTGAAACAAGTTTCATCCATGTGTTATCATGCCAGGAAATTGAACGTACAGCATGCAGCTCCGTTTTTGTTTATTTTAACAAATTGTTGGATACTTCCATACATATATTTCCTGCTCAGCCTGCTGTTTTCTTCCATGAGGGATTTCTGCTTCATGCAGGCTCCCAGAGCCTCCACTGCGGTCCATATGGCCATCTCCTGTGAGAGCAGGTTAGGAGTCATGGTCAAGCATCCTTTTTTGCAGTTGCCCATTGACTTTGTAGAAGAGCAGCAGTTGTTGAGCTAATTTGTATGAGGAAGAAGCTATGTAAAGTTTAATATGAAGTGGTTGGCTTAGCTGGCAGAAAGGGAGAGGTGGGCTGTTTTCCATTTCCCTATAAAATGTCAAACACTAATAGTCTCTTCCGATCATCCTGAGATTGCCAAATAATTGACTCCTGCCTACAGCAAAAACCTCCCTGATCAACAAAGCAGGAAGCTGATGACAGCAATTGCCTGAACGTGTCCAAATTAGTCAACCCCTTGCAACCCCAGCAGGGTCAACAGTGGCAGCCCAGAGGTCGTGGGGCAGCAGGAGATGGAGGTTGAAGATTGCCCTGCTTCCTCTGCCCTCTCATGCCTCCAGGACATAGCAAGGAGATGAGGGATTCACAGCTGGAGCAGCCAGCACCTGAACTGCCTGTCCAACAGAGATCTGTTTATTCAGAAGATCTGCTGTATGTTAGCCTAGACAGAGGGTTAGGCTAAGAAAGGAGGAAGTGCCTGTCTTTGTGAGTGGCAGGAGAGCAGTTGTGTTCTGTGTGGGGCTGACCCAGTGTCACACAGCTCCTAGCATGTTTTCTCTTTATGTCCTCCAGGGCTTGCTTGCTTTGCTGCACTGAACTGACACATTTACAACAAGCTGTTGTCTGACCCATTGCTAGATTATTTTTTCTGTGCCTTCATTTGTACTTTTGCAGCTGTGCAAGTGACTGCAGAAATAGTTGAGTATGTGAATGTTGCCCTGGTATAGCCCAGTAAAACTTAAGGATGTAGAGTATTTAGGAACACACGTATAGCCCAGGACCTCAGAGAGAAGCCAGAGAAGGATGCCTACCAAGCCATTCCTTACTTTGGTGTCTCTTCACTACAGCCAGTTAGGTGTGCTGGGTTGTTTGATTTTGTAAAGTGCTGGTAGTAAATCAGCAGAGAATCTCTGGCCCTGTTCCCCTCTGTCTTGTCTTTGAAAGGGCTGCCCATGTGCCTGTGGCTTCCTGAAGGCAACTCAAACATGTAAGGGTTGTGGCATTTTCGTAAGATTATTTTAGGACTTGGAGAGAGGACAGAGGGAGAAAGAGAAGCACTGTCTGAGCTTCCAAGCAATACCACTATTATTACAGGTGGGATGAGAAAGTTTTAAGACCAGGCTCTTAGTCTGTTAGCCTATATTCTTATCTGTTTCCCAAAGCCTGCCCCTGACAGCTCCCTGGGTGCAGTGCTGCAGGTCGGGACCTCTGCCCACGGAAGCAGCACTGCCTTTAGGCCTCCTGTGTCTCCTCACGGAAACCTGGGCTGGATGGTCTGTCACACTCTGACAAAGGTCAATTTTACATCCCATCTTCTAAAAGGTCACAGCATGACCCCAGGTGCAGAAGAAGAAGACTTTCTCTTTTTTTTTTTTCTTTCTTTTTTTCATTTTTTTTTCTTTTTTATTTATTACTATCAGTGGTAAATATATCTTGTACTGCCCCCTCTCTCTCGACCCACACTGACATCTTCCTAGATGCTATAGTGTAAGTTTTGCCCTTGTAGGCTTAAGTGGCTGGTTACTGGATTTTCTCCTCTTTCCTTACTTAGTTCTATCTGCATAGCTATAGCTATCTATTGATTCTCCTTCAAATTAATAAGCAAACACTTCCAACCTTACTGTGCCCTGTGCATGTAAACCCATAGGAGCACAGTTCTTCGCTGCAGTTTTTATAAGATGCATGAGCATATACATAAAGGTAGTTTTTTTCCCTGAGGGCTGGGAGGGGGGAAAGTAACAATCCTTCTCTGATTCATTCTGGTATATTGTGGTAAGTGGATACATCTTCTGAAGGGAAAACTACTTTCTCTTGCTCCTTTCTCTCAGCTTTTACACATGTCAGCGAGATACAGGGATGAGAGGTATAAGCCAAATCCTCAGATGTCACACACTGTGCTGCATACTTTTTTTTCCAGACAAGGATTTACTGAACTAACTAGAAGATTAAAAGAATTTATTCTTCTTGACTTAAAGAAGTCATCATGGCTAACAAGACATTTATGTTCATACTGTATATGGCTACAATTCAGGATTTGTGTCTTTAACATTATTTGTGTCATCCTTCCAGTGTTATTCAGAGTTCTTCCTTGTCATAGAACTTGCAGCAGCATTAGTTATTTTCTGCATGTCACATGCTGATGGAAGGGGAAAATACAAGAGGTTTCTTAGTGCTGGTCATGATTTTCTTCAGAGGCTACTGCAGAGACATGTTACAGATGCTATTCTTAGTCCTTCAAGCAGAAGTGAGAGATTTTGTTTTGGAGACGTAGTCGCCTTTGTGAGGATGATAACTTGATACAGGCTATTTTATTTGTAGTATTATTTGCAATTAATTTCCTTAAGATGTTTAAGTAGAGATATGAAGAGGTAGAGAGAGAAACGTGGAGTCACTTTTCAGAGCATTCATTGTAACTTTTATATAAGAAACAGCCCACACCTGGCTAGTCTTTGAAAAATAGTCAAGATTTCACTTCCATAACAAAATGTAATAATGTACATCTGTCTTAGATATATGTAAGGCCTCTTACTACTGGCATGTGAGTCACATCTCAAAAAAGCTGGGTTTTTTTAAGATAGTGTTCCTTTAATAGAGGTGTGTGCTTTAAGCCCAAAGTAATTAAGTAACTAAAGACCAGCTTACTTTTGAATTGTGTGAGTACCTTAAAAAATTCCATTCCTGATTCCTGACATCTCAAAGGAAATGTATGCAGCTTGTGGACTATCCACTTGGCCGGTTTACCTGTTCCTGACCATTAACTAACCAGGTGGATAGAACTCGTTATGATTTGACCTTGCCACAACAAAGGCAAAACCTGTGGAGAAGCAGTAACTTTGTACAAGGTAAAAAACTAGGTCATGGCTGAGCTAGGAATACTGGTGAACTGTGCTACCTGTTGAGCAAAAAAGAGGAAGGAATAGCCATGATGAAGAATACCCAAAGGTGCTTTTCCAGGTTCCCAGTCAGAAGGGAGACTGCTCTACTAATTGGGTCTTAAAAGGTCTTTTCTATTCTGTTGAAATTCTTATAATATGCCCCTCACCAAGGTATGAGGGTGCCTGTCTAAGGATGTCTCTCTTTTTATTCTTCTCAGCTGTGTTTATTTTCCTTGTCCGTTCTTTGCAAGTTCATGAAGAGCATTCAGACCCCACGAGGGGGTCTCTACAGATCCCCTAAGAAGATTAAGCTCTCTGAATATTTCATGCCCCTGATTGACAGCTCTTGAGGACCTCTTGTAAGCCTGGCGCCCGTATTCTTGTTTTAAAGAAAAAAAAAAGAGAGAGAGAGACAAGAAAATCGCATCCCCAGAAAAAAATTGATCCTATGGGCCCGACCTCTGCTGACAGAAGGCGCTAGACGGAGGCAGTTCCTCCTGGACATCTGCCCCTCCCTTCCCCTCCCCAACAGTCTTTACTGTGAAATAAAAGGAAGGTAATGGGATTTTAAGAGGCAAGGAGTAGTCAGACGATGTGGTTGCTGCTCCCTCCCCCTCCCCTGAGCTCCAGTGCTTAGGCTCATGGCCCCTCAAGAGCTATTGTGAGCCTCTGTCTCTGACTCATTCCGTGCAGGCGTTCTTCCCTTTCTAACAAGCTGACCTAGCTGAGCTGATGGCCCCTCATTAGAGGGTGAACTGAAGAGCGAGCCCTGTGCTCTCCTGCAGCCGTTTCACCCCATTAAGGGTTGCCCCCTGGTTGACAGCAGGAAAGGGAGCCGACGACCTGTAAATTCTCATCAAACCGCTTTAGATTCTCCCTTCCCACTTAATCATCCCGTAATAGGCAGCTGAGAAGTTTCTCCTTTATTTAGAAAGGCAGGGCCAAGGAGATCTCCTCACATGCTGAGTTTAGGAGACGGTGCTTGATGGAAACAGGAGGATGAGGATGAGGGTGGAGAAAGGCAGAAGGAAACAGCTCCTAGCCCTTCTTACACCTGGAGTGCAGTGAGATTTATTGCTATAGATACCAGTGTTAAAGCCAGCAAGGTTCTTTTTGCTTCTTGCCTAATGCTAAAGGAGTAAGTGCATTGCACAGAGTCTGTCCTTGTAGCCAGATGGCATTTAACCTGGGAACTGTTGAACTTAGTTGCAAATTGTGAATTTTACTGGGAATAATAATTGTAACTACAGAAACACCAACAGTGAAAAGCCCCACTCCTTCCACTTGCTTTTTATTGTCTTCAGAGGCTCATTTGGGATTCTTAGGGTCATACCTCTTCTGGCTAACCCACTTACAGGTGTAAATTTCTTCTGTGGCTTATCCAAACTTGGGTTTGTACGCTTTTGCTTCAGCTTGTTTTCAGACCAAAGAGGATCAATTTACAGGATTATGTTGCTAGGACATGTTTCAGTTCTGCTGGTAGGTGTGTGAAGAGAGAGAAAGAAAGGAGATGCAGTCCCTTCCTTCTCAGAGTGAAAGCACTGGAAACAGTTACAATTTTGGCTGCCTGTGTTTTCTGAATATAAGTGAAGGTGAAACTTTAAAGCTTGTTTTGAGCTGTGGCTGAGGTGGAACAGCTTGAGTATGGAAACGGTGAGAGTGAGGGAGCATTTTCATAGCATAAATGAGCATAATCCCAGTGCTAGATAAGAGTGAGCATCTTTTCATGGCTTCAGCGCATCTCACATCTGCACCTGACAGATTGAGTGCTTATTCCCTTTTTTGGGCTCTACAATGATTGTGGTTATTGGTCTCTTACTCCAGATTGAAAGGGTTTTTTTAAGATGTTGCTTAAAGATGGTTTAGAGCCCAGAGCATGTAAAGGGAAGGATGTATTTGCTGCATGTGTCTGTTGGCTGTTATTGTGACAGAAACTATTAATTTGCCTGAGATCCCTGTTTCACTTATCTCTTGATGGGCTTGTTCAAGTTCAGAACTAACCAAAGGGCAGGAGTATCGGCCATCTCAGATGTGACAGATTTATTTAAGCTGACATGACCTGCCTAAATACCTTATGGAATTTTAACTGAGCATTTCAGGGAGAGAGCAGTTGAGTTTAGGCCATAGTAAGTCAATCTCCCACTTCTGCTTTATTTCTTACAGTGCAAGGGTGAGTGGTAAGGAATCTGTGAAGTCCTGGGTTCCCCTTGGAGTGATCTTTTCTGATAAAGAAAAGGTAGTTGCTACAGGTGGGAGTAAATGAAAGAGAAGGCAGAAGGCCCTAGCAGTGTTTGTTCTGGACTCACATTATTTAGGGTAAGGATGGCCAGGGAGGAAGAATAATAAAAGAGAAGCAGATAAGTTAGAGGCCGTGCAAAGAAATTGGCACAGCTTCCTGCTGGCAAGGTTGTGGGAATCATCCATGGTGCTGGGGATCCTCCACAAATTTGGTGCAAAGGGATTATGACCATGCAAATAGACAGAATGGTCACTGCTGAATAATTGGGAGACTACCAACTTTTGCAGTCTCTAATACTTTCCTTGCTTAAGAATCCAGAATTGCTGGATTCAATTTAAAGTCTGCTCTTTGATGTTAGGCTTGCCTTCTCAAGGAGATTGATCTGCAGTGTAACACAAAACTCTTAAACTTGAAAATCCTTTCTATATAGATACAGTATTTCTGTGTGAGGTATGTCTGAACACTCCATTAGTACTTGGGACCATTTGGATTGTGGACTCTTCAAGTTACGTGTAGGATGTTATATGTAAAAGGCACAGGCAGTTTTATAAAGCATCTGTTGAGCCAGTAAGTTATCCAATAACATCACCTTTTTTAAGTCAGTTATTATTTTTAACAGCCAATTGATGTCCCACATACTTGCAGTAGCAATCTTGGTGGAATGCCAGTGCCATTCCTCAATAGAGCTTATCCTGCCAGTGTTCCCTAGATGGGGTGCACAGCTTACACTGCAGCTCGCCTATGGCTACAGCTCATTATTTTGGTTTGGGGGAAGAAAAGAGCATCTGGGTGTTTATAACCATCATGGAACAGATTTGTACACAAATAGAATCAAAGGAAGCATTAGCTTTTGATTAGTCTCACCCCACTGGTGGTAAGCTTTAGAAAGGCTCAATTGTTTTGGCACAATATTGTGACCCTGGGTCTAGTCCTTATCTCATTCATTCCTACTGGTGCTGTCAGATGGAGTTCAGGGTTCCAGCCTGCACCCTGCTCATCAGCCCTCTATGCCTGGCAGTGCTGTGTAGACAGCAAAATGTTCAAGAGCAGTGCTAGTGCTTTTGGAGGAATTTAATCCTCTCCTACTGAAGTAAAATGGTGGGGCATGGACTAGATTTTTGCCTTGACTGTAGCTGCTGTTATGAAGTGGAAAAAGCTCAACAGACTTCTTTACAGCCCTACCAAATTCAGGAAGAATCATATTCACAGTTTTCTTTGTAGTGGGTACAATGTCTATAGACAAAATCCTTGATCTAAAGTCAGTGAAACCTTTTTGTAATTCAGTTCTGTTTTTTGACGTAAAGCAATTGTGTAAGGAATTCCTGTCTAATTCCTTAAAATCACTTCCTCTACTCAGCTTTGTCAGGCTGACCAGAACAGCTGAGAATGACAGAGCCTGGAGACAAAGCTACCCTTCAGCCATTCAGGCTTCTTGCATAGTTTGCCCAGTCTCTGTGATAGACACAGAGAAGGAGCTCTTCAAAAGTAACTGAATGCCTACCATCCTCTTATCACTCCTTTTTCAATTTTAGATGAGCAATAAAGCAGGGGAACATGAAGGTCATTTTTCTTGGTGGCAACTGGAGGTGAGCCTGCTGGCCTACTTGCAGATTTTTGCTTCTCATGAACTACACTGTTTCATCTGTAATTAAAGAAGAGATGTTTGTGTTGGAATGAATCTGCTGATGTTTGGGACTGCTGGGCTATTTCACTACCTAGCTTTTAGGTATCTACCTTCATTGTTAAAATTAGGAGACTAATCACAGTTGCTGTGTTCCTGCTCCGAATGCTCTATGGAAGCCTGCCTGCCTCCATCCCTCTTCTATCTGCACAGAGACTTCAGGAAGAAGTCCTTTCCCTAACTTAGATAACTGTGGTATAAAAAGGCAGGCAGTAAAAATACCCCTCAGTGCTACAAGCTCCTTTCCTTCAACACAGCTATGAAGACCCTCATGCACTGGTATGTTGCAATGGTCAAGATGGTTTTGGAATTTTTTTCCAGGAGCAATTTTTACCTATTCTTTTATTTTAAGAACGGTGGAGTACACAGCTTACTGGTAATACCACTTTTTTGGGGGTCTAGTCCCACATAGGAAAATATTAACAAAGACATTCCTTATCTTTTGTTTTTAGACACCTGATATAGGACAAACTTATTGTTCTTCAAAACAATCCTCACCTTTCTACAGAATTGTAGAATAATTTAAGTTGGAATGGATTTTTGGAGGTCATGGTCTCCAAGCTCCACTCAAAGCAGAGTGGGATAGCAGCTCAGGATCCTGCTATCCATTCTTAATCCCATACAACAAAGAAGTGGCTCTTTCCATTAAGGTTTTAAAGAGTCAGAATTGCTGCAGTCCTGCCAACTCTCCCTGCTGGAGTGCTCCTTCTGTGGTAACTGTGGCAAAAGGAGACTGTCTGACCTCTCTGTCTTAGAGCAGAGGTGAACTGCATTTGCTGTGGGGCTCTCAAAGTTGCAAATTCATTTCACCCATCCAAGTGGAAAACTCTGCATAGCTGTGGTGCTGTGTAAGTGAAGCAGTGGTTATCATAGTAATAATAGGATGAGAAAATGAAGGTTTTTCATTAGAAATAGAAGAATGGTAATGGAAAATCTATGTTCCCTGTTGAAATGGTTATCCATGTCCAAAACCAGTGAGAAATTTAAACTTGCTTTTTAGGGTTCTGAAATTTCTGGGTAATTTTTTCCATTTTAATTTGTGGTTGGGAATGGAACCAGAATGACCAAGATACCTCAATTTCTTCTAGCATTTGGAGTTGTGAGCAGATGTAAAATGTCCTAGAAATCGCACACAAGATAATTTCCTCAAAGGTTTGGAGCCCAGTTCTGCAGAGTTAAGAGGTTTACTTCAGTTTCCAGTAAGACAAGGCCCATGAGTGCTTACTTGGGTCAAATACAGGGCCTGGGTTTGCAGAGAGATCTGTGTGAGTGGGAGCCTATAAAGGCAGGACTTGGGTCTTGAATATTTTCCCCTCCCCAGGTTGCACTTGTTGCTCCATGGAGTACAAGGCAGGGACAGTAGAATCGTTACCTTTGCCTTCCCTCAGAAGAGAAGAGATTTTCACTGAATGTTACCATATGTCTTGATAATGTCCCTTCATCTTTGAGGGGGTGAAGACACTGGCTTTTTCATCTAAAAGTGAGCCATGCTTTGAACAAGCTTGCTAAAATTTTGAGTTGAAATCCATGAAATATTTTAATTTGGGTTGAGTGAGATTATTTTTAAGACAGTTGTGCCAGTAGTGAGAGCTGTAAACAGAATATGACATAATGTGCTGTCAGCTGTATGTGTCTGAAATCAGGCACATGGGGAAGAAGGAGTTAAGGATTCTGCTCTGTGAGCCATCCACAGCAGGGAATGACCCAGTTTAAAAGGGTTAACAGTATTTGGTTTTTCAGAACTATTTGTTATATCAAGTTAGTGCAGCAGAGGTCACACAGGTCACTGTGCCTCCCCCTTTCCTTTCCATTCCCAGCCCCTACTCCATTCCTTGTTTCTTCTCTAATCTGATGACCTCAGACACAGCTCTTTCCTTATGATGTTCTTGACAGCATCTTCAGACAATATGCAGCTCGACGCCAGTTGTCTTTCCCTTTTTCTCCTGTCCCTCAGGAGAAAACCTTGGATGCTAAAAGGCACTTTGTGCAGTGGGGAAAAGCCTCAGCAATTTGTTCTGTGGTTTTTGGACAAGAGCAGCTCAGAAGACAGTTTTCCTTGTATACAGCATGATTGTCTTTCCTTCTGTGTGTGTTTCTTTCTGGTTTTTGTTTGTTTGTTGGTTTAGTTTGTTATTTATTTGTTTCTTGGTTAGGTTTTTTCTGTGTGTGTGATTAAAAGGCTTCTGTAACTCCTAATTTATCTGCTGTACCTTCTGGTCTCTTTCATCATGATGTTGCTGAGTGTTTCTTGCAGAAGTTGTGAGTGAATGCTATTTTAGAACTACAGGTTAACATTTGCAAATTGTAATGGGAAGTTTTGGCTGGAAATTTCACCTGGGTTTAGTAATGAGATCAGATTTGCTACTGTAACTGTGAGCATTAAGTACAGGCAGTATTGCTGAGGAAGTTCTCCTCATTCTTCCCCTCTCACCTTCTTCCAACCGAAGCTTCTCTTAGATTTTTGCCTTCGTAGATTTATGACCTACTTCTGAAGGTACTGAAGGTCCATAGAGGGAGGACTCCCGAAAGTGAAGGAAAATTTCAGGTACTTGTGTTTTGAAAATCATGCTAGAATCAGGTAATAAACTACCATATTTATCTATATTTTTAGTCCTGCCAGCATTACTGTGTTAGCTTTTTGTCACACCGTCAACAAGGTACAGAATACAAAAAACCTTACCTGATACAAAATCAGGAAAGGTCTCAACTTCCTAGTTCCTCAGTTGCTTGTGTTTCACTGTGTTTCTCATTCTTCTGTACCTTCTGCATCCAGTCAGCTGATTTTTTTAAGAATGTTTCTTGTTTCTCATTTTATTCTGTCGCTTGTTATGCAGCCATACCTAGGGGAGTTACATGTGCTCTTGGGGGCTAAGATTAGTAAGAGCATAATGGACTATTTTTCTGCCTTTGCTATGGTTTGACTTGGTTTCTGAGGAGTGTGCTTTACTTTTTTAGAGGAATGGGGTAGTCTGGTCTGGATGTCCTTAATCTCCTGAAGGAAATGAATGACCACCAAGAAGCTACTGCTGGTAACGTTAAAACTGTTTCTTGCAGCCTTCCCAGAGCTGGGTAGCTAGCAGACCTCACTGTTTTTAACAAAGCAAAGGGATCAGTGAGAAAAAAATGCATGTGCATATTTGCTTGGATTCAAAAGCAAATTGCAACTCGAGTGTGCTCGTGTGGCTCGGATTTGCTTCCTGGTCATGTTCAAGTACGGAGGTGCTACTAGTGTTAATTTTAATTAGAAAGCAAATTTATGTCTGTGTCTCTGTTAAAACGTTTTGATACTGCATTCCAGAGAAACCCAAGATTTTTAATTCAGTCACCACAAATTTTGTATCTGGAGAGTGGACCTTTCTATTCAAAGTTTCATGTAACTATCGAAAGCCAAGCTGCAGTAATAGTTGCAAAGTTGCACTGTCAGTTTTTGAAGGCACAACTTGCTTCTCAGTTGGTAAATTACAAAGTCTGTTTCCCAGTAGCATGACCATGACACTGGGTAGGAATCAAAATTATTGAGTTGCATGCTTTTCTGGATAAATCAGAAAAAAAAGGTAATGTTTTGCATACAGTGTATGTGGCAAGTTGTTTATTCAAGTCTAATATAGAGCGTGAGGGTTGGAGACAAGACAGTTACAAGTACAGCTGAATATGAGCCAGCAGTGTGGCCAGGAAGGCCAATCGCATCCTGGATGGTGTTAGAAATAGTGTGGCCAGCAGGATCAGGGAGATGATCATCTCTCTGTATTTGGCATTGGTGAGGCCACACCTCGAATACTGTGTCCAGTTTTGGGCACCTCAATACAAGAAAGACATTGAGGTGCTGGAGCATGTCCAAAGAAGGGCAATGAAGCTGGTGAAGGGCCTAGAGAACAAGTCTTATGAGGAGCAGCTGAGAGAACTGGGGCTATTTAGTCTGAAGAAAAGGAGACTGAGGGGAGACCTCAGCACCCTCTAAAAAGACCTGAAAGGATGTTGTAAAGAGGTCAGCACTGATCTTTTCTCACAAGTAACTGGTGATAGAACAAGAGGGAATGGCCTTGAGATGCACCAGGGGAGGTTTAGACTAGACATTAGGAAGGATGTTTTCACTGAAAGGGTTGTCAGACATTGGAGCAGGCTGCCCAGGGAAGTGGGTGAGTCACCATCCCTGGATATGTTTAAACGTTGTCTGGATGTGGCACTTGGGGATATGCCTTACTGCTGGACTTGGTAGAGTAGGGTTAATGGTTGAACTTGAAGATCTTAAAGGTCTTTTCCAACCTAAGTGATTCTATGATTCTGTGATGAGTGCTTGATAGCAAACATGGTAACTGTGGAATACTTGCTGCTTTTCCCAAAGGACGGTGAGGGTGTAGTTCATGTAGTGTGAGATGAGACTGTTCAGACACTGTGCTCAGGCAATTCTGAGTTCTATTTTCAGCTTTGACATTGACATTAACTCTAAACAAGTTAGCTAGCATTCCTGCTTCAGTTTCCTTATGACTTAGTTGGGGATTGCACTGTGTACTCATTCACCTCACAGATATACTGTTTCTTCTTTTTATATTACAGCAATTTATGAGTGTTTGGTGACTAACCACAAGAAAAAGGGTTTGAAGTAATAACATTTTTTGCTAATAGATGTCTTCAGCTTAGCAGTTTCTGAACATGTTGGAATAAAATGTGTCTGTTTCACCTGCTTTAACCTTATGTGGAACACTTCTTTCTACTGTTTCACATTGGCCAGGATAGTATAGGTATTGAATTAATTATTGTTATGTGTCAGATCTTTGTTCTAGATTCTCTGGAAGGATTTAAAATCTTTGCTTCACGGTCTGCCCAGATGTTTCAGGATTCTAGAGAGTCATGGGGTTGCTGTGCCACTTAGTGTTAAATTCTCTTTGCATCTTACCATTAGCCTCAGGGCTACAGGATTTTGGAAGCACAAATGTGGAGAAAGAGAGGAATGAACCCCTTTCAAATTGTTGGGGATTTTTTGTGGGGATTGTTTTTTTTTTTTAAAGAAAAAGGCAAGACACTCTTCTGTCATTGCAGCGTTCTTCATACCCACCAAGCAATCTAGCTCAAAGGACAGTATTGTAGCAGGGAAATTTCAAACAACAGGAAGATGTATACAGTTTCTGTAGCAGGGAGGAAAGCATCAAAACAGGAATGGAAATTGGCAGGAGGAGCTCTGGAAGGCCGAAAGTTTCCAGCTTAGAAGACAGTGAGAGAGGAAGTCAGTGAGTGCAAAAGGATTCCCTCTCTCCCCACCTCTTGGCCCCCACCCTCTGTCCTTCCTCCACACCCCACCCGGGGAGATGGGAGAAGAAACTTGGCAAGCCATCTTGTCGCCAATCAATCTGTGGTGTAACAATTAGCACTTAAGCAGCACTCACGCTAAACACAGGCTCAGAAAACACTTAAAAAGGAAAAGAAAAAAAATAATAAGCCAAACAAAAACCAAAACCCCAACAACAACAGGGGAAAGCTGGAACAGATCAATGCCACGCTGAACAGGAGGCACCTAATACCCCATTATTGACGAGGACGATAGCGCTTTAAGTGTGTGCTCTCCATGCTGAGCAATTAGCCAGCAGGACCACTGCAGTGAAGGCAACTCCACCACAAGAACGCACCCTCCCCTGCTGCCCACCACTTCCCCCAAGAGGTGTTTGATGACAGCTTCATTTGTTAGCGTGATTCCAATAGCTGGCGGCGCCGGCATCCTTTCCATTACGGAAGAGAGTGCGAGGGGAGGCTGGGCAGTAGGTCTTCTCCCCCCGCTCCCCCTGGCCTGTGGTAACAGAATACAGTAGACACGGAGTCTGTCTGTGCACTGGCTAAATTGATTGTAATGGGTTTCTTAACGTGGTGAAAGAGCCGACTGTTTTCTCGCCTCTGAGAAAGGCTGGAGGAAGGAGGAAGTGACTCCAGCGGCTGCGGCACAGTGGATGAAAGTAAACTTTTGTTTGGTAAAGACCAGCCGACTGCAGACTGTCTCTGGCCTTTCAGCTAGCTCTCAGCAACACTGTTTTTTAGAAGAAAGGAAAGAGGGTAGAAAACAAATTGTCAGCTTCCTGCCTTGGCTCTTGCTCTTATAATAACCCTGCTGTCTGGCTGCACTTCCCAGAAGCACACTGGAAACCTCTCAATGGCATGGAGTTTGTTTTCAGAAGGTGCCTATGGGCTGAGGCTTTCAAAGGGAATTCACGTTCATGGAGAGTAGGATGTATATGCTTTTAAATGCTACTAGGCTGAGGCTTAGCTCGAAAAGGTGTGCCTAGCTCCTGTAACATGAGAAGATACAGCCAAGCCTAAAGAGGGTATGGCCTTCTGAAGACTATCCATACAGCATCTGTTGTTGATAAACTGGTGTTTATCTGGTAGCCCAAGAGCTATCCTTAGACCTCCCAAGTGGAGAGAGTTCTCCCAGGTTAGACTGTGTCTGTGCAGTTAGATAAAACAATGTCAGTCAGTTATACCAGCTTGTCATAGCAAGCACAGCAGGTGCCACTCAGGGACTTCAGATGCACACTCTGCTTTTCTCAGTTGTGCTGAAGCCTGTCCTGCTAATCTCTACTGCATTGTTGCCTAAGCTAGCTGGGATCTACCTAAAGAAAACAGCATTGGGAGCTGCCCAGAGTAACCTGGCCACTTTCTATCCAAGGAGAACCATTGTGTTGCATCTGAGTAGCCTTTGTCAACAAAACAAAAGAGATGACACACAGATGTTGAAGCTTTTCTGGGAGGCAGTACATGTTGCAAGAGCTTTCTGTGCAGAAACCTGTTCAGCTGACGTGCACCCTCCCCACATCAGCATTGGGGTAGCAGAGGCTGGTCTCTTCAATTGCTTGTTGCTGGAGATATGCTTTGGTTCTCTCTTTTCTTTCTGTGGAATGAGTTTTTTAGAGATACCACAGACCAACAGATACCACAAAAGATGAGAAGGCCCAAACACCTAGTGTGTAGGCACTGTGCCATATTGTTAGGAAAGAGGAAAAGAAGTTCAGTGTCGCAGTGATGTCACTCAGATTGCAGGTAGTTATGCATCTTCAGACTCTTGCCTGGTTCACAAAATGCATTTATTATCAAAGTAAGATTTTTGTGAGTAAAGAAAGGGGGCTGAAAAGTACAACTTTCTGTGCCATTGTAACCAGAAGCTGCTGTTTGCTTCTGACCAGGAGGCCTTAAGATGATGCCAGATGGGGCCATTAGAGCTGTGCAAACAATAAGAAGCACATAGGGGAGGCTGCTAATGGGTTTCTTTTGGAAGCATCAGCTGGAGCTGCTGAATGGGGCACATGACCTGTTAAAAAAAGCCACTTGAGAAATCTCTATGCCTGCTAAATGATGGGATTTTTTTACCCTCCTTGTTTATGCCAACCCACTGAGGATCTGACATGCTGGATGCTCACACACTTGTGTTTGCAGCTTCGCTCACTTGCCAATTTGCTTTATGGCTTGTGCTATAAAGCACCGAGATCAATGGGCTGGATGAAGTGTCCCAACCACATTGTTCTGAACAGGGAAGAAGCCACGGTCAAGGAGATGGCTTCCACAGAAATGTTTGATTACTGCTTCTGGGAAGGGGAAGCCTAGTTTTAGTGCAGATTCTTTTCATGGTTACAAACTGATATTTTGCACGGAAAGCAAGCAGCACAGTTAGCGATAGTAGCAGAATACTTATGTTCTTTTGCCCTGAGGTCTGGTGGGGGCTTATGTGCTGCAGAGGTTGTGGAATAGCTTGTCAGAGCTATGAGTTTCAGCTCACAGGAGGATCAGCTACTGATTCACTTTTTCAGTCTCTTTTTTGGCAGAATACTTGAATATCTTGGGTTGAGTTTAGGGAGGCTGTGTTCATCATCAGAAAGGGAGTTAGCTAAAGAGTGTGCATGACAGAACTATATTTAACAGTTTCAGTGAGAAGAATTGTGCCTTTAATCACAGCAAAAATCATATCTCAAGTAGCTGTGCTTTTATAGCTGCCCACGTTGCTCACTCTTGTTCACTTCATTCATTTGACTGCAAGCTCCTCTGTAAGTTCCCACGTGGAAGGATTGCACAGCTGGCCCTCTGCACCCTAGCCACTGGAGACTCTGGATCTGACAGTGCTTTTCAAAGTTTAGTGCAAAATGAGAGCAGGAAAGCCTTCCCACCACAGCTCACTGTACGTAGATATGAGCAAGTTCACAAGACTTGGGAGAGAATCAATTCAGTGATTTGCCCTCTGTGTTACTTCATTGGGTTGGGTTTGGTTTAAAGAGTAGACTTTTCTGAGAAAATGTAAAACACTCATTTCTTGATGGAAATTTGATTCACTATGATTCTTTACTATTTGAAACAGGGTCTTATGATTTTACTGCGAGCAAGTCTGTCATCTTACCATTCAGTACTATGCATCATCATTCAAACAAGATGGAAATTGCAGTAGAATCATAGTCTTTGTTCCCTATAGGGAAACAAAGTCTTGTTATCTTCAGAGGATTCACTCCTGAATGATGCTATTATATTTATTTCATAAATAATAATGATATAAAGTTGTTGATAGGATCTTGCTCAGGTAAAGGAAATTATAGTAAAATAAACCTTGGAGAACACCTTAGGAAAAGCATGAGATGAAACATTAAATTAATGTTTGTGATAGTAGTGTGCTAGTTGGTTATCAGGGGCCAGCAAGAGCAGGGCTGTTCTGTAGGGGAAAATGAGCAGGGAGCTGAAGGCAACCACAGAGCAGGCAGGGACAGTGACCTCTCTGACCAGTGTGACATTAATGCCTTCCATCCACAGTCTCATTTGCACTGTCAGACAAATACAAGGTGATCAGCCATGTCTGAAGTCAAACCAGGAAGTCCAGCTGGTGAATCAGCATCAACAAAGGACAGGCAGGACACAGGTCTTTCTGTTAGTATGTTCAGGGCTTGAAAGTGGGTGTCTCATCTTTGCAGTGATGCCTTAGCCCACTTCTGCACAAAAAGAGCTAAAGACTAACTTTTCAGTTTGATACAACGTCACCTTGAAATTACATGAGATACTGGACCAGTTTGCTGGAGACACAAGGGGGGCTGTGTGGTTTGTATTACAAGTGGGTTTTTTCAAATCATCAGGAAGACAGTGACAGATCATAAAGTTAATCCTGGAGACAAACTTAGCATATTTCACATGGCAAAATCAAATGTCCAACCCTTTCAAACTGGTGGCGTTTTACACTGGCATGACAAACAGAAAAATGAATGATGCCATAACCTCCTAGAACTTAGACCTGTTTCACTTCAAAGGAAGCGTTTTCTTGAGTTTTTGTAAGCAGTGGTGAAAAACTGATCAGGGAACTTCCTGTGTATCAGTTCTTACTGCCTTTGCTGTATGTCTGTAGCTGAGGGGGAAGAAAACCTGGCAATGTAGTCACTGCCACTATAGTTCCTAAATCTCCAAAAGTGTGAATATGCAGTTCTGCAAATCTCCCATCCTGTGCCAGGGAGTCTTTCCTATCTGACAGGAAACATCTCCTGAAGGAAAATGAACTTGAAGTGTTTTCTCTCCCACTTGCCACCTTCCAACTTTGGTTGCTGAGAAAAGAAGAGAAAGGCTTTTAACACCATCCAGTGACCCAGCCCTAAGTACAGTCTCCTGGATTTGATCTAGCTGGGGAGACAGGAGGTCAGCTCCAGGGGCCAGGAGAAGTGAGAGAAACCATGTCAACAGGCTGCTCCCGCCGTGTCTGAGTGGTGAATGATGAGTGTGTGACACGGTAGAAGGAGCGAGGTGCTCACCTGGAAAATGTTGCAGGAAGTCTGTCATGGATGTTTAAGTGCTGACAAGATGTCTGAGATAGCCTTGCAGTGCATTTAGGATAAGAGTAATCTTTGTCATGGTTCCTGATTCAGAAGGAAAGTTGCTTCCCTGATTCATAGTGGGGGATGAGCAGCAGGTTACAGCTTGATGTGGAGAATGAAGTTATTTTTCAGTATGTGATAATGCTTCTTTACTTCTGTAATGCCTGAAAGGGCAGTTGAAGGTGGGGATTTTATTCTACCATCTTCCCTTGATCCATAGGTCTGATCCCAAATCAACTGAAATCAGCACAAATTCATTTTGCCTGAAGAGGTTTTAAAGCAGGCTCTATTTCAAGAACAGCCTCAGATCAGTAAATCCTTTGATCCAACACATGACTTTTTTTGAGGAAAATATCCATGGGATGAATTGGCAGCCTTTCAGTGGTCAAGTGTAACCCATGCTACCTCCAGGAATGATGCAGATCAGGGTGGAGACAAGATTGGGCAAATCTGATACCCAAGGACTTGTTAGTAGTCCTGTAGGAGTTGCTACACTAATATGTGACAGAAAAATCAGACCAGCTCTGGGTTTTATAACCAAAGAGCATAGTCACTGTAATGTTGTCTTGAAGCAGTGGAGACTCATTTAAGCTAGATTATATTTGTTTTCACAAATGGACGTGATATAGCAGTGGTCATGAACACAGTGCAAAGCAGTTTGCCCTGCTGATGAGTTATGCCCTAGCACTTTTCCTCTGGTATCCCAAGTCAGCTTGTTCAAAGTTACCTCGGTTATCTCTGCAGTGCACTCTGCTCTACTCTGGAAATGATCAGAAATGTACAAGGGGATTATTTGCCCTGAAAACCCTGACATATACTGTCTGCCAGTTAAGAGTCAAAGTAATGTAAGAAGTGTGAAGGGAAGTAATTTATTTCTGGAAGTAAATTGTCTATAATAAATTGTCTTAAGAAATAATGATTTGATGGGTCTTAGCATGTGCATCCCAATGTCTTGTCAGGAAGAACACATACACTGTGGAACCAAAAATGTCTTTTGAAAAGAGGTGACAAGTCTAATTCTGATGTCAGTATAAATTGATAGAATGCATTCAACTTCCCTGGAGTTTTCCTGCTTACAGTGCAATAAGCAGCAGATTCTTTTCATTGATCTATCATCAATACTTGCGTGAAATCAAGGTGTAAAGAATTGGAATTTTCTACTTCTTATATAGGGGCAGAAATGTGAATCTGTTTTTGTTTCTCTTCCTTTGCTTGTTGCTCACACGGTTAATTGCTTGACTTCTGTCACTCTGCAATAGTCAGCTGGGAGAGCTTGGTAATGTTTAGCCCTTGAGCCTGACCTTCCAATCCCTGCAAAGTCCAAAGAAGAGGAAAGAGTTTTAACTGAATTTAATTGGGGTCGTCTTTGCCCATCAACCTCTTCCTACTCACCACCTGGGGGGTTTGAGCTGGGCTCCTGCTGGCTGGTGGAGGTGGAAGGGTGCAGAGGAGAAGATATCTCCACGTCAGAGCCGTGCAGCTGTCATTCTGGGTTACTGAGCAGACAGGAGATGGTGCCTGCAGAAAACCAAGATGGTTCCCACCTGTCGAGAGCTAATGAGGATGTTTCTGATGTCAATAAATGTTTCCTGATCACAGCAAAAAGCCAGTACTCTTCACAACTCACTCATGAACAATAGGGAAGTACAAGAGGTGAAAGACAGAAGTGAAAGAATCAGGGTATTGGATGCAGATGAGAGCTGAAAGTACTGGAAGAAAAGAGAGATTCTTTGATGGAGGAGGAAAAAATCACACATGGGAAGAGCAAAAGAAGGAAAATAGAAAGTAGAACACATGGCAAACAAGAGAAAATAAGGATGTCTGGATGGAGTAGGGAGGAAGTGGAGAAATAGATGGAAGGGACCCAAGATGAGAAATGTTGACAGCACATTGAAAATGTATCAGAAGAAGCTAGAGGAGTAACAGAAAAAAGCACTAGCAGGTGGAGAGAAGAGATCCTTTTAATAGAAAAGTTTGAGAAGCCCAGAGTGTTGAAGGATGGGACAGAGCTTGTGAGAGAAATCTTGTGCATAGAGAAATCAAGGGAAAGGAGGGGGAGAAAGTACTTCTGACATTATTACTTCAGGAGTAAGATTAAAATTTTACATTAATCTATTGACTGAGGAGAAAAAATAAGACATGTACTTCAAGTTGGAGGATGACAAAAGAAATGTAAATAGGCAGGAAACTTGAACCAGCCACTGTGTCATTGTTGCTGTTGGGCATCCTGTGCTCAGAAAATACAGCATGGATGTGCTCTAAAAACATTCTGGGAGTGGGGTAATGATGGGAGTCAAAATTAGCAGAAGCTTCAAGAATTTTCTGCTCATATAGCATGGTGTGTAGTTTCAAGTGATATTTTTTAACAAATCTTATGGTCAAGTTGGTACAATACTATCAAACTGATTACATCAGTAGGATCTTTCAAAACAATCTAGCTAAAGCCCCCTGTCTTTTGGAGATGGCACTTCTATGTGTACCTGCATAAGCCTAAACCATTCCTTCCTAAGAGACATAACTAATTGGTGCTTGGACTACTAAGCTGTGCTTGTCCACAGTCTAATCTTTGAATCAGATAATTATAGAATTATCATTACTCTGTGCATTCTCTTGTTTTCTTCTTGAAAAAGTATAATTTTACTTTGGAAAACTGATTCTTTCCCTTCCTATTATGAAATATGTTTAGAGGCTTGTATTTATTTTCCATGTTTCTGTTGTTTTTAAATTGCCTATCAATAATGGTACTTGGAATAATCATGATACATGTCATGTCGAGAGTGTGATTTGTCTCATTTTGCTCCAACTGTCTAATGATCTTCCAACCACAGCATTTCTGTGGTCACTGTGAGAAGATCAGCAGCTCCAGGGCACAATTTGACTCAGCTGAAAATAGGTGTCAAAGTAGAAATGAATCCTGTTCAGATCAAACTGTCCTGTTAGAAACAGGAAGACATTTGAATCTAAGTATTTGTGTTGGTGCTAAGTAGCAGTTGTCCTTCATGAGTTTAAAAATAAAATGAAAGCACAGAGTATTCTGTCCAAGTATGTCCTATTATAGCACTGGCAGCAGTGCTCTATGTAATGTGGTGTCATAAAACAGTGTGAAAAGCTACAGAATTTAAGAAAGTAATTTTAAATTAACTAGGAACACACATTAAACCAGATTTTATTTCTTTTTTTCACTTCTGTATTTAAAATTCTGGAAATTCAGTCTTATCAGATACCTGCAAAGCATTGTTCTGAAGCAGAACAAAGCCAAAGTAAAAATGTTAAAGCAGTGCTCCAGTGTTACAGAGGAGCATCACTTCAGTCAGATCTTCCAGTTATTTTTCCTCATTTCCCAGCATTTGCCACTGGCCAAGAGCAAGAATGGGAAACCCACCAGCTCGTTTTCTAGTAAAGTTTATTTCTGAGTTAAAAACACATTATTAGTGTTTCATTCCCCACAAAGATGTTGGGCACTCCCCTGTGAAATGCCAAGTGAGTTGGATCACCAGTGAGGCTTTTTACTGGAGCTATCCGGCTCTGTCCATTTGAAGCTGGGACATGTGACAGTCACAGTGAACAATCACAGCTGAACCCCAGGGAGGTCAAAGTGACATGGCCCTATAGTTTCACACTCAAATAAAACTTTTAAACGAAGACATTGGGGTCTTTCTTTCTCGTCCCCAACCCCCCCTCTGCTCCTCTCTGCTGCCCTCCCCCCTTCTCTCTTTGAAGAAGTGCGTGTTGATGTAAGTAGACAACACAGGGAGTCAATAAAGGGGGTATCGGAGAGCCTAGGAGGAGATTGCCTGCAGCAACAGAGAAGACACAATTACTGCAACAACTGTCCAACCAACCACAGCCAGGAGACTCCACTTAATCTAATTGAGTGTGAAGGCAGGCTGGAGACACAGGACCTGCTCCTCCATCCCCCCCCCCCCTTAATATAGACACTATTGGCTGCTAATTGGCGCCAGTGGGCTGGTGCTAATTGTACTGATGTCTTGGTCTGAGGACAGGCATGTGAAGGATGAAGGGGTCTGCTGGGAATAGGAGGAGGGGAGAGTGAGGGAGACAGTGGTCATAAAAGTTGGAACAAGGCTTTAATTTCATATCAAATATTTAAGTAAGTCAGTAGAAGATCTGTGAACTCTCTTTGTGGTAACCCACAAAAGGCCTTGGAGAATAATCATCCCCCTGCTTCCAGCCCTAGTGATGAGCTATCTCAAGTGCTGTGTTCCTCTTCCTCCTTAGCTTTGTTTAATTAATTGTGAGAATTACTAACAATCCTTTATTCCTCTTCATACCTTCTCAGCTTTCTGTCTTTGCTGCTACTTCATTTTTATTTTATGTTTTTTATTTCAAAGATTCAGCTTTTCCAGCTTTAGAGCTGTCAAATGTTAACTGGTCTTTGTTGCATGGAAACTTTGGCTGAACAGAATGACAGCTAAAGCTGTAATCACTTTCATTAGCCTGAGGCTGGATAAGGTCTGATTTGTACATGCAAGACCAGGTCAAGCAGTGGTGACTGTGTGTGATGCTGGTCCTTATATTGGTCCAATCACACTTCTGGTGGTTGAGGTTTACATGTATCAGGTGTTGGCAAGACCTATTTACATAGAAAGTGTTGATATATTAAATGCAGATACACATGGCAAAGTTAAAACGGCTGTTTGTACTCCTAGTCTGGGTATAGTTGCAGCTGTATAGTTGTATGGGAGTTGTATATTTCACACAGGTCATTCCTTTTTCATTCTCAAGCAGAATGCACACTATCTGCATATTAAAATACTTTTTTGCTTGACTTTTTTTGTAGGTAAATATGTGCTCTGTGGACAGCAGTGCCTATGGAACAAGTTACTGTGTGCTCAGTCTCTTTCAGGTCCTTATCCCCTCAACTTATGCTAGAGATGAATACTGTCTCAGAGCTTTCAGCAGAGATGCTTGTACGAGTGCTGCCAACTTGAGTTAGTCAATCAGTGTGGTCATTGGGGTAATAAGCTTCTGAGGTGTGTGTGTGGTGCAGGTGGGGCAGAAAGCTGGGACTGGAGCCACTGATCATTTCTACTTTACAGTTGGACTTGGCAAATGTGTACATCCTCTTGTTTTCATGTTAGGACTTAGTTGGTATAACTAGGTAGATAAAAAAATCATACTTCTTGCTCCATAAAAGTACAAGCTTTAGCTTTACCTGAAGTTGGAAATGTTCCAGTGTGCTGCACTGCATTAGGAACAGGTCTGCTGTTGACTGTGGCATCTTTCAAATGGCTGTTACAAAGCCCAGAGTTGTGTTTGCAGGAGGTACGTTGTTAAGTTTGTTATTTTGGCTATTTGATCTAGGCTGATCATATTGCATTTATATAATTTTTCCTGCTGACTATGTCAAAGTCCTCAGCCTTCATCTGTCTGCATTCTGAAGAGCAGTTCTTTGTTCCAGCACAACTTGCACAACAGAACTCTTTGTTGTTTGCTTGGGTATTTTATCCTGAAATACTTTTGTTCTTTTTGTGCTCCCAAGAATTCTGCTACCATATAATTTTTCTAGAATGCAGATTGGCAAGGGCAGGAAGTGATATCCTACAGTACATCTGCTATGTATTAGAAATAAATTGTCATTTAAAAATACATACATATATCATTTTTTTAATGCTGAATAGGCCAGATCTGCACTAGTTACACACTTTAAATCTCAGCCTGCCTCCCCAAGAGAAGCCCAACCCCCTCACTGGACTAAGTTGCTGATATGTACAGAAATAATTATTTGAGCTAGGACCCCTGACTCACATTAGGATTGGAGCTGTGAATTGTATCTGCAGGCAGTCTTGCTTCTAAGATTTTAATCTATAAATTGGCAGGAAAATTCTAATTACGCTTGTGCTGTGATGGGAGCAGAGCTTCTGTGAGGATTAGTGACTTGCTCACCACCTAGCTCTGTCAGTGTGCTGGGTGAAGGTGTGACTTTGGTATATGGTAGGGTACTCTTGACTCTAGGAACACATTGGCAATCTCACTGGGAACCCTGCTGTGTATTGTGACTGCCATCATTTGTTTAGAAAGTCCAAGTAACAGAAACTTTGAAGTGCCTTACTGCAACCTTGACACTGTGTCACAGCCTGTTTCACCTGGATTCAGATACTGTCTGTCACATCAATATGCTGCAGAGATTTGTCCTGAGCTAAAAAAAGGCTAGACTTGCAGATAGATGTTTTAAGCCTTCCTTCCCTCAGTGTTTTAAGGTCAAAGTGACTTAGGTACCTGTATCTTCTTTTTGAAGGACCCAGGAACCTTGTGTTGCAGTTTCATGACAGACTTCCAAGGGTGTGATTGTGTGAAGCAGGGCAGTTCATTGAGGGGTACGCAGCCTCATCTCTGGCTGTGTGTTCCTGTCATGTCCTTTGAATAAGCTCAAATAATTATGTGACTGTGAGATGGATTTGAAAATAAATCTCCCGATTTCATTCAAAGCAAGTGTTTTTTTTCTTAATTTGCCATTAGTTTTCAACAGGATCATTCCTTCCTGCAGGAGCAGGAAGGGAAGGTGTGAACAAAAGAAAGAGAAAGGAATGATCAGTACCTAATTCTTTCTAGAAATCAGATGTTCATTTTCCTAGCTCCTCCTAAAAATGGACCATAACCACAGCAGTCACTGGGGCCTTACAATGCTGCCCAAAACAATGCATGATTAACTTCAAAATTATCATCTTCGGACTGCTACACTTATGTTACAGTTGTGTGGTATGTAACACAATGATAATTTGATGTGTTTGACCTCAAGGCACTACCGCTGTAAAATGTTCAATATTAAATAATAATTGCAGAAAGTACCTTTATAGGTTCTCTTGCTAGAATGTTCTCAATACTTACATAGATCACAGGCCACCGAATTCAGATAAGAGTTTCAATCTAATCTTAAATTTTAATGCACTGATATCTAGGCAATTTTAAGCTTTTTATAAATTATCACAATGTGCAGATTCTTGGGTGAAAGGCTTAGGCATCCAAAGTTCTCTGCCTCTTTCTTCATCTCAAAATATAATCATAGAACTGATGTATGAGGCATTTAAACTCACTTGACAGCACGTCACTTTTACTAAGGAAGGCGGAAAGTGAGTGAAAGCTCCAAAGTGATTTGTTTCAAACCCTAAGTTCCAAATCCCAAGCTCATGAACAATCCGTTCTGTCTTACAATCAAAATATGTCGATCTCTTCCATGCAGAGACAGACTTCTAGAATATGGCATCCTTAAGAAAGCCTGTGAGACTGGTAGAAAAGCAAACAATTGTAGATCAGGGATATATCAGGCCAGACTTGTACCAGGTAAAAAAAATTGTTGTATATAGCTGTTCTTTCTCAGTTCAGCCTTCCTCTTCGAAGGAGTTCATGATTTGTGTAGGTTCATCATATCCTTTTCTCAGATGATGTGGCATTTACTCTAGAGCTATTGGTGTATCCTACAGGGTATACAAAATACTTTAGCACCAGAGCTTGAATTCTGCTTGTTAATTGGCTTGTTTTCCTAGTCACTCTGGATATATACCACTGTAGTGCAGTGCTATTCTGAGATACCCAGGGTAGTTCATAGCCAGCTAACCAAAAGTGAAGTGGCATCAATGATGTAAGCTCTTCTAAGACTGTGCTCATGTTTTCTTCCCTTCCTTTTCCTGTCTTCTACTGTTAGTCTTCATGCTTTCCCTTGACAGGCAAGCAGTAAATCAGCTCTCTGATCTATCTAAAACCTTAGATACCTTGCTTTTACTTTTTTTTCCTTTTTTTTTCTTCTCTATTTTTGCTCTGCTCATTTGTAGATCAAAAAGCTGAGTTGGCTAGCTGGGTAGTGGCAGGATCCCTAGTGCTGACAGAAAGAAAGCAACATATAGGAACATATAGTTAGGAGCACTGAGACTGTCCCTTTGTGGTCTTAGTTTGGTTTAAGCCAGTTAAAAAAACTTAATCCAACAAATGTAGTCTGGTTTAATCCACGTACTCCCTGCTTGACCACATAACACTCTAGAGTTTATGGAGATCATATCACTGAGTTAATTTCTTGAGTTAAATAGATCTCTGAGGGATCTCCTTGTTCTGCAGCACTTGGATCTGCATCAGCAAAGCACCTGCAGTCCATGGACTAATGACTCAGGTACTCACAGCCTGGCAGGTACTTGGGTGCTTTGCTGAGCAGGACTGGACATACTCTAATGTTGAAAACTGACCATAAAGTTGAATGCCTATAGAGCTTGGGTCTTGGGACCTCTCTCCTCTGTCAGCTTCCAAGCATTTGGTGCAGGAGACTAAGCCCAAATGTCACAAATAATAATTCACACCTTCAAGCATGAAACTCCCCTTTGGCATCATGCTGAGGCTCTGTTGAATGTTTGATTCTATCTAACTGAGCTTTAAGAAAAGAGAATATCCTGAGAGCTTTTCCGTAGTTCAGCCTAGGGGTGTGTGCAGGGGTTATTTCTTGGAAAAACAATAGATGATACATTCCATTGTTCTCTGAATTGGGAAAACAAGAGAAGCTGCTATTCTAATGGAATCCAAGTAACAGCAGACTACTTCCTTACTTTTAATGGATTAATACCCCAGAACAAAACTAATCCAGAGTCTCTGCTCACTTTGGCAGGCTCAGAATTGGGACATCAAGCAGAGGGCAGATTGCTTTCTTCTCTGTGTATTGGCTTTAATAGTTCAGTGCCAAATGTGGGAAATTGAAAAACTGAGTCATTCTATCAGCTTTGGTCTGATTTTTCTTCTTTCTGGACTTGTGCATTTTGTGTTGCAATACTGCTTTGAAAGGCAACTGTGACCAAAGAATAGAGGGAAGAGCCCACTTCCACCAGCTTAAATCGCAGAGTAATTTTTATTTTAGGCTACTCCTTCTGTCTCATGCCTTTCCTTTGCACATACATTTTAAGTGAATTCGTTGGTGCTGAAAGAGGTTAGTTTGACAGGCCTAATGGTTCACACCTTCTGTTCAGCTTCCTGCTTCAGTCCAGGCTGAAAGAGGAGAGGTCAACAACTTTAATGTAAGGCTGTGATTACTGTAATTTTGACTGCGTTGGGAGAAGGAAGTATCTGAACTGAAGATCTCTCTCTTCCATTAACCAGTGGAAGAATTTGCTCCCTTGGTGTTTTGTTGTGTGTGATATAAGTGAGACACTCAACATAGACCTCATAAAATGTGTTCTGAAGTCATCTCTGGCTTCCCTTTTAGACAAGCAAATTCTTAGGGAGCTGCCCAGAATGCACAGTTGATCTGGTGATATCATCAATCTAGGAAGGTTCACTTGCCAGTATATTGCAGTAAGATCATTTTTACATGGTAAGTAGCTATTCATTACTGCTGTGTTAATGCTGGTACACACAAACACTCTGATTGAAAGCTGGGGCTTAGTGGGTAGCGAGCTAAAGAGTGTTGAATGTGTGTGCATATTAAATATCAGGGAGCTCATTAGCTACGCTTTCAGGGGAGGGAACGACTGAGGTTTCCTGAGTGTCTTTGCAGACCAATAAAATGAAAATGCATCTTTGTATGCAGGGCAAGAAACAACACAAAAAACACAAGCATACATGCAAGCCCATTTGACCCAGCAGATCACTGTGCAATCCCTCATGACTGTGCCAGACATTCGCCCTTCTCAGATGCAGGCACAAATGTACCAAGTGTATCACATTTGGCCCTTTTACCACTGGGTGTAAAAACTGTGACTTCAGAGAAATTAGAGCCTGTATGAATGCACCAAATAATATTTGTCAGTGTCCATCCCTGCACTTGCAAACAGGAATACTTACAGGCACGTGCAGCATACACATTACTGTCACAGCACACATTTTTTCCTTTCTTCATCAGAAAAAAATCCCATTGATTTTTACTTTTCATTCTTCCGTTACTAGCTCCAGCTAACAACTGCCACTGCTGTTTCTTATCAATATTTGATGAGTAGGGTGAGGTGGAATGAAGAAGCCCTGTGAGTTTCTCCTTCTAAATGGTCTCTGTGAGGGTTGAGGTTTTTGTGGCTTGATTTTCTCTGTCTGTTTTACTTTGCTGGTTCAGGTCTTGAAGGTAACTTCTGCAGAAAGACAGGATAGAAATGGGACATCTCTCCCCCAACCCCCTTCCTTTCTCATGCCCGTATCTCTTTGCACTCTTTGAAAGAAGGCTCATTGATGATTTTGTGGGGGCTTGGGTTTTTAGATCCTCTGTGAAATACATGAACAGTGGGAGGTAAAGCAAAACTTGTCTGTATGTAGCTGACATAATTTCCCCTTAATTATTTTTCCCAAGCTTTACCTAGCTAACTGTTCCCAGGAAATAAGCTCTCATTTTTTAAATTATCTTTCAACTCACAAAATTAATGACAGCCCTGGTACCTGACTAAATTTTGCCTATAGCTAGAAAAAAGAAACCAACTCCAGAATAGAGCAGCATGCCTTCAGGACATACTTTGAATTATACTACTACATCTATTCTTCACTTGCTGTAAAAAAGAAGTTTCTGCAGTACCTAAGAGAGAATTTTCTTTCTTTTTTTGTGCTTAAGCAACAAATACACCTTTGTGGATGTGAGTTTATGTCAAAAGAAGGTCAAAGGTTTATTACTAAAATGAGAATTCAGTGCTTGGCTCAAAACAGACAGCATTTGTGCAGAAGGCCAGGCTTGGAAGAGTGTGTGGAAAGCCCAGGACTGGAAAGCCTGGGCTTACAAGCACTGGAGAAGAAGGCTTCCAGCCATCCAACTGCTGCGTGTGCCACCTTATTTCTAGGTTACTGATCAGTCTTAACTGTGCCACACAAACCTGTAGATCTTTTAGGAATGTAACAAGCTGTCCTTCTGATGAAGGAGGAGAGGGAACAAGCCCTGTCATCCCTCCCTCAGATTGAGACTGGAACAGCCCATTGCAAGGAGAATGCAGCTGGTCAGTTAGGTGCAGTGTAAGCACAGGCATCAGAATCTCATCCGTACTGTATGAGATGACAACCAGGGAACCACTGAAGAAGGAATTTGAAAGTCTGGGAATAAAACCTTTCAGAGTAGCCATCAGTAGCCTTGTAGGAGTGACTGCCAGGTCACTTAAGAATCTGTGCAAGTCTTGTATTCACATGAGAAAAAACACAGTAGGGAAAGCATATTATTTTTTATTTTTATTTTTCCAAATTCCTGTAGTAAACATGACTGTTTTGTACCTGAAGGAGTCAGAATTGAATTCTGACTTTGAATTGTAAGTTCTGTTTAAATAAAATGCAACCTAGAAATCAGAGGAGACATGGATAAGAGAAGGACAGATGGGCTTTCCTTATCAGTCCCTCTGTATTGCTAGAATATATTATTTGTTCTTACAGATTAGCAAATAGTACAAAGAAACTGTAAAATGGAACTAAAATATTAATTAAACAAAAGAAAAATGCTTCTCCATCTTTTTTTTTTTTTTTTTTTTTTTTTTCCCCTTGATCACATATCACAATCAGATGATGTTAGGAGTCATTATTCCTGGATTTCTAATGACCCTTCACCTCCCCGGGGTGCAGGAGCAGTAGCCTCCAGGGTGCAGAGGTATCTTGTGGGTCATTGTGTTGCTCTGGGGCTCACAGTCAGCCTGGCTCTGCTCCTGTCAGCCTTAGAGGAAGGCTACAGATCGAAGAAGAGCCAGCAAGACAGCAGGCAGCCTGGGTTATTTTCAGACATCCAAAGAGGCCTTGAGTCTGGGTTCATTAAAATCTATAAGCCCAAAGGCGGTGCAACTGGTGTGGCAAAAACCTTTGGGTTTTGATCCCAAGCCAGGATTTCTTCCAGTGATGTCTACCCTTTCATTCCACGCTTGATGTAAGGACCTGTTGGTTTTTCCTAAGAGGAAAGACAAGTGTCTTACTGTACTTTACATACACATAGTCTCTAAAGCTTCTAGAGAGTTTGAGAGTGCTGCTGCATTGTTTTTTTTTTTCTGATAGAAGAATTTTTGTATAATTTTTCTAAGGCCTAGTAGATTATAGTTCAAGAATTTCTTTAATTTTTTCCCTTTTTCCCCCCTCCCTCCATATTTTACATCGTGACACTGGTGTAGAAGACAGGAAACTCCATCAGTTCCTATGGACATGACACGTAATTAATCTGTTAGCTCATGCAAGGGTTTGGGTAGTTAGTTAGGGAAATGGAGTGAGTAGCATCTATGAGATTTTCCAAACAGCTCTGCACCCATATAGTGCAGCAAAACAAGGTTAGTGTGTTTGGTTATGATATTTTTTTGCTTCTTTTTCTCCAAAATGAGTTTTTGTGTCAAGTACTGCACTTATGAAACTTTCACATTGGCTGCTGAGCTCTTGGAAACACAGATAAGTTCTTTTGAAAAACGTGGCCCCGACTGATCCTTGTGATCAACCCCAAAGTACTGTGAAATGTGTGAAAGGCAGCATGACAGTTTAACAGAGGGTGTTGGCAGTTGCCCTTGCAGTGCAGGCATGTTGTTTCCAACAGCTTAGTCATGTTTTTGCAAACTTTTTCCAAATCAACATGGGATTTAGAGCTGTTTTGAAATAGATTTGGAAGAAGAAACCTTTGCTATAGATCTATCAGACCTTTCAACTTACAAGCTTAAGAGTATTCCATGCACAGGTCTGGGAATTCTGGGTAGGGCTTTTCCATTTGGATTTTTGTGCTCAGACTTAAAAGAAGCATGTACTCTCTTGTGTTAAGGAAAACTAGTGGATCGTTCTTCAGTTTGTAGTAAAAGGAAGTAAATCAAGGAAGAATATTTTGTAATAAGAAACACACATTTTGCATTATTTTAATGCTGCATTTTGCATCTGGGTATGGTATATATGAAATTTGAAAGTTATACAAGTCCGGGCTTTTTTGAGGTGTGGTGGCTTCATTTCAAATACAAATACTGAGGGACGTTGTACAATTTCATTATTCTCTTCCTGTGGTGGCAAAGTTTAAGTCTCTCCTTTTTCTGTGCTATGTTCTAACCATAAGAACTGCTTTTGAAATGAGCATTAAAGCATCATCTGGAAGACAGGTCAGGGATCAGGTAAGTGACTGAAACGCCTGCAAATCTGTAGGAGGCAAGACAAAATATGAGAAGCTTTCACTAATCCATATAGAGTGTGGCTGACAATGCCAAGAGTCCTCTAAATATGTGTGCCATCTACTGCAAAACAAGTAGCAAGAGGGAGGAGGGGAAGTACCCAGGCAAAGCTGTTGGGATGGCAGCTTTTCCACTGCAAGGATTAAACCTTGGGCTTGTCTGGTGTATGCTGTAAAATGTTGCTAATTGAAGAGCAAAGAGGTGATAGAGCGTCTTGGAACACAAATTTTGCCCTGTTCCTGGAACGCTCTATGGATGACACAGGGATAAGCAAGCAGGCAGAGGTCTTGGGGTTGTTTTGTTTGTTTAATCTACTCAGGGTGTTTTTATTTGTTGGTTTGTGCCTTTTTTTTTTTTTTTTTTTTTCTTCCTACGAGACCACTGCTTTTAATTCTCATCTATTGCCCTCTGTCTTTTGGTGATTTCAGGATAGCTGGTGTCCAGCATTCTGGCTATAGGCCATGCAGAAACCCTGTGCTGCAGACACATTTAATCCAGTGCAGAACAGGTTGGCCATACTCATTTCAGATCTATAGATGCTGAAAAAGCCCATTATCCAACTCCTGTACAAGTCTTACAGAAAAGCTGTAGCTAAGCCCTTGGAATTTAGTGAGAGGACTTAGGATATATTTAAAATGTCACAGACGTTTTAAGCTGCCAGTGTTAGTGAGAGCTGTTCTGGCTGATCACTCATATCCTGTGCTGTTCCTTATCCAAATCTTGAGAAAACAAACCGTGGTTAAATGTGGCTGCTTCTGGTTTACTGATCTGATGCATCTGATTAAAGGTGCTGACTTGTCTACCCATCCTTTGGAAATCTAAAGCATGTGCTGACAGTCTGGATCAGCTGTATTTCTCCAGACTCAGTTTAACATTCAAAGCTGTTTGTTGACCAAAAGAGCTTTAGGAGGTCTTGGAAGCCTTTCTCCTTGCAATTTTTGTCAGCCTTTTTCCTTGTAGGTCTCTCGTACTAGTGAGCAAGTAACTGGTTTTCTCACTGGTTAGTGCATATGAAGTCTGTGGGCAGTGTGAAGTCATTGGGCAATGCTGGCATCAGGTGTTTGTTTGGGATCAGTCACATATCAGCCAGCTTAATAACTGTGAAGTGAGTTGGGTTATCTCTAACATATTTCTCTCTGTTTCTTGAACCCAGGGTCCATTTTGGATAGATACACCAGGTTAATCTTCTCCTTAATCTTGCATCTAAAATCTATTCCAAACACTGTAGCTATGAGTCAGCACATGAACAGGTTATTGTGGGTGCTACAGAGATCTCTGATCTGGTTCCTGTCCCAGGCTTTGTACCGAGTCCATTCCAGGTGATGCAGCAATCCACTTCAGGTTCTCTTCTGTCTTCCAAATGATTTAGCAAACCACATCCCTTCTGTAAGAGAGAAATGATCTCTCTTCATTTGTAATATCTTTGCTAAAATGTGCTGTACAATCACGTCTCTAAAATATATGAGGCGATAGAGCAAGTATATTGAAAAATAGCACATACTTGGCCAGTTTTACTAATAAGTAAAATATACAGGTCTGTATATGACAACTGTATGTGTTGAAATACATTGAAAACATATTTGGATCATTCCATATATACTGAAAACTGGCCAAATCTGTAAAATATGTAAGTCTGTTTTTTATATATTACATATTTAAAACTCATTTTCACAAATAGATAGCAAGGAAACCTGCTATGAAGATGTGGGAAATACTAACCATGCTTTATTTTTTCCTGATGGAAACCAGTGATCAGGGATGCTATGTCATTACAGACATTGCAGTAATAGTTAACGTGTCTGCTAGCTAATAATTTGTGTACTGGGCCTAGCACAAGGGTTCATTGATCTTAATAGAGACCACTCAGTAACAGTGAATTCTAACAGTAACAGCTCCCCTGGCATTGCTGGTGCTGATTTAAGTCCTAGTGTAGCATTTCCTCCTCTGCAGTCTCTTTGGATTAGCCTGAGAATGGACGGGGGAATGGGAGCACAAGTGGTTGTGACAGCTCTTAGGGGGACGAGCATGCAAGTGCTTGCCATTTCTAGAGAGATGAGAAAATTCTGGAGAATGAGTATTCAAACAGTGAGTCTTAGAGAAGGGATGTGACCCCTTAGAGAGTGCAGCTGTCCTGGCCTTTGCATGAAAACAAGTATGTCCATTTATTGTTAGCTCCTGCTGGCATTTGTAAGCATTCTGTAGATAAGGATAGAGATGTCTGGATGCCCTGGATCCTCTGGGAAGTGCTCTTTTGCAGTATGACACATAACCTGACAGGGTTATCTGTGATGAGAGCAGAGCTGTAGGCACAATGCAACTGGGATTCCCATATCCTTTGTGTTTCCTGGGAGCATTGTGCTGCCCTGCTTTGAATATGCAGGTAAATGTCAAATAGCTGTGAACAGTGGGTATAACCTTCCAAATCGGCACTACCACACTCTGTCCAGACAAGCCAGCAGTCACCCCTTTTTAGAAAGCTGTCAGTGTCTAAATTATCCTTTTGGGTTTTTATGACTATATTGTTAAATCTCTGAAAGGCATGGGGCAGGAGACCTGAAGGTTTTGCCATGGAAGATCTAGAGCTTTCTCTAACTCTCCTGCACATTCTAGAAAAAATTCAATCCCCAGTGGAGCTGAGAGCTCCACCTAGAACTCCGGATGTTGTGTGCACAGTACACACCTTGTATGTGCCTTTCTGGTGAGGGCTGTGATGTTCTACTGTGCTGATGGACTTTTTTACATATTGCCAGGGAAACTGCTTATGGTGATGGCAATTGAATTAGTGTCCTCATGGTAGAGTGATGAATGTTCTAGAAATGGTAGGAAGGTGTATGGGGCATTAGGTGTTGGACACCAGCAAGGGCTCCTCATCCAAGCTGAAACAGGTTAGCAGCTGAGGGAGGAGAAGGAGATCTCATACAGAGAGCAGCTTTTAAAGGCAGACCGCTGTTCCCTTGAGATGACCTGGTTTGAAGGTGAATGGTATTTTCTTTGGTTCTTTAAATTGTTCCATTCCTTTGTTAGGAAGACCACTAAAGACAGTTTGGTGCCCTAAATCTGGCTCAGTGTGTAAAGTATTGATCTCTCAAACTGGAGTCATGAATCTTATGGTACTGTTGACCCAGTGAACGTATTTCTGTCTACCACACAATACAAAGTGTGTAAACTCTTGCATGCAGGAAGTTGGAGAATGACCAGCTCCAGATAGAACTGAAAGCCATGTGTATCAGGGATGCTGGCATGAGATGATTCATGAGGGTTGGGAATGTCAAAATGAGAATCGTCGCTGGTTTACTCTTCTGGGATCCCTTCTGCTCCATTGATGAGCTGCTCTGTGGTGCCCATGCCTAGAGCAAGGGCAGTTATTCTTGTTCTGCAAAGAATCAGAGTGCTTAGAGCTGGAACTCCTCAACATCTCACAGCCTTAATGAAAACAAGGAGCAAACCAGAATTCTTCTGAAAAATAAACAAACCCCCTTTCATGACCTGTCTTGACCTCCCAATGAGGTGCTAATCCTCTAGTAATTAGCACCTCTTCTGTATTACAGTGGACCCGGCCAAGAAGCAGGAGGTGACAATACTCTGCACAAAATGCAAATCCAGAAGAACTAGTCCAAGGGCAATAGGCAAGTGCCAAAGTTAAGAACAAAGACACCTTCTCAATTCTGAATACAACTTGTTGTCTAAAAAAAGCGCAGAATTGCTGGCTTTTTGAGGATTTATGTAGGAATGGAGTATTTTTTACATTTAGAACCCAAGAAATTACCTGGTCCCACTAGAAGTCATCTCCCCTATAGGTGGTAGTCCAGTCTCCCACACTGTCTCATACTTTTCAAATTATACAAAAGCACTGCTAACATAGAAGGTTCAGGTTTGGACTGGATTAGCCACTGCACTGCAACATGTTCCTCAGAATACAGCAAATTTTTTATTTGTGGCACTGCTGAGGACTGAGATGCATGATTTACAAAATCTACATACCCAAAGGACTTGATGTTTGGAGTATCAAAGTGTGCTCCATGGGAGCTATTTGAATTGCTGGCAGTTCTTGGTTGTTTCTGAAAATTAGCTCATATGTTGGGCCTCCAACACAAGGCTCATGTAAATATCCAGAAATCTGCCTTGCTCTGGGGATTATGTCATGGTTAAAGTGATAAAATATTTCTGGTGTGGCCACTGTTGTCTCTGTTTTATGTTTGGTCCTGGATGAGATGGGAAATGCTCTGGTATAAGGCATCTTCATTATTTTGCATGAAGCTTTGTCCTGGTGTCTTTTGGTAGAAACTGTATTTCTCATAAAAATTTCCATATCAGAAGTTATTTTAATGATAAATCAGATTTTAGGAGCTGACTTTGAACATGGTCTTGGCTGGAAGCCAGGTCTACTTACAACCTTTTGCCAATAAAGGTACCAAGAAGTGAGATCCTTGGTATGGCAGCAGATGCCATTAGTGCTGCTGGTGGTGTATCAGCAAATAGGTAATTTAATCTTTGTTGTATGTTCTATGTGTACATGATGAAACTTCCGTTACACAGGTGTGAGACACAGCGTTTCCACTTCAAGCTCCATGTAGGGGGGATCTCCACGGGGCTGGAGAGGCTGGATTTGTTTGGGTGGCAACAGTTTTGTCCTGTCTCCTGCTCAGAGCCCAGCTGCTGGGAGAGCCCCCGGTTCCCTCTTGTGATTTAGGCCAGTGGGTGCACATACCTCTGGTGTGGGGCAGGGGCTGACCCGTTTTATGTGTTCATGTCAGTTCAGTCCTGAGGTTTGGGCTTCCTTGGCCTCCATTTTCTAGTTTTCTGCTCCTGAGGATGTTTTAGTATGTTTGTAGTTTGTGAGCTGTATATGAAAAATGCTGTACTAAGAAATAAGGTTTATAATTATTATTTTTTTTCTAAACATCAGTGAGGACTGATGAAAATTCTCACCATATAACTGCATTTTGCATAGTGATCTGTATTCCATAATGTAAAACAGCACTGCATGTTGTGTTTGCAATGCGTGTTAGAAGAGAAGACCCTCCTCAGCTGTCACCTGTCTTCATTCAGTCCATCAACAATTGCTTGTCTGCACAAGAGATATTTCTGTTTTCCTTGGGGTAATTATACTGGTATCTCTTCCTTTGTATGGATGGTCTCATTGTAAAAGGAGAGTGGCTTAAGCAGTTTCGAAATACCAACAGGAACTTTGCCCTAGGGTTAGGAGAGAACTTCTGAGATGCAAGATACAGGTAGACTGGAACAGCCCAAAGTCTGGTTGCCAAGATGGCCACCTGGAAGCTGAGTGATCAAAGCTCCGAGTGCCTTTGCTGACAAGTACTGGGTGAGATTTGCAGATGAGCAAAAGCCTCCTTGTGAGCAACCTGGCCCAGCTGTCCCTTAGAACAGATAACAGACCAGTGCTCTGCTGGGGGAGGGAGGACGAGCTGTAAACGTGAGTCTTCTGAAGGAGAAGGACCTCACCCAAGCAGCAGATGATTAGCTGTTTTGCCTTATTTTCTGAGTGGAAGTCGAGTCATGAACCCAAGAATGCTGTTCCCACAACAGTTTTTTCAGTGCTGCTGCATTCTTTCTTGGTGGGGGGGTTAAAGTTTTTGCTTTGGATAATTGAGTCTTCCAATAGAACATCGTGTCATCAATACTTTCCCGAGCAGCTTTCCACTGACCAGCTGCTTTGCCTTTGCTGACTTTCTCTGGTTTTTTTAGATGTGAACATGAGCTACTTATACAATGGTCCAGGAGAACTCCCTTTGGATGAAATGTGTCCACTTCACTAGTTAAGCCATCTCAAGACCTAGTTTTCAGAGCTGCTCCTTGCCTTGCTCATGGCAGTGTGTCTTTCGCACTTCTTTTCTGTTTGTGCAAACCACCATAACTTGGTTGACTCCAGCAATGCTGCCTAAGCTCACACCAGCAGAGGAGCTGTAATTCTAGCTGGTTGGCTGCATAATGCAGCGACACTAGTCATTGTGGCAAACACACTGTATAATGTAATTTCCTGTTTTGAGAATTATCTCCCAGATTTTCATATGGTCTGAGTGACTCCTGTCTACATTGTTCTTCTGCAAAGGATATGTGCAGTATGGGGCCAAGGTGACACAATCAGGATCTCCTCAGTGTAGTGTCTGAGTGGGGCCTCTGAATAATAACCAGATTACTATCTCCAACTTATCCTAAACATGCCTGCCTCCTTTTACAGTTTTTTGTTACAAAGTATTGTTGCCAGGATGGATTTATGCTGGGCCATTTCCCACTCCAGCTGCGTCATTACAATCATTGTCATGAGAACACAAAAGCAGAGACTGAATGCCTTGTGCCTTCCGAAAAATATATTTGTCCTATTGCACTGTTGTGACCTTTGGAGTATCATGTGGCTTGATCTGCTAGTGGCTACTAAAATGAAGACTTCCTGATGCTTGATTGCTAGGGATCCTCAAAGGCCAGAGTGACTCCTTGTTGTCTCAAATAATCTGGCTAGAATAAACAAAGCAAAATTGCCAACCGAAGAACAATTCCTAGAGGACAGTAGTCAAGACACATCCCTACAGCAGTTTAGACCTAAATAAATATTTTTTTGTTCTTTTACTGAGTCTGATGCCCACCCCGTTTTTCCCTGCATAAATGTTATCTGTCCACTAGAAGGCACTGTTGTACAGTGGACAGAGTGGGTGGGTACAGCCAGTAGACTCTCAAGTGACATCAGGAAAGTCCATTCCCCTTTGAGTGCCTCAGTTTCCCCATTTTCAAAATGGTTAATATTTTGAGAAATGCTGACCACTGTGACCTAGAGCAATTGGATGATATTAAACAAAGCAACCATATTCTTGCTTTAGGAAACTAAGATCAAACCAGATGCCTTCAGGCTCCTCCACATGACACAGAGACACAGAAGGTAAAGAGATGGTTTCTTCATTATTCCATTGGTTTCTCATTGTTTTGTGTCCTGCCCTCACCTCCAGCCTCCCATACCATTTTGCCATGGGGCTTGAAAGAGAACAACTGCTCATTCAAAGGGGCACGTGCTAATTTTACAAGCTCTAGCATACTGCATGTGAGGTCAATACAGAGCCCTTCCCCAGTGAACCTTAGGGGGCCTATAGAAAAGCTGGAGAGGGACTTTGGACAAGGGCATGGAATGATAGCACAAGAGGTAATGGCTTTAAACTGGAAGAGAGAAGATTTATGATAGACATTAGGAAGAAATTATTCACTGTGAGGATGGTGAGATCCTGGAACGGGTTGCCCAGAGAAGCTGTGGCTGCCCCATCCCTGGAAGTGTTGAAGGGCAGGTTGGATGGGGCTTGGAGCAACCTGGTCTAGTGGGAGGTGTCCCTGCCCATGCAGGGGGTTGGGACTGGATGATCTTTAAGGTCCCTTCCCACCCAAACCAGTCTGGGATTCCATGGTTTACCTTCCTTAAACACCAAATCCAGAAGAGCAGCCTGCGTTGCCTAACCCCATCTGTCATTTGGATACTAGTCAGGGACCGCTCTTCACAGCAGTGGTTAGATATGGTGCTGATCATGTGTGGTGGATCTGTTAGCAATGAGGTTTCCTCTGTCAGTGTGGTGATGCTGAGGCAGGGGTTTGATGCTCCTCTGGATCTTGTATGCATCTCCTTGGCTAGGTCATTGCCTTTAATTTGTTCTGTTTGCATAGCTCTGTGTGGTATAAAGGGGTTTTCTCTGCTGTTCGTAGAAGAAATTTAAGAGGCTATTTGAGAAGAGTCATCATGCCTACTGGAGTTCTCAGCTTTGCAGAAAGAACATTAAGTGATTTCCTACCCATCTGTCCACCTAGCTGTGTTAATGGAGATGGAAGTTATGGGCTTCCTACCTGACTGTCCCTTTGAAGGTATTCTAAGAGCAGGGAAGGTCTCCCCGATTATCACTTCCATTGTGTCCAGGCTGAGCTGGAATGGGAGTGTCTTCAGTTGTGTTTATAACCTCGGGGAGGAGAAAAAGCTGCGAAAGCCTCCTAATAATTTACATTCTCTTGTTCTTCATAACATCATCCTAAACTACCAGTATCCAGCTGGCTGGGCAATGCAGTCTGCCACTGATTCCTTCATGATGGGTGAACAGGAGGCTGTGGTGCTTGTTCCTCTCTCCCCAGGGCTTGGGAGCGCAGACAGTCTTCTGGAGCTGCATACCCACACTAGCATCTGCATCCATCCTTGCACTAAAGCATCCCTCTTCTTTCTCCTGTCCAGGCCTTTGGGCCTCTTCCAGGTGCTGTACTTGGCATGTTTCTCCTTCTTTCCCCTCATTGCCTTGTGTTTCTAGCCTACTAATTTCTAACTTTTTCCAACACAAATAGGAAGGTTGAAGAGACTTGGCCCAGACCTTACTTTGAAACCAACCTAGTGAGGAAGAAGTTCTTGCATGGGAGATATTTTAATATCTAAAATCCCCTCAGAAGCTCAAATAAATTAACAGCCTTTCTGATCCCTGCCTTGTGTGCAGTCAGGCAGTGAACAGGGACAGTCTGGTACTTTGTGCTTATCACCTCTTGCCATTCATGACTCTGAGCTTCTGCTTGTTAGTATCATATGGAGCAGAACCAATTACTTTGGTGAATAAAAAATACTCCCTTCACCTCGCTAGCTCCACCAATCTCATCTCTTCCTTTCAGCCCTCAGGTACATTAAATATTTTGGCCTAATGAAGCTCTCTGATGTTAAAATTGCTTCAATCTCAATTACCTTCTGTGATAGCGGATAATATTTAAAAGCTTTATGTGCCTGCAGAGTCTTCTTGTCTCTCTTTTGGGTTAATAGTTAAAAATTCATAGTTGTTTTTCAAAACCTAAATTGCTTTACTCTCTGCAAATGATTCCCTTTTCAATTCAAAATCAAACCTTTGTCTAGACTCATTAGGCTCTTGACTAATAGCTCTGGCAGATAAGGATACTAACAGTTTATCAAGATACTCACATTCTACCCCAAACTCACTCATCTCAATTTGACAAGGTGGTTTTTGTTTTCTTTTTTCAGTGGCAGAAGAGTATTTAGCTAATTGGGTTAAGGAGCCTTAGAAGTTACTTGGCTCTCCACAGAGTGTTTCTTTTTTAGTGATGCCAATTTCCTTAACAAATGTATTTCATTGTGTGGTGCATTTGATCCTCATATCCGGAACTGTATGTGAATCCTGAACCACCCCAGAGTCTTCTTTCTAGTTGCCATGTTCCTGACTGCAACACTGCAGAAGGCTCTGCTGGGTTAGAAAATGCACCTCAAGATTCAGAGTCTTAGTTCCAAATTAAATGAGAGTATAAATAAAGATAAAACAATGCATCTTCTTCAAGTCCATGCATGGATTTCCCCTGTGTAGTTACTGCTGTGGCCAAGTGGCCATCACCTGCAGTGGACACACACAGAGGTTTTAATCAAGTCTGACTGTAGAGAATGACCTTTCCCTGTACTCAGGGAGAAGTAGGGTTCAGAGGAGCTCAGCAGTGATTTTCAAGCTTCTGCACTCAAAACTTCAGCTGCATTTGCATGAGAACTTTGGAAACATATACAGGTGCCAAGCTGGGAGTTTTGAAAGCCTGACTGTCTGTCAGCATTACTAGGCCTAGGCAGAAAATGTTAATAATGTGTAGGAACTTTACTAGAATTATTTTATTAGAAGAAGTCTGAGAATTTTGTATCTGTGTTCAGGGACTCTGATAGGTAGAGGCAAACCTAAAGGGAGCCTGAAAAGACCTTAAGGGGCAAGCTCAGTCTCCACTGAGGAACCAGTTTTAAAGTGTTCTGTTTTTGTATCTCCTCAACAGATTTACTAGTCAGAAGTTCAGAGTCCAATTTACCTTACTCCTAATCCTCTTACACGTAGTATTAGAGTGACTTGAAGTATTACATACACTTGAAATCTCTTTTTTTACTGCCAGAATGGTATAAAGAAGCCTTAGTTACTGTAACTGTGAAAGAAACCTTCAGTCTTTATTATAGTAATAGGCTGTATAACGGCAGTGATTACACAGTGTGGTGTTCTCACATTATGAAATCTCCACTATAATTCAAAATTGCTCTGGAGACTTAATCCTGACACAGCTGCTAGTGCTACTGTAATAGTAAATGAAATAATACTTAGCATGTATAAATATTTTATTTGCATACTGAAGCATCCTAAAACTGTATTTCTCAGCCCACCCAAGATGTTTTTTAAATGGGAAGGCTGAGGGAGAGAAAAAAAGCACTCTGGATCACAAAATATTTTGGAGATAAGACAGAGCTGAGACTCGAGTTTCAGGCTGTTCTATGTCTTCATGGCAATCCTTTATTACAGGAAGCTGTAGATTAAGCTTTGTGGCTTTCATATGGAGGGTACATGCTGCTGGGAACAAAAGGACTAGCTTTGGGTGGAACAACTGCTTTCTTTGATTTTATTTCAGGATTAATATGGGCAACTTTCTTATGATTACTGATAATCAATTATGACTAGAAATAACGTTAAAATACACAGTCATATATCAAATGAAAACAGACATGGCACGTGGGATTTTCTAGTGGCTTCTGATTGGAATTAAATCCAATGTTAAACAAGCTTCACACGTATTCAGCTGTGGTGAATGTTCGTTGTAGATTTTTTATTATTTTTTTAAAGGGAGCAGAGTGGGAAAATAGCACACATGTTGTATTGTACTCAAATAACTACTTCCAGCCTGGACACATGGGCTGGGCACCAAACTAGGTCCTGGCTACCAGCAGAACAGCCATGGAGAAACCTGCCAGCTGTAGCCCTAGCCAGCAGCCAGCTTAGACCCACCAGCATTCAGAGAGCCATTTTCACACTTCAGCTTTGCAGTATTGAAAACCACAAGCGTTTGAAAACATGAATCAGGCCTCCTGAAATGGAGACTGGCTTAAAAATTATGAGATGAAAAAACATGTATCTAAAATCACATCTGTTGGTTTTACATTTGCCTCCTAATTTTTCCTCCTCCTGGGATGATGTCTTCAATCTGTCCCCTGAAACCATGACAATTAGAAATTCTCTTATTTTTTTCTTGATGACATTTGACAGTCTTGTGTAATCACATGACCCAGGGCACCAATATTGTGAGGAAGAGAAGTCCGAAGCAAAATTCTGAGACCTGTTTCCACTGACACTGAAGGGCAACTTTGGAATCAAGACATGGGGTTCAAAGATTTTTGCTGGTGTATAATAGAAGCAAGTTAAACATGTCCGTGGTCATCAGAATGAAACTACAATGAGTAGGACTTGTCCCTGGGAATGAAATAAGTTTTCTAAATGCTTTCCACACATATGTATGAGTTAAGAGTTAAGGAAGACATGTTCCTATGCTGTCCCTGGGTGGGACAGTAAGTGGCCAGTAAGGTCCTGCAATACAGAAGTCCTGTCTCCAATTGTAGGGTGTGCAAGCCGCAGGAGAGAAGAACAACCAACACTGAACTGAGGTAGAAAGTTGTGTAATTAAGCTCTCCAGAGTTTTTCCTTTACTCTACAGATACAAATACTGACTTCTCACTCTTATCAGCTGGGGAGAAGGTGAGCCTGGAATGGGAAAAACCATGGCTGCAGGAAAACATCATTCTTTCAGACTTTTCATGTGCAAAACTTCAGGGCAAATTAATGGAAATCAATGGGGTTGAGGTTCCCTGATCCTCACTGTATACTTGAGGGTGGATTTCACTTGGCTGTCCATACCAAAGATTAAGTTGCAGGAAAACAAGCAGCATACTCACCTCCTTTCACCATGTCCATAGCTTCCAGTGACACTGAAGCTTTCACAGCTGAACAGAGCCAGGACTAGGAGGAAACTCATGGTGGTGCACTGGATGAGATTTCTCCTGATGTGAACTGAAGCAGCACTCAGTGCAACTAGAGCAGATGACAAAGACGAGTATTTATGATCTTTATTTCCCTCTGCTCAGGCATTTACTAATCACTGTAAATGCAGGAACGCTTCTTTTCAGGCCGTAAGAGGTATATGTGATGTGGAGGTGAGTATGGATTCAGTGCTACTCAAGTGTTACCTTTTCAGGAGGACTCCCCCAACAGGCTATCTAACTTCATCTAGCCACTGTTGTGTGTCGGAGAGGAAAGTGCTGAGGACTGTACTGGGCCTTCAGGGTCAGACCTGATGTAGCCCCGAAGGCTTGTCTTCACTGCAAGGTTAGGTCTGCCATGTATATTGCCCCCAGCATGAGGTGCTCACACACAAACGAACTCTCCACTCTAATGTAGCCATTATGTTAATTCAAAGGGTCTGATCCAAGATGAGATGTTAGTGTTTGGTTAATGCACCTCACCAGCCATAACACAGCTGCTGTCATCTGGACTACATCCGAGCCCTTTCGCAGCTTCTCTTTAGTGTGGTAAAACATCCTCCTGCAGGTGACTGGGAAAAAATCAGTGGAGCAGCTCAGCTGGGCAAAGAGTTAAGGCATTTGTCAGGCAAGGAACTTGAGATTCCTTAGCTGAAACTTTATTAGTTGATGTAACTGCTCATCCTTTTGGCTCAGGAGTAGTAATTTGAGGGTATGCAAATTAACTGCACAATGCAGTTATTGCAGGTATTGCTTTAAAAATCTTCCTTGAAGGAGCAATGACCAGTGAAAACCTCACTGGCCTTTTAAAAGGCATTTTCCTATTCCGTGGAGGATCAGCAAACCATGCCATTGGCATTTGATGAGGAAGAATCTCAAGATACAAAAGATTTGTGAGATGTGGTGTTGGTCTAAGGGTATCATCTGCATCTGATTCCAGGTCAGAGTTGAACTCTTGGAGTAATTCAATGTGAAAAATGTTGCTCTGAAAAGTGTGGAGTAGAGGAGGTGGGAGTCCCAGGGTGGAGATGCTGCTAACACCCAACAATAACCAGTTACCCTGCTTGGCAACCCCCTTGGTCTAGGTAAATGGAAATGACTTCATTATTTGTTTGTCCCTTGTCCTAGTGCCTTTTATTTTTAAGCCTGCATAACGAAAACCACAGCCCCTGGGGAACTTAACGAGGGTCTAAGTGGCACCAACGCTCCCTGTTAACAATGGGCTTTTGTTGTTCACACTTTCCCTATCAGAGTGTCCCGGAGGAACGTCCTTGCTTAGGAGACTATATTGTGATGTTATGACCTCAGAGAGGGGTGGGAGAGGAAGGGAGGGTTCAGGTGTATCTTTAACTGACTTGAATAACTTTCTTCTAGTTGTGTTTTCTTCCCACCAGGATCTTTAATAACTCCTCTGAGGGGGCTGCCGCTGTGCTATAAATACAGCCGCATTATCACTTGGCTGCATTGTGTGCGAGCGCTCATTTTCTGTGCTGGGTTTGAACTTGTTGACTTTTGTGGTTGGTGTCAGGAAATGTTGGGTGGGAAAGGATTAAAGAGGCTATTGATGTGACTCGGAATCTCAGGCCAGGAAGACTGGTTGTATCATCTTAGATCTAGAGACTGTGGTGTTGATATTCAGCTTGGGCTTTTTTTATAGAGTCGCTTTAGTCAGATCCCTGTTTCTCCCTCCCACCTCCCCCATCACAAGCACACTGACTCCAGCACTCTAGGCTGTAGTCTCCAAGGAGGAAGTAGACCCTGTAGGCGAATTTCCTGGTATTATGCCATTTTAACAACCTCTCTCTTGATTTAGGTGTTGCAGGCTGGCTAAGAATATTCCTTGACACTTGAAAGAGACCTTTATTGTTTTCTTAATTTGTGAAGAATTGCCCTTTTTTTTTTTTTTCCCCCCCTCCAAACTTTTCTTTGTAGGGTCAGACTGGAGCCATGTTATTGTTGTTAAATTTAGATCTGAGACTATATTAAGTCCTCTGGCAGTCTGCCCTAGCGCTTTCACTTCTTAAAACAGGAAGGCAGGCCTTGGCCTACTTGTGCTCATGTACTTAAAACGGGTGAGAAGATGACTTTTTACACTGCTGAGAAATAAATATAAAGCTGCATGGTGTATATACAACAGCAGTTCTGCTGGAGCCAAGAGAGAATTTCAAAAGTATAAGCTAAGCCTCATAGTTTTTCAACAGGAATTATACATATAAGTGCCTTTTTGGAAACTGTCCCCAAAATAATACTGACATGTGAAAAACTCATGTTATGTGCAGATTCAGCAGTATAGGCTGACCATGGCTAACTTTGAAAGGCAGTAGGCATGTAAGAGAGCAAGCATGGTAAGGGCTGGAGTGATTGGTGAGGTATAGTACGTTGACCAGGGATATCAGCTCCTCCCCAAGGTGCTGCATGCATCTGGTGCAAGAGTTCTCTTTCAAAGCATTGTGGAGGGTCTCATTAAAGGGGTGCCCACCATGACAAATAGGTGAAACAATTCCAAACTGATTATTTAAAAAAGAAATGTTCAAAGTGCAGAAAAGTCCCTGAAGTTCTGTCTGACTTTGCTAGTGAATTAATGTGTGACTTTAAATTATTAAGGATATGCCTCTGCTCATCTGATGATGATGTTTGATGCCCAGATCTGAACCATCAGTATCGGTCTGTCCTTTTACCTGAACATTCAGATGGAAGTACCATGCTCATGGTCCTGTTTCTGCGATTTTCCTTGTGTGTCAGGAAGAATATCCCATAATTCTGTTTGACAAATTGCATTAGGATTCTTTTCCTGGTCAATGTGGAACAGCTGTGCGAAGTCATCAGAAGACTATCAGCACCTGAATGATGGTTTCTTCATTCTCAAACCAAAGCAGATATATTCCATGATGAGTAAAACCTTGTCAAACTTTTAAGTAATTCTCTCTCAATCAGCTAAGCTAGTCCAGACTGAAGCACTTCAACACCAGAGGATGTGTTATATAGTAAATTATATGTTATATACAGCTGAAAGACCTCTTTGTCCCAAGAAGAGTGTGACCTTCAGGAGTCTGTGCTTCCAGTTGCATTATGTTCCTATCTGTGGGGGTGCAAAGGAACCTGGTTCAGCCTCTCCTCCTCAGGACTGTGTTCCCAGGTAACATTATAATTTTCTGTGCATCCTGTACATGAACTCTGCAGATAACTGCCTTTCCCATTTAAAGTAGGAGCCTTTATCTTGGAGCTGCCTTCCTTCATGTGGCTGAGCAGGTGGGGAATAAAAGGCAAGGAGACTTTTGGCTGAAGTGGAGAGGTTTTGAGCTGACTTTTGGCTGCAGCAAATACTGATGTGTTTTTCCTCTGATTCTCTCTTCACTGTATTTTAGGCCAGTTTAACTACCGATATCTGCACAGGAGGTGCAAATAATAAACAAATTAAGCAAGAGGTCAGGATGAAGTTCTGCTAGTGAGATCTGCATTGTACTTGAATGCAGGGCACTCAGGTCCAGCATTTGTATTTGACTTGTAGGCAGCTTCAGCTCAGAATTAGGATATTTACAGAGTTCAGGATCCACCTAGTTTACTGAGAGACAGCACTGGAATATCCTTTTAGGAAGGACCCCAGGTCATCTTGGAGTTTACCTGTGGGCAGAAGGAATAGGCAGAGGGGCTGGCAGGTAGAGCACTCTGTTTGCTGGTGAATAAGCTGTTTCTCCTTTTGGTTACTGGATATTCTTTTGTGCACCTGACGATAATAGCTCTTGTTTTTCTCTGAATTCAGTTTTATTTCTAGCTTCTAGTTAATGGAATCACCAGATTCCTTAGCTGAGAAGTTGCTCAGCTCAAGATGGCATGTATTTTGAAGACACAGAAACAGAGATAATGTGGATAAAGGTTTTCTGTTAGTGGGGAGGTTGGTGGAGAATGTGTAGCTCATCTCTCCCTTTTAGAAAGAAAGTTTACAACATACCTGCTTCTGATGAGTGGTAGAAAAGGAGGCAGAAGAGTGAAGGAGAACAGTTAGGTAACATAACTGATAAATCTCAATATTCCATTTCAAGTCTCAGAATATTTGGTGTCGTGTTGTTTGTTGCTTGTTTTTAACCAGCCTCCCATGTGCCCCATTGATTTTATTATGCAGCAATGCTGGTGTCTAAAATCAAACTTCCTACGTTATTTTTGTGCATCTCAAGGAAAGTAACCTGGCTTCTAAGATTCTCATGGAAGGCAGTAAAGGGGGAATGCTCAACACTTCAGGAGTAATTACTAACTCAGATTACAAAGTCTGGCTTTGTGATGTTTGTCATCTGGGCTTTTGAAAACTCTGCCTCTCAGCATTTTGTGTGGAAACAGATTAAAATATCTGTCCATGTTTGTGAAGAACTTGAAAACATAGTCCCTAAAACTAAAGTGGTAGGAAAGGGCAAAAGCACAAATACATTAATAACTTTAATTTTTCTCTTTTATATTAACCTTTCATAATTTTGTGTACACTTGATTCTTGCCTTTTATGAGGGATGGCACAGCCGGAGTGAAAGGCAATATTGCAGCACCTGCAGTTTCTTCCTTTATGAAACTGTGGCTAAATGTGAAGAAATTGCTTGGATGGGCTAGAGGTCTGTGCTCCCCTCTAGTTTTGACTCTTTCCCTATGCCATTTCTGTAGCTAATCCTTCCTATCAACAGACAGCTAGGAGCCAGCAGCCCATTGAAAAGGGAACTAGACTGAGCACAGGCTGCTGAGAGGAGTAGAAACTGTTCCTTCGAGGACTCTATAGATTTTTAGGTTTTTTTCCTGTGTAAAAGCATTCTTGCTCTGATATATATATGGTGGGGGTGAGGGGCCACAAACTGCAATAAAAATACCTCTGTGCTTCACTGAGGCTCTTTCTACCTTTTCATAATTCAGGAGTCTGTCAATCAGAGCTAACAAGAGAGGCTGACAAAGGAGGGTGTGTGAGGATGTATGTGGGGAGGGCTATGGGCAGCAGAGACAGCAAAATACTACTGTCCTCCAGATTGCTGACAGTCCTAATTCTACCACTGTAAATGGGCAGGCAGGAGCAATGACCCCCTTTTTGTGGAAATACAAATTATTGGATTCATGTGAGGAGCAGGGTTCTCCTGGAAGGGTTCACATTGTGTCTAGAGAAGGATAGCTCTCTGGGTACCAAGTCAGATGCATGGGCTGTACCCTGCGTGTTCATCGACACACTTGTACATGGTGCAGAGCTGAATGGTTTGCTTTGTTATCAGAGAAGAGGTCAGCATGAGCTCCTACAGTACATGGGAAGGCCTTGCTCTGGAGAAGGGTTTTCTTATTACTACCTTTCTTTGAGGCTGGCTGTACAAAACCAAATTAGAACACTCCCAAGACCCACCTCTTTTAACAGTATTTCAGCTCTTCTGATTTTATTTCAGTTGAAATATATGAGAAATTCACAAGGTTGGGCAGTCATTTCAGAAGACCCTAAATAGTCCAGGTGTTTGACAAGGGATGCTAAGGGCAAGGCGAGGCTTTGCAAGAAGGCAGCAGGGTCTGGAAGATTGCTGGAATTTTTCAGTAATAATGAAACCTTGAAGAACAAAGTAGTTGAGGTTTTTAGCTGAAGTGCCATTCCTTCTCTTCTAGGAAGGCTTGTAGCAGGGGAGAAAGAGGAAAGATGGTTTTAAAACACTGTTCACCTCCAGAGGAAAACCTTGTAATGTTGCTGAATCTGCTCAGTTTTATTTGTTTGGGGATCCTTTTTTTCCCCCCTCCCCCTTTCAAACCAATGCAGCATTCCTTAGTTTTAAGCAATTCTTCACCTGAAAGGAAAACTTCTGTCCAGAGCTAAGAGTCTTTTCACTGGGACCAGTCCTGCCTGCTCTTATCTTCTGGCTCCTGCAGCAGAGCCAATGATAAACCAGAGACTCAGAATTCCTTCGTTTGCACAATCTCTGTGACAAACACTTAGATGAGCAATAGGAATCCTGAAAGAGTGTAAAAAGCTCAGGCTTTCTGGTCCTCTGAGTCTCCAAATAGATTTAGGATTGGTTTACCTGAGCTAACTTTGGAATCTGTTTTGTGGGGTGGGAGAAGGTGACTAGATGGAAAGGCTGTTTCTTTTTGTATACAGGATCTGAAGTTCCCCACATCCATTTTCTAATATTTTTTCTCCTTTATCTTTAATTTCTCCTGGCCCCTACTGCCTAACTGGCTGCTGCCTTCTGTCTGAGTATCATGGGGTGCTCTGGAATGACATGCAGCCTGCATTATTGTCATTATCTTGCCTCGAAGCCTGTAAGTTTGCAAGGCAGAACACTCAGTTATTTAGTGCCTTCCTTCCAGAGACAGAAGGTGCGCAATCTGTGATTGGTTTGATTTTTTTGTTGTGTGTTGTTTTTTTGGTTTTTTTCTGCTTCCTCATACATGCTTTTAACTTAGTGCCTTCTTGTTTATCCTCTTCTTTACCCTCTGGCCCTGTTTCTGCATTGTCTGACTAGATAACAAACTCCTCCAAGCAGTGGTTTTCTCTGCCTTCGTACAGCTCTCAGAGCAGTAACACATCCTCAGTACATGTTTTTGCCTCTGTCCCTCTGCTGCTTACCAGACAGTGGATCTTGCCCACCTGACCAGGCCATGGCATGTTGTTGCAGTATTCTGAGCAAGGTGTTGCAATTCAATGGCAATCTTAGCTTTTTATTTGTATGTGATTGTGCTGGTTTCCAAATAGACTGTAAATCAATCGGTTTTCGAGCCTGGCCTGTGGATGTTGCCTGAACAAACAGCCTCTGACTCTGTGTTAGAGCACACCTGTCTCATCAAACACAGAGGTTTGCTTTCTGTGGAGCCCAAGTCTCTTATCCATGTCCCTTCCCCGGAAGAGACAGGTGTCTCCTGGCTGCAAAGCCCTTCCACACCCCTGTCCCTCACTCAGCCGGCACCGCTCTCCGTTATCAGCCCACTGGGTGGACTGGCTCATTAAGCAGGGGGTGTGCTTGGGAGCAGAGGAAGGAAGGTAGAGTCAGAGATACTGAGACACGGTTGAAAAGCCCAGATCAGTGGACAAGATGTCTGAGGCATATGATGCTTATCTGCTGGAGTGGGTGGAGGAGGAAAGGGCATCCCTTATCTCTTCTCTAGTTCCCAGCCCTCTCTGGCTGCTTAAGGAGGCTCGCTGGAGTCTTCCCACATTCCTGTATGTTCGAGTTCCTGCTAGACAGGAAACGGCTGCTGCTCCAACATCCATTACATCTCAGCTGGTAGTGTCATTTACAGTCAGATTCCCAGAATCCCCCAGGGTTTGGGGTGGAGTGGCAGGAGTGGGGGGAGCAGAGGGGTGGAGGAGACAGCAGTGCTTGTTCACTGACCCCCATGCGAAAACACCTCCCTGGGAAAAAAACCAAAAACATCTAAACTCACCTAATTTCTTGAGCAGTTGGTGAGCCTGGCTTGTGGTATTTAGGCACTTTAGGAAATAAAAGTGACCCTTTGGAAAGGTTAGGAAAGTTGCAATATGTCTAAGCCTGTATATAACAGACCTCTTAAAACAAACAAACAAAAAAACCCAAAACCTGGCCCTGCAACCATATTGACAGTAGCTTGTTAGCAGATAAAACAGAGGTTATTAGGGTTAGCCCTAATTAGCCCTGATTAGCAAAGCTCTGCTCGGAGACTTGATCAAGACAAAAGCCATAGGAATTGGTTTAGTGTGGGCAGGTGCAGGGGGCTGTCACCTTCCACTCCCAGGTAGTGCTCATTGAGAAAGGTTGCCAGCTAACGAGAGAGAACCCCATGGCACGGCCCCACTTCCAGCTCTCTGCAGCAGAGCCAGGCTGGTGTCCCAGCACAGTGGTGGTGAGGACAGTGCACCAGACAGCCCCAGATCTTCCAGAACATGTGATTTCTGTGGTCTTGGTTAGCAGTGGTGCAAAAGTGGCATGTGTTGCAAAGATGCTTTTGACCAGGCTGAGCAAAATTCTGTTTTCTGAATTTTGGTTCCCATTTCTCTTTGGTCTGTATACAAAGACATTCTCACTTTCTGCAGGGATCTGACGTGGATTTGTGATGATGTTGTGCATTATTAAACAGCTGCTGCTTCTGTTTTTACCCCAAATTATCTGCTGTGCCTTAACAGAGTATAAAAATTATCTCCTTCACTTTCATTAAATAGTACAAAAAGGTAATTATTATTCAACATTGTAGGGTGAGGCAAACTGTTCCGGTATTATTTTATGTCTCAAAGTGACCTGGTAATGCAGCATTTAGAGGTAAGATTTCTACTTGTGCAGATGCTCTTGTGCATTCATTTGGTTATAAGTGCAGTGAGGTACTGAAGGCTACAGAATTAATGAAAAGAGAGAGCTACAGGTGCCACTGAAAGTGAGATATCACATGAGCTGCAAACATGACTTGGGGCCTTTTAGATCTGATGTTCAGGCACTTTGAAAACTGAAACTCCTGATAGTGACTGTGGTGGTAGTGCTATAAGAATGTTTTCTAAATTACGATGTGTGTTTCTTGATTTGTTTAGGTCAGTAGAGTGTTTGCTGCTGAAGATAGTATTAATGGCATGCTAAGATGATAATTGTTCAGTGCTTAGATTATTTTTTTTTTAATGTTGATATTTCTCACAGTTGTCTAGTTAATGGGATAAAAATATATTTCTTCTTTCTTCATTCCCCAGAGTTCTCGAATCTTTTCCTCCTGACCATGTTCCACTTCTAACACTGTTCTGTAAAGTATAGTACTTATTATTTCTAAACAACTGTTACAGGTGCTTAGAGTAAATTTCACCTTTCACTTGTGAATCATTCATCATCTGCACTGTGATTATTAGAAAAGGAAAATCTTCAAAGGGTCTAGAAGACTCCCAGGAAATGAGAGTCTTCAGACATTTTGTTATCGTCTCTTTGCATCAGTACAATTTTCTTTATGTTAGCAGGGTTACTAATTCTTGATTTTGCTGATGATGATTGGTATCAACTATATGCTAGTATGAACCCATTGTGTGTAGAAAACTGAGTTGGAAACCTTGTTGTCTTGCTATGGTGTTACTCATTGTATTGTTCTCTACTTCTCAGCCATTCTCCACGTTTTTTGATTTGTGTGTGTTCAGTCTGAGTTGACAGAGCCAGGAGCTGGTAACTTGTGTTTTGAGATCATTGTCTGATATTTCAAATGGAGTTTCTCTTGAATTAGTTCTGGGTGACTTGATAACTTGTACCAGGCTAGCTTCTGCCTGCTGTAACTCAAACCTGTGATAGGTTGGACCAATGTTAGTGCACAGGTTTTCCATCTTAGGACTACAATCCCACTGAGGTGTTTCAGCTTGAGTGACCATGGGTAACAAGGTGTCCAGCACGATGCAGTACTTGGACAGGGTAACTAACCTTCAACACATCTTACACTTCTGTTCTTTTTTTTTTCTGTTTGTGTCCTTTGCACTTCACTGTGGGCTTGTGTAACACCCAGTACAGTAAGTTTTGACATCAAATGAAGGTCCAAGGTGCTAGTGATACATAAATCAATACTGACAGTAAGTGCCTTAAAATTGAATCTGTTACAGAACAAGGGTGTTGCCTGTAAGCTGAGTTACTGTGCTGTGTGTGAAGAGATTGCTGTTAACTGCTAGGAAATTCATCTGCTTCCCCTGTCCCTAGAAATGCTGCCCATAGGATTCTGCCTCAGAAAAAAAGTCTGCAAGCAGAGAGAATCCAAGCATTTTCCTGAGCAAAACTTGGCTCAGTTGAGTGTTGCAGTACCTTAATACTGTCACTTGCAACAAGTTGTGACCAGTGGCCTGCAAGTAGACAACATCCAGCAGCTTTAGTGTCAGGTGTCATCTGTTTCCCACTGCAGATGATGGAGGGCCAATGCACATTTAAAACCATAACCGTGTGGATTTAAAACTGTATTCTTCAAACAGATGTACTGGCTCCCCAGTAATGCAGGAGAGCTGCAGAGAGTGGGCCACATGGAATGAATTGGTTTGGTAAGCACAAAAATATAGTCTTTGAACAGCTCCACTTTCTCTTTCATTTTTGCTTGCAGTTTTACTCTTCAGATGGATGAAATCATTAAGCAAGTCCAGAGCAGAGCTCCATGGTGTGTCTCTGCAGATATAATGCAGTGCCACGTTCTATGGACTTTTGTTTGTGTGTTTTAATCCTTTGGGATGGGCTATTTAAAATTGTGTTCTCTATTTTAATGGTTCGCTGGGTTTTTTGAAATTAACTTCACATTCTGACCCAAATTTTGAATGAGTTTGTGAGACCTTTTCACCTGGAGATTAAATGTATTGGCAGATGTGTTGCCTTCTTCCATGGTCATGGCTCACTTCTCAGCCTGCTTGAAACCTATGTGAATGAATCAGGTTGTTTGCCCAGTCCTCATGAGTAAAAACTCAGAGTATCCTGGGTCTTATGTTCAATTAATAATTTGTAATGGTTATATCTGTGTTCAGGGGACACTTATGGCCTGCACTTTTTTTAATTTATTTTTTTTTTTAAATAGCACTAATATCCTTCCTGAAATGTGGCTAAATGTATAAATTGACCTAAATTGGCCTTTCTTACACACAGATTGAGAACCCTGTTGGAAGGTATTTGGGTAATCATGGTGCTGGAACTGTCTTATAGGCAAAATGTTAGTGGCAAAGGTCACATAGATCTAGAATCTTAACCTCTTTTGGAACTCTATCCCCATTGTGAAACAGTTTCATTTTAGTTGCCATCATGAGTACTCAATATTCCAAACTAAAGATGTGGAGGGAGACATGAAATGCAAATCCTATATACTGAAATTTTGTAATTGGATTCCTGGTTCTGTCTGTATCAGGGAAAATCTTGAATAAGAATGTGAGGGAGGTTGGCAACTATGTCCTGTTCATCCTGCACGTGGATATAATTAACATTATATTGCACTTTTGCCCTCCCTCTGACCTTGGTGAGTTTCCAGTTATGGAATCGCCTGGCTATTGTCTGACATTGTCCTACATCTTCAAATGCGTTCTTCCTTCCTGTGATAAGGAGAGAACTACTGAGGTTGAGTGTATGGCTCCTCCTGTGCTAATTGGCATCTTGGTCTTTGTGGAAATTCCAAAATGATATAGAGCTCATTTTCAAGGCCATCTTTTTCCTACCTTAGTTCTTCAATATATTTAACCTCTCTCACATGTGCCTTGTGTCACATCCACTTCTTGATTCCTACCTTTGTCAGAACACGATTTGGCCAGAGTCACACTTCCCTCAGTCTTGAGTAATCCTGGATTCAGTTCTTTATGAAGTTTAAAGGATTCAAAAGCTCTTCAAGAAGAGGTCACACATCAACAAGTCAGCTGTCCAGTTCCTGCACGTTTCAGTAGAGAGAGCTCTTCTGAAGAGCATGTTTTCTGCTCTCTTTTGTGCATATGTCATCTCTTTCATCAGGGAGAGGTGGGGGGAGCTGCCGAGGGGGTGATTGCATAGAGATGGGAGTATAAATGAAGAACCAAAGCCTGTATTCATTTATGATCTTGAGTTAACATTGTTACTTGGATATTACAGACTGCAATGTCCTGCAATTGCAGTGCCTGCCATTAGAGTCCTAAGCGTACCAGACTGGTTGAAAAAAATAATAATCTATCAAAATCACTCTCACAGGAAAATTAATTTCATTTGAAATGGATGTTTTTCTAGAAGGCATCTCCTTCCTTCAAAAAGGAATCAATTTCCCTGTCAGAAAGCAACTTTTAAAGCTTTGAGTAAAATCTTCAGGCTTTCAGTTGGGGCTTTCCCACCACCTGGTTAAATATGTTCTGTAGCTTTTGCCATGTGTATGGTATTTTTGCAACTCTCTCTGCAAGCAAATGCATCCCTCCTTCTGGGTTGTAAATGCACACTCAATTCTACCTATAGCACATTAGGTTTTTTGAAATACAGTTAGACCAAGTGAGGCAATAGAAGGATCTCACTTCCCTTGCTGCTTGTTTTATGAAATGCAGAGGAACTAAGTGTGCTGGGGGTCCTGTTCTCTGTTCAAATAGGCACTGAATTGGCACAGTGGTTTGAGAATTGTTCTTGGAGAGGGGAATAGAGTCACGTGCCTGGAAAGAAATTAATTAATACTATATTTTAGATTGAACTTAATGAAAGGTTTCCCTAAACACCCTTGATCCTCCACTTACTTGTCACTCGTAAGCCTTTTTTATTTTAGATACTCAACATTTAATTCTAGTTGGCATAGTTTAAGTGACAGGCTCAAAACCAGAAGCAAAGTATTCAAAACAGTGACACTGCAGGACTCTCTGAGGTCTTTCATGTATCAGAGGGTCTGGATATCACTTCTCTGGAAAGAATACAAAATTTGCCATATGCTTCTTTTGTAAAAGTTTCTAATGATATATCACAGATATTTAAGTCCTGGAAAATTGGCCAATTTCCATGGTATTTAAAAATATATTATGTTGTACTATGTAAGCTAAATTGTAAGGAAAGCAGCCAATTTTCTAAATTGTTTTAAAAATTTTCAGTGCATTATCATATACACAAACCATAGTATGTCTAATAAATCTTTATATTTATGCAATATGATTAGAAAAACACAAGCCTCTAAATGTGTGTACATAATATATGCTTATATATAAATGGAATATATATTGCTTTTCCTTTGCAGTTCTCTTATTTATTCACTGAACACAGATGAGCCTCCAAATACATGACAGAAGTGCAAGGGTTTTTTAGTCCTTAATAATGATGTTAATCAAATAAGTAAAAAACCCCTCTGAAATTCAAGTCAAAAGTCATTGCTGACATGGTCTCGAATCAGCAGGTCTCTACTTGTGCATGCTTTGGGGCATGGGGATGGCTTGTCACTTCCCAGATTTTTAAAATACAATTTCTGGAGCTACATTGAGTAGGATATCTTGCCTGCTTATCTGGACCAGTCTTCAGGATTTTGGAGACCTTTCTGTGAAAAAAGCCTGTATGTGTCTCCAAGTTATGTTTTCCTGTTGTGCCTTTGCCCCCTGCCAGCCCTCTAGTTATATGTGCTGTGAGGATACTCAAAGGAATTTCTGAACAACTATTCAGACAGAAAGGTGTGGAAATAGATTCTTCATGGTGGTAGCTTAGGTAGCTTCCCAGTGTATTTATTGTGCAAACTCTTGAGTTGTTGAGTTTCATTGAACCACAGTGCTGTCAAAAACGGAATCAGTGTAAATGTAAAACACATGGTCAGACAAACTTCCAAGTTATAATATCCAATCTTGCTCCATCTTGGCTTTCTTATGTGAGGCAATCTATATTGGAAGGACAGGAGTGAAGATGGAAGACTTGAGAGAGATAATTTACACTGATGAAAAAGAGGTAGTGAGCATGAGTGTCACAGTGGACAAGTGGGGGTGTGAGTGAATGGCCATTAAGGGCCTCTTAGAACTCTGCTGTGTAAAGGGTCTTCTGTTAAACTTCAAGGGGAGTGCCAGACAGTGATCAAGGACAGTATGTGTCCTTAAATTTGCCTTCTGACCCATTCCTCTTGACTCATTAATCCACAGTAATTTAGGTTTATGTCTTGTCCCCTCAAGAATTATTTTCTGCTCCTGTTCTTAGGGCAGCTGTTGCAGTCTGCTATGTGAAGTGTCCGTGCTTGGCTTCATGTGGTGGAACCTTCCTTTTCCTGTTTTCTTGCCCCTTCTCCCTGGTAAAAGTAACCTGCCCCAGCAGCACAGTCTGCAGCATGTTTTTAAATGTCTAATTTTTTTCCCTCTCTGGAAGAAGCCAGCAAGCTTCAGTTCTGTGGCATTGCTCCGGTAGCATGTTGGCAGGCACATGAAGCAGATTCTTCAGTCACCCTTAACGCCAACAATGAGATTTATTATCTCCATTGCTCTTAGGGAAATTAGCCTAGGGAATTAATTTATGGTATTTTGAAATGCTGTTGTCTTATCGAGTGATTGCTTGCTTACACCCAAACTCCCTCTTACCTTTGGTCACAGGGATTGCGTGTTTAATGTGTGCTTTTAATGGGGGCAATTAAAAGGGCACAAGCAAAACACAGTCACACTCTGGGCTGTTTATGGCATTTGATCCTTGTACAGCAGGAATGACCCCCTCCAGCTCACCTTCTCTCTCAACATTGTATCTGGGAAAAGAGATAAATTCACAGTTAATAAAGATAAGACTGAAAAACTCCCTTTGTGAACTTGTGAGTAGCTCACAAGTTGCAGCTCAGTTTCTAGCAGCAGGATGCAGCAGTATCTCGTAGTTCTGTGCACTGAAAGGAGCCACTGTTGAGGGAACAAGAACTGAGGAGTATGAATACCTGGGTTTGACCATACTGGACAGAAAAATGTATAAGGTTAAAGTCTTCTGCATTAGTCTACTCTAGATAAAGTCCTTTAATTTCCCACAGTATGCAGTGCAGCCTTTTTGTGATTCTTCAGCATTTCTGTATGTAATGGTGCTCTTGGCAGGGAGGACAGTTGTGGGCACATTGCTTATCCAAGCATCCAAGATGGTGTTGAAGATGGAGTGGTGACTCTTGCCCTTCAGTCTCCTACATTATTCATATTTGTATTATCATTAATTAATGATTTATGGAGCCCATTTTGCAAACCACAAACTCATTTACGGCCGTGTGGATGTAAAACACACACAGGTGCTTGCCCTATACAGAAAGGCAGTCATATTGGAGATGGAAACTAGCGTTAGTTACAAAAATGTTCAAGAACTATTTAGACAGAAGCAGAGCCCTGTATCACACAGAATCACAGAATCTCGGAAACTTAGGGGTTGAAAGGGACCTCAGAAGATCATCTAGTCCAACCCCCCTGCCAGAGCAGGGTCACCCAGAGCACATCACACAGGAACTTGTCCAGGTGGGTTTTGAATGACTCCAGCAAAGGAGACACCACAGCCTCTCTGGGCAGCCTGTCCCAGGGCTCTGTCACTCATCCCAGGGAGTCGGAGAAGGATCATGAATAAGTAGAATGTAATTATTCTGACTTGTATTTAAACATCAGCTTTGTCCTCCAGAAGCACTATGGTGCCTGTTAATATAGTTTGACTCAGACTCTTTACTGAGGAAAGTGGCATCATGTCAAGTGAATATTCTCCCTGCAGGGATTTTCATCTCCGCTACCTGGCCAGGATGTTGAGAGAGTTATTTCATCATGGTAATAGAGATATATGTGCAAGATACAGTGCTTTTCTAATATGAAACTAGACACCCACAGTTAAACAGCTATCGTGGGGTTTTGTATCAACCCACATATCTAGAGGTCCCCAAAAGGCTTGTTTTCCCACATTTTCTGCACCATATGCAATAGCTCTCAAGTGCTTCTCTCCTTTCATCCCAGCTCACGCTTACAGTTCTTTTCCATGGAAAGGTGCTTCAGGAGCACTTGTTGAACTTGCTGTCTCTTTTAATCATAACTCATAGCTGGTCGGATGTGTTTAATATGCCAGTCTGTGTTTTTAAGGTTTTTTTTATTACCTATCACTGTCACATGATAGCATTAAACAAAGTTAAATTTAAAATCCAGCTGATACTAGAAAACATGTGGTATGAAGGACTCTGAAGGGGTAACTGTGGTCACTTTTGCTTCATACAAACAGGCTGTATCTGTGTAATTTTAGAGCTGGACAAAATGTACTGGTCAGTCTTTTCACCGTAAACATAAACAGTAGTTCTGAGATCATCATGTATCAGGGTATTAGGATAAACATCCTTGGCTGTATTTAAACCTCCATCTTCCTCTCTGAATCAGATAGCACAGTGACAATTGCGTGTGGGGTTTTTGTTTGTTTATTTTTATTTTGGGGCACGGAGCACTCCTACTAGGTTGGATTATGATGGAATATCTCAGTCACTGGCATATCGCATGCAGGTTACATCAGTGCAGCTGAAAGCTCTCTCTGTAGTTGTGCCACACAGGTTTACCTCCATGCCCATAAAACCACATACACCAGGGACCTCATCAATGCAAATACACTCAAGAGCAGCTAATGAGGATTTTAATTTAGCTTTAAATGCCTTTGGTGCTGGGTAGGCCTTTATGGCACCAGACGGGGAAATCTTCGAAGCTCTGGCGGCTTTCACCATAAATGTCACTGCACCATATTTATTATTTGTTTTAGCTGCGTTTCTAATGACCAAAAGCTCATTTCTCAGATTACACTGATGCTGTGTGTTTCTTACCAGCACCTTGGTTTGTTTAAAATACAGTGCAAAATGCAGGAGTTGGCCAGGAATAATTTTCCCTTATGGGACTAAATGTGAAAGTGGGGGAGAACTGACAAGCATCTCTAGAAGGACTGTGAGGGAGACCCTAGGAAGGTCCTGACTTTACTGGTTTTTATGGAGGTGTGGGCTGAGGTGTAACAGATACCTGTGATCATCTATCAGCATGAATCCTTTGGAGGACTTTCCCCAGGGTTACTTGATAAAGAACATTTTGCTGTATATAGCTGAGCCAGACTTGTAAGATTAAAGTTTGTCTTGCCAGTGTTTTATAACTGCCCAAACATTTGCAGGCAACGATTACTTATTAATGTCGCTGTTATATTGAGTGTCACCTTTCGTACTAATTCCCTCAATCCTAAGTGAGTCATTATATACTTCAGAGCTGACTTCAACCTTTCTCAAAGCTTGTGTTTGCCAGACCCTGTCAATGGGAGATTTATTGCCCTGAGGTGGTATTTTCCAGCCTTGGTCCAGAACCGGTCTCTTTTACAGCAGGGTAAGGGCAGGCTTTTCCTAGGCTCACAGTATTGGTGCTTGTTTGAGGTCTGAGGCACCTGTCTTCTCTCCTCTTTTTTTTTTTCTTTTCTTTTTTTCCCTTCTTTTATTTCTTCCTGATTCCCCTCCTTTCCCTCCTCCCTGTCTAGCATCCCCCTTGCACCACCTTTTCTGGCTGATCACCTGCACCTTGGAGTGCCCAGAAATTCCAACTTTCCATTAACCTTTTCTCCATCTGCAGTTCTTCCACGACCTCTGTCTCTTGACCATTTTTCACATTTTCAAGTTGCTGTAACCCAGTTCGTCCTGTGTGGTGGAAAAATTATGTCTGGTCATATGCTGGGAGCTAGCAAAAAAGTAATCTCGGTCACCAGCAAACTATGCTTTAAGGCTACGGTATCTTACATAGGATATACAACTTCTTTTCAGAGGGAGAAAAAAAGACACCCAAAGTCCTTTTGTCCAGACATTGAGATGCTGGTCTGTACCATCCCATGTGGCACTAACTCCCGGGCACAATATGCTGAGCAGTGGTTCAGTGTGCCTTCATATCCCAGGTATTTTGTGAAGCAAAGGGCCTGATGAATTGCTGGGATCCATTTTTTTGCTATATTTTCTCAACTAGTTTGGGATCTGTCGTGTAAGCTTCTAGGAGTTTGTTTGCACAGCTGGAAACCTGCATTAGCCAACATGATTCCTCCATTTATAATGTTCTACTGCCTGACATGTTTGGTAGCTTTGGTGAGGTGCCTCTCAGATCTGGCCATTTGCTGTCGAAAATGCACCATCCCGTCAGTTTTGTGGCCAGCCTCAGCAGAGGCCAAGTATTAGCCTGTTTCTTTGAATGAGCTATATGTGCAGACAAAATGAGGTGAAAATCCTCCTTCTGGCTTTACTTAATGGAGTTTGCAACACCTGCCTTCCCCAGGTGGCAGGACTGAGTGTCCAGTAAACATGAGCAATATCCTTCTGTGTCTGTGTATTCAGGTACTATTAAAAGGGCTCTAGTAAGAGCCTGTGCTTCGAATCACAGCTTTCTCATCTGATTAATGCCTGGTTTCTTCACCCAAGACGTTTTACTACTTGACAACTATTCTGTGGCTTAAATAGAGAACTAGCCAGAAGTCTCATTTTGATCATTACAGGACGTTCAACTGTACCACAGAATCCACTTTCATGGTTTGACAGCCTGGAAGGAAACGCTGTTGATCTGGAGTCAGGTGAATTCCTTTTGGAGTTTTAGGAACGGGCCTGCAACACCAGGCAAAGTTTGGAAACCTAGAGATTTGGCAGGGAAAGCCTTCACTTCCCAGGTGTGCACATTCTGTTTGAAGCCTGAATTGAAAGCAAGTTTTTCCAGCCCATTAAAACCTCAAGAAATCTGTACCTCTGTCCCACCTTCCACCATGAAATAGTTTCCTTCCTAACACCTGTTTCAGCCCAACACAGCAGCCTGTGTGCTGACCTGTCCAGAGAGACACAGTGGGCTGGCAGGAGCCACCTCACAATACCTCAGCAGTTAACACCTCAGCTCATAGTGAAAGCAGCTGTTTTGCTCCATGCCTCATAAAACTGTGAACAAACTTTTACACATTTGTGTTGAGAGAAGGGATAGATATTCCTTATCTGCTTCTCTGCTGCATTGCAGCACAGCCCAGCAATTACGGTCAGGTCTGTCGTTATCAGGTGAGCAATAAGGAGGAGTGTGAATGGAGATAGGTGGTGGGATGGGCACTGTGGCAACAAACAAGTTATTGCAGGTTTGCTGGCGCCGTCAAGTCTGTATCGGCTCGTTTCAATGGCCATGCTGGAGCAGAGAGAGGCAGGCACCATGCTGCTCCCGGGAGAGCGCTGTGTGCTGAAGTCAGATAGCTCTCATCTGCATAGGGATGAGTAAACAGCTCACAATGTGCACATTGATTGCCAGCCCTCACTGTCGCCTGCCCTCATTTATGGTGGGGAGGTGAACTTTCACCTTGCGTTTGTTTGCCATGTCTTCCTATTTTATTTTCTCTGTCAAAAACCAAAGCAAGTTAAGAGCTGTTCAGCCAGGGCTGTAGTCTTCCTCTTCACAGTCTGTGCATCTTCACCAAAATCTTTCACATGATGGTACCAAAGCAACTCAGGAGCCTCCCTCTGTGTGGTGCTCTTAAAGAGGGTCTGTATAGAAACGCACCATCTTGCTCAACAGAGCAACGCTCATTTGAAAATGAGAACCTGTGTTACCAGAGGTGTAAAGAGAGAATTCAACTTGAAGTCTGAGGTTGTATTTGAAAATCTAGATATTAGAATGGTGTTTTTTCTAGTGAAATATCTTGCAGTGCAGTAACCGCAGAGAGATGAGAAACATGGGAGCTTAGTATATCAAGTTGTTTTTTTGGATGTGCTGTAAGATGAGGATGTATAGAAAATAAATGGTTGAGCTGGAAGCAGAATTGTGTTCTGTCATGTTGGGATAATACACTGAAAGACTGAAGGACATCAGATAGCTGAATTTTCTGTTTCTTTGACAACCTTTTTCTTGAAAGAGTAATCTCTTTTGAATTAAAACACCACAAAACTTAAATTTTTAATGTTAATTAATGATACAACTTTTAACATTTTCAAAGGCTGGCCTTTACTATCATCAACTGATGTATATTCAGAGTTAAGTTTGCTAAGAAGGTTGAATTAAAGAAGGAATTGTCATTAGAAAATAGTGAATGACAAATCTTCCAGCAGTAATGAGGTGAAACCTACTCAGCCTATGGGGCCATGTTGGTATGATCCAAAACCCTGGAAATGCAACATCTTCTTATGAAATCTGGGAATGTTTGACTCTAGTTGTGATCAGTGTGAGGTAGATCCAGGTTTATTACCCAGAGCCTTTCTTCATCCCAGGGGTATTACTATGTGGCAATACTGTAGAAGATGGTAAAGACAAATTATTTAGAAGGAAAATAAATGCTTAACTTAGAAATAAATTGCCTTCCCTTTCTCGTAGGAAGTGCTTTACTAAATGGTCCTTCTAAATCTACTTTCCAATTTCTCTGTAGACTCTAGATAATTCTCAGGTATTCTGAATAGTTCTGACGACAGTGTTCTGACAATCTTCAGTAACTAGAAATGCTCCATTAGCTAATTGCTCAGTGACAGTGACCTTTCTGGGTAAGTCCACATGACAGCCACATAATTGCCACCTTAGTGCTTCCTGATTAACTGTATAAGCCATTTGCTATATAACTTTATTCCTCTACTAACAGCACCTTTGGCTTCATATGACTTTGTGTGTCACAGCTGGTCCAGTAGGCAAACTTTGCTTGTTTAGAGTCAACAGGTAATGTCAGCCTCCTTTACAGGAAATACTTGAGAAATTCCTTCAGGAACCCAAATCAACACTACATTGATCACTGCTCTAGCAATACTATGGTGTGTTCCTTAACCTAGTAAAGGAACACCCTGCTCATGACCTGTCAATGGAGTAGACTTACACACATAGACATGAGATTAAAAAGTGATGAGCAGAAGAGGAAATACAAGATCTGTGTTGGCCAGAGTGGTGTTGCTGTGCTGGCTGGGTGTTGCCTCGGGAGCCAGTGGCCTGAACTAGGAGTACAGAGGTGGCTGGCAGTATGTGAACTGTGTTTCTCCCTTGATTGCAAGTATGTGCAAGTCTCAATGTTTTTGACAACAACATGTAGAGGCAGGCATTGCAGTGGGAGGGCTCTCACTGGCTGCAGGCGTCCAGGTTCTAGTGCTCCCCCATAATGTCCATGCATCTATCTGATTTGGACTCATAAGGATTTCCCATATTGGGTTAGTCCTAAGGCCCGTCTAGCCTCCTATCTAATAATGGATCTCTTGGGAGAGAATATGAAGAAACAGGACAATTATACTTGGTCCATCCCAGCTTCTTGAAGTTTGTAGTCAAGGCGTCAGAAGAGTTTTAATGCACATACCAATGACCGCAGCAGTGGAAAAGAAATTTAATAAAACTAGGCCATGTTGGGAGGGTGGTTGATGCTCTAGGTCTTCTCAGAATTTTCCCTCTTTTTAAGCCATTATGTTTCCCTTTTAACAGCATCTAGAATAAACCCCTATTTTTTTATTTTCTTACTATTTTAAATTTTGCTGTGCCTGGGACTCTACTTATATGTACAGCCAATTGATTTATGCCTAGGCCAAATATGTAAGCTGGGAGATTACAGGTCTCCAAGGTTTGATAGCCTTCCCTCCTGTAGTGTATTTGAAGACATGGGACTATGTTGTGGAGTCATGATATAACGCATCAGCTCTGGGTGGGAGTTTAACCAGCCTGCACCATTTGCTTCTGATCTGAAGATAACTGGGAGGTTAAATAACTGGACCCAATCTGGATAGAGATCAGAACTATGGCTTATGTGAGTGTAGCCCATAAACTTTTATGATAGCCTTAGATACCACTTAGAGGTTTGTGGATATCTTGTCTTGGATCTTCAAGGACCTGTCTTTCTTAGGGGGAGACACTGTTACAAGTAGTTGTGTTGCAAAAGTCCTGAATAATCCCAGGTTTATACAGAAGATTTTTGTTGGCTGCGGGCTTTGCTTTTGTATTTGTGGAAGTTTCAGTAGAGGCAGGAGAAAAATGAATGCTGACACTTAGAAGTAGAAAAATCATCTGTTTCTGCTCTTGCACCGTGCTAGTTATCGTTTGGGCTCTGATGTCCTGTTCATTGCTTACAGCCCCCAAAACCTTCATCTTTCAGGTGGCAGGGCTCAAGCATGCAGGGTGCAAAGCCTAATGCAAGTTCAAGCTTCAACAAGAGTTGAATTGGAATAAACCAAGCGAGTAGGGAAAAGAGAGGCTCAACAAGACTGTTGAGGAAAAGAAACTTTAACTGAGCAATTTTTCTGTTGTTTGTCTTTTGATATCTTCCACTTCTGCTGTTTTTTAGGCCCTCTCTCTAGTCCAGTCTTGTTCGAGCTCCTGCAAAGAGCAGGAGTTTTGTCTGTCCAGTGTAAAGCATGGTTTAAGTCCTGAAAACCAGATTTTTAAGACTGCTTAATTAGATGTTTCCTTCTCAGCCTAGGGCAAAGTGAGTTTCTGGTGCCATCATAAAGGCTGGTTGGGAGTAAATGTCATCCCAGTGACAAGGGAAGTATTGTGATGATACTGTTTTTTTTTTTTTCTGGTTTTTACATGTGTCTAATGTCAGGCATTTGCATAAAACAGACATTTCATCAATAGATTGTCTGTGCCTGTGTTTCCTTATGTGGTTATGCAGTGTTGCTCCACACTCACCACTCAGAGTTATTTTAAATTTGGTGAAGGTTGATTTATGGTGAAGTGTATAATGCTATAACCAAAAGCAGCATAGGCTCCAGGATATAAGCCTGGTGCTGTTTCCTCTGAAGTTAGCAATAATAATCCTGATGACTGGTTGGAAAAAAGTGTGCAACTGTTCTGCCACCCCAGAGCCTTTTCCTTCTAGCAAAATTTCTGCAGACTTCAGCACAGAAAAATTGTGATCTCTCTTTGCCTTTTTTTTTCCCCTCATGGGTTATTTCTCTTTTGCTTCTTATGCCTAATTTGTTTCACTGTTCAGAATCAGAAATAGTTCTGGTAGTAAAACATATCTACTGCTGAGATGTATGTGTTATTCTTGCAGCTCTTGTTCCTTTGATGTATTCTTTGAGTCCATTATGTCTTCCTTTGAGCCTGAAGAGATGTAACAAGGCAGGTAATACACCAGTGAATATTTTAGCACACCACTTTGAGCACTTGGGACCAGTCTTTTGATGTTCTCAGTATCATTGTGTCATTCTCACCTAGACCATGCAGTGTCTTCAGTGCTCAAAAGGATGTGAACCCTATAATATCAACTCAGATTTTGGATGGTGAACACCTGAATCTCTGTCCCTGGGCTTGTTTGAAAATCTGGTCATGGAATCTAGCCTAGGCTCCTGGGTTTCAGGTGCTGCTGAGAGAAGTGAAAATAAATGTTACTGTGTTGCCCTGAGGGAAGGTCATCTGCCTTGCATCAGAGAGCCAGATGGCCCAAGGTTTTGGTCATGGCTTATGAAGGCTTACACTTGATTGATTTTTTGATAGGATACAGTGTAGTGTGAGTCTCCCATTCTGCTGGGACTTAAATCTCAGTCCCTCAAGTCTGTTGGAACAGTGATACTGTATTTATCAATGCACTTTGCCCAGAATTTTCAGACTCCCACTCATTGTCTGCGATGTTATAAGAAATGCAGCCTCTCCAGGTATGCATGTCTCGTGGCAGGATGGACCTGCAACAGTGATGTAATATTAGTGATGGCCTTAAGAAAATGTGTTTCTGTCACACTGTCAGAGCTAAATGACATACTGTAACAGAATGACAGCAGAGGTCTGACCTACCTGAGCCTCATCTTCTCCTAGTATAAAGGCATTACTGCTTAACTTCACTGGTTACATGCTGTGGCTGAAGATTTTTTCAGACATTTAGTGGTGAAACATTACATAAATATGTAAATGACCTAGAGAAATAAATGGATAGTGTTCTTCCTTCTAGACTTTTAAACATCCCTCTGTAGAATAATTTAACAAGAACATAAATAAGATAGAAATGACAGGAACATGTATCTTTACTATTGTTTTTGCACTTGATAAGTTTATGCTTTGCTCTTTTTTCTTTGGTTTTTTTCTGCTACTATACTTAGCAATGTTAATTTGAATAGCACAATGATCCTATAGCCATTATTGTCACTGTTCCTAAGTTGCAGCTGCTAGTGCTTAGCTGACAAAGAGATCCATATGGTTAGAGTCTACACTTACCTTTGAAAATATCTCTGTAAACTGGAGCCATCAACTGTCCACACAAACTTCGGGTAAGTACAGGCAAATGTCTCTTCATTATCTTAAAACACATGGTATCAAGTTATTAGAGTGCCAACTAGAAGCTATAACTAAGATCAAGTCCCTGTTACATGTACCAAGAATGAGTGACAGTCTAAAACCTGGAAAGATCACATTTTAAAAATGCAAAAGACTCTTAATGCCATTTAACAGATAGGAAGACTGAGGAACAGTCACTTCTATGCTCGATATCTCTTTGGTTTTGTGTCAAGAGCTGAAATTAGTCTGAATGTCCAGTTTAAGGCTTTAATGTAATGGCTTTCTCTTCTTGCTGGGTTTTTCCTTCTCCAAACTACTGGTGTCTCACATGCCACTCCAGCTTAGCACAGGCTGTCTCTTATTTAACTCTTTCTGACAGAATCCTCTGTGCTACTTTTGAAAGTCTCCAGGCTTGGAGCTTTGAGAAGCACATCCCTGGGGGAGGCTGGCAGTGACAGCTATGCTGGTTCCTACTGGCACTGCTTAACAAGTACTGCAAAGGGATGTAAACAGAGTGTAACTGATCTGAAGTGAGGACACTGTGCTATTTAAGTGGTGGGGACCAGAAAAAAAATCAAAAGAAAGGGGCTGGAGTTAGTATTCTCACTTAGTTGTGTCTCCTACTCTCCACCCTTATTTTGTCCCCACTGTTGGTACATTAAAAGCAGCTGCTCCTAGTTGGCTTTTACTTACTGAGATGTAACCTACACATCTATTCATGGCAGAATATTTCCTCAGGGCAGGAAATCTTTTGTAGGAAAGGTGGAATTTTAAGGGTTCTGGACTGAAAAAAGAAAGAAAGAAAAAAAAATCCTACATGAGTGACTGAGAAATGGAAATCAGGTTAGAGAAAGCACACTCTGGGCTAGGGAGATTCTTCATGTGCTTCTGAAATCAGATTTCCTTAGAGACTGTGGCAGACATTGTGACATTGAATTACATTTTCCTTTACATTTGTATACCAAAAATAAACCCTGCCTAAGTCATTCAGTGTCTTCTTGATGGTTTAGAAGCAGTCAGAATGACAACAGCTACTGGTCAGAATTGTCAGAATCAAGCCTTATTATCAGAGCTTGCAGTACTTGACCTGGAGACCTGGCCAGGAGGAGACATTCAATAGGGTGCCAAATTCCCTTTGAATTAACATCTTGCATATAGGATTCATGCTTTGTGGAAAGATGCTCTTCCAACCCATAGATATTACCCAGAAAATACTGTAACTAAGGCTGCTGATGTGCTGGGCACTGCCAGCTCCCTACTCCAAAGGCCTTAAAGGGTAATAAGGATTACAGATTGTATTAATTTATTTGTGAGAGGGGGTTCCAGTGAGTGAAAGGGAGTACAGCTGTTGGTGCTGTAAATGTCTGAGGCTGTGGGTTTAATAGAGCCCTTCTTTGAGAACAGGTTTGCACCTCACAGACCTGTAAATTCTCCTGTCCAGGCTCACCACCCAAAGAAGTATCCAAAGAATGGTCAGTGCTCTGCTACTAGGGACAGTCCTCGAGGATGCTGAGAGCTTGGGCCTCTGGTTCATGAGAAGTGCCTTCCTTCCTTGCTTGCTTTCTTCCTTTCTCTCATGTGTCCATCCCATCTTGCTAGATCTGATCAAGACCTGAGAAATCATCTTGATACATGTTTCCTCAAAATGGTCCATTTTTTTTCCCATTGAAATCAGATTTGTTGCCAAGTTTTTAGTTAAAACTGTAGCTTGTCCTTTGGGTGTGCTTGGTCCTCTAAATCAGGGGTGGAGGGTTTGAAAATACTTGCAGGAAGGCAGGACAGATGGGTGTCAGAAAACTGTAGGACCTTCATAAACAAATGATTTAGCAAGTTCTTCAGATCTGTCCAGATGTAAAGATCTAAATATCTTGTGTTTTTGAGAATCCTGAATATTTATGTGGAGAAATTCTGAGTTTTCTAAGTAGGCTAGGTTTACATCAGCACAAAAAGAAACCAGAAAGAAATTGTTTTAAAAATACTGGCATAGCTAGATTTTTATCAAATCTCCATTAAAAAAAAAGGGTTTGGAGTTAAAAACTGTATACAAAGAAGACAAATCCTGTAGCAGAGCACGGCTTATAAAAAAACCTTCCTTTTTTTTTTTTTTTAGCCAATAATTTGCTTTTTATGGTTTTGTTTTGTTATGGGTTTGTTTTGGTTTGTTTTTTTACATCAAAAAATAAACTATAGACAGAGCATGGGAAGCAGTAAATCTGGGTGTGTCATTAGTAAGTTTAAATTGTGTAGTGGTATGAAATTCCTCTGGGAACATATATTTTTATATACATGTCATAGGTCTAAAAATATGTTACTAGAATAAGCCACAGTGTTAGAAAAGAGGAAAAGGGTTTTCCAGTTTGTTTTGTTCTTCTGTTTTGAAATGAATAATTGTAATCTGAATGGGAAAAAGTTTTTTAAAACAGAAAAAAATGTCACAGAAAAGGAGCCAGATTGGACTGAACATAATGAAACTAATGAACTAGAACTGATCCATGAAGCAATTTCTTACGTTCCTCTGGAAATGACTGGTAGTCTTTCTGTGTGCTTCAGCCAGAGTTGTGTCAAAGACAGCAGTCCAAGGGGCAGGTGGTGGTTGGGTTGGTGTCTGCTCTGCCAGCATTATGTGAATGGTTGTCCCCTGCAGGGTGAGGTGGGATCCAGACTTCCAGTGAGATAAGATGAATGTTCAGCATTTCTGTCATGGCTTTCAAAGCCTTCACAGAGGTTGTACCAGTTCTCCAGGCTACAGATGGGGCACCAAGTCTGATGCAAATGAAGGCCCAGAAGTGGTGTGGTACTTAGCTGTTAAGGCCTAGACTGCAACAGTTGGTCACCAGTGAATCTGGAGATCTCATGTTCAGGTCTGTCAGCCCCACTGAAGAGCTGTGTCCACAGCGTCATGTGCCATAGTGAATGTTGTGGAGTCACAGCCTCCCTTCTTGCTTTGTTACCAGCCGCTTGCAGCTTGTGGGGGATGTCCCTGATGTGTGTGCTGACGTTCCTACCCCTTTGAAGCATGGCTGCTGGGATGGGATTTGGGCAAGGGGACAGGAGTTCCTTGCACTAGTTCTGGTGGAAAACAGGAAACGGGCAGGGTGGTGCCTCCTGTCCATGCCAAACTTAGGGCAAGCGGCTCCTTTATTCATGCTTATTGCGAAGCTTGCCCTTGATATTTATGTTTCCTTGAGGTGGAGCAGTGAGGTCCCATTTGAAGAGAAGTGTGTTGAATACGCATGTCCACACAGGGATGCACATGCACCTTTACTCACAGAGAGACAGCCCTCACTGCAGTCAGCACAAAATGGTTAGGCTTCTGTACCTCTGCAAAACTGCTCTTTATCAACTTTGGATGAATGGAAGACCATTTTTTAAAGAGAATGTTTGTGTTATTTATAATAGCCTAATCAAGCAGATCAAGAGAGCCTTTTTACTTGTGTTTTCTAATCAGAACATGCCACAAAGTCTGTTTGCTTATCTCTTAAACCTCTGCTGTCCAAACAGAACATGTGGTATCTTTGCAATGGCAAAGGTGAATTGAAGTCCTCGACTCCTGTCATCAGAGAGAGAGCTCAGGAGGATTTAGAAAAGAATGGTGTCATTCTGCTGCAGTCCATCAACTGAGAGTGCTGGAGCCACCCGTGTGCGTGATGGTGGATCTGGCTGCTCTCTTAGCACTGTCAGGCAAGGCAGAGGCAAGGACTGTGCAGTGGCAGATATTCATTAAACCTTCCATCATGTGATTTGCTTACACTTTATTGATGATGACTTTGTAACCTTGGATATATTAGGGAACGTTCAGATCAGAAAGAGGAAGCAAATCACTGACTCCACTGCAGATGGACCTTGCATTTGCTTTAGCTTGCTGTCATGGGTGGAGTCAATTCTTCCTAATTTTGTGCTGAGATGTCTTCTTTCTACATGTTCTGGCAATTAACCTGCTTTTCAAGAAACTGGGCTGGAACAGACCAGCTTTTTTGGGCAGAAATTTTTTTTTTTTTTTTTTTAATGAGTGAAGAAGAAGAATCAAGAATTTACTTAATTACCTTTCAGTTACACACATTGTATCTCTATCATGTATAAATAGCATGAAGAGTTAAGCCTCCTTAGTCTTTCTCCTACTTCAGTTCTACAGTGACTGAGTGATGACTGCGGTGACTCCCCTCAAACAAACACCTCTCCCCCCTTCACCCCTGCACAGAGATTCTTCTCTTTCTTTTTTTGCCAAGATAAATTGTGTGTGTAAATTGGATGAGCACTGAGTCCATTAAAGGGGACACACACAAATACACACACATACACACAGAGAAGATCCTAATTATAGTTTTGTAACAAAGGGAATGAGAGAAGAATAATTTGAGGAAAAATAAGATCAGCTTTTCAATCTGTTACTTGGTGTGTGTTTGTGCATGTAGTTGTACACTAAAATAGTTCCAGCTGTCCTTCCTTCTTTTAATAATGGTTCATTGCTTTCCAGTTGAGGGGCCATATTTGGACAAACATTAACCAGATCAAAGCCTAATGGATAGTTACGATGGCTCTGATTCAGCAAAGCACTTAAGCACAGTGTTTCATTGTAACTTCAATGGAACATGGTTTGACTTCAGCAAGATATAGGCATTGCTTCAGTGACAGGACAAATGACTGTACAACTTGGACCGGGGGTTGGGGTGGTGTGCTTAAAAATCAAAGGTAAAGCTAGTTCTCATTCTAAAGAATGATAATTGAATGTGCTTCAAGTTATTGCTGCTGGACTAAGCACTTTCCTTTGCCTTCCTTGATCTTGGTTGTACCTGTCATGCAGTGCTTTAATAGCTGGAGTAGTAGGGCTGGAAGGAGTTGTGGAGACCATGGGATTCCAGTCAAAAGGAAGAAGAATGGAGGAATAGCACTAGGGAAGAATGGAAGTGTGCCCATGAACCAGGGGCTCAGACCTGATTGTCAGTATTACAGTGAAGGTCCATCTATCCCCAGAAGCTCCCTCTAACTATGCCTTGCAGCAGGTGCTCAGAGAAGCAGTTTAAGAAACAGGAAAAGTACTGGAGTCTCCCTCCCCTGGTATAAACACTGAGGAGGTGGGAGTCAGTGGCCTGGGGACTTGTTGAGCCGGACACTGCATGTGTGCTGATACGTTTGTTTTGTGCCAGGAGCACAGCAAGGGTTCCCTTCAGACTGAGAGGATTTAGTCCTGATGCTGGAATGATTTCATAGGCGAGAAAGTTAAACTGTTCAGCAAGACATGACGAAAAGAGGCTGAAATTATTTTGGCTGAAATCCCCCTGTTGGTTTCTTCCTCTTGATGGCATAAAAATCTTAGAATACAATTTTCTTCTCATCCAAGCCATTAAAGTGTAATAAATTGTAGCAGCTTCTAGGTTTTAAAATACTTTATTTTTAGTGCATGGGCTACACAGCCTTGGAAACACTTGGAATTCCCCTTTGTGATTATAAGTGGGTTATTTATAGTAAGTCATTATTCTGATGGCAGAGCCTACATCACAGTTGAGAATTGCTGATTTGAAGGTGGGTGTGTAGTCTCATTTAAAAGTTTTGCTCCCTGTGTTTGCCATTTCATGTTTCTGTGCTTTAAACTGCTGTCATGAGTGAACAGAAGCAGTCTGTGGGCACATTGCCACTGTTGCAGAAGACAGTCTTGCTTCCCTTTAAGCACTCCCTCTGGAGCTGCTTTCTGAATTGAACATCAGTATCATCAGTATAATCACATGTATCATGCCTGTGATGGCCCAAACTGTCCTTAGGTACAGGAGTGGAAGCCTGGAGAAAATGGAGATATCAGAGAAGGGGGAGGGGAATTTCATTTCCTTTACCCTGACATTGATGTTGTTGTAAAGTCTCTAAAATGGCACCTTCTGGCTCAGAATTAAGCGGCCTCAATGACATGTCTCAGTTTGTCCAGACTGGTTTTCTTGTCCAGTTAAGTAGGAGAGTCTTATGCCTTTAAAGCTTCCTGGCTCCCAGGAGGAAAATGCCAAACTTGTCAGAGAAAACAAACAGTGGCTTTCCTAGCCTGTGTGTGTTCCGATTAACGAATCTATTAGGCTATAAAACCTGGGACCCCCTTTCCCGGAGAAAGAGCATACATTAGGAAGCTGTTGACAGTTCCTAAGTCTGACCCCTTGCACAATGTTGGAGACCTATCAGCAGCTCTGGGGAAGGCAGCCGGGGCCTGTTTGTTCCAGGAGGTCTCGGAGAAGTGTTTGACGCTCAGTAAATGCCAGATGCGCTGGTGGTTTAATCTGTAATGTGGGAGGTCAGAAGGAGAAAAAAGGAAGAGCTGCAGCACAGTTGAGTGGTTTTGTTCTTTTGGTGTAATCACAATATGTTTGGAGGCATATTATCTTGGGCTTGGATATTATTGGCTTCCAGAAAATGAGCAGGACCCAGTTTAGCAGCAAGTTCCTGGGTGGCTTTGCTGTGTTGCTGCAGCAAATGAGCAGAGCAGCACAGTTCGTGGCATTCTGGGCTTTGGGTTAGAAGAGAGGCAATCACCAGTGTTGGATTTAGCAAGTACTGTGCTGATCCAAGCATTAACTTCCCAAGGAGATACAAAACCACGTTTCTGACATTTGAGGATGTACAAAATCTATTTTACAAGAAGCGAAGTGTGAAGCCCTGTATTCTTGGCATGTTCCAGTGAAATCAATTATGTTGTTCTTACTTCCCCTTGCCCATTTCACTTCTGTTGCTGCTTGTTAGGGATACAGCATTTTTCTCTGGCACTATGGTATTTGTCAAGCAAAAATGCAGATAATTCCTGCATTCCTCCATAAGCTGCTCAGCATTTTTTCACTTTGAGTGTTAGGAATATTTCAGTGAGTTTCAGCTCACTGAGCTGCTCTTTGCTTGGTACCTGGTGCTTTGTCTCTTGTGGAGCAGATAGAACAGCCTGAAGTGAGGAGGTTTCAGAGCAGCAGGCTTTTGTTGTAGTTCCTCCACATCCAGCTGTGCATGGAACTACCAGCCATCCAGCAGCACAACTCACAAGGCTGGTAAAACCAGTGGTCTCTCCAACCCACCTTGTAAGTGAGTCATCCCATTTTTTGTAATTAGTAATTAAGATAACAAATACATGTCAGTGAATAATGCAGAATGTATTGAAGAGTTACCGATACATGACACAACACGTTTTAGACAAATTGCTGCAGTGAAATGAACCTATTTCTTGCTTTGCCAAACTGTGGGGAAGTTGAGAAGCAGGCTTTGTGGTTCCAGCCTGGTCCCAGTCTCTGTCATTCGTTCAGTTGGGCACATTTGACAAGGTGGGTCTCAGGGGTTCAGAGTCCAGGCTTTTTGTAGCAGGTGGCTTTTGTTCTTGATATAGCACACGCCATTTAGGTCAGTCCCTGGGAGACCTCCAAGCAGAAACACTGAAATTCACTGTAGCATGTTGTAATTTGCTGGATGAGATCTCTGTGTCTCCTGAACACAAGACTTGTTGTGAATCACAGCAGGATATTCTCTTAAAGAGCCCAGCAAAATGCTGCTGACAGTGTCACAGAGCAATGCTAATCCGACATCAGATTGGTCATGGCTCCTCAGGTTACCTTCCAGCTCTGCTGTGGAAGAGGCCTGTGACTGTGGGAATGAAGGACCTCGTGCTGTAGGGACAGAGTGAGGGCATTAGGAGGAAGAAAATCTATCCTATTCCCATCACTTCCTGAAGGGTATGTGTCAGAATGACGCACATACTCTTGCCTTTATTTGATGAGGGGCTGGAGGGAGAGAGAGAAAGGAATGAGATGGTCTCAAGGGACACATAATTTGGCTTTGCAGGGTCATGATGCTCTAAATGTTCATTTTGAGTTGCTGAAACTGAAGAATAAGACAACAGTCCTTGTTGGATACACATTTATAATCTTCGTGACTGAGGAGGTCTCTTGTGGATATTTTAGACAGACAATGGATTATGGGGGGCTTCGTGATAGCTTTTCTTGGGCTCATAAGACCTGAAGAATGAGACAGGAGAATCCAAGTGATGGTGGCACATGCATTCTCCCAGGATGTTTCTGGTAGGCTGAATCAGAGGAGAAAAGACACCAGGAGCATGAGCTAACACACATTCAGTCCTGCCCTAACCTTCAGGCTGAATTGCAGTGCTTCATTTCAGTGTATGCCTCAGTGTCTTCTCCAGTCTGACTTAATATTGACACAAGAACAGAGCTTTAATCTTTTGATGAGATCCTTATGATCTCTGGTTTTCCTTCCTCTTGGGGAAAGATATCTGTGAATGGGAAATGGGGGACCTATTGGTTAAAATAGTCTGGGTACAGCCTGTGAGGTTCCGTACCAGCAAAACTGCAACCAGCCCACACCACCCCCTTGGAAGATTGTCTGTTACAGGGCAGGAGGTTAAGTCCAGCTTGGTGTGATCAGGGGCAGCCTGGGAAGCTCTTTAGTTTGTAGGAATGTAGGTAGATTCAGTGAATGTGGGTTTAGATTCCCGGAGAGAGAGGGTCTTTTGAATGTCACTGTGTTTGTGCTTTCCAGGGCAGTAACCAAAGGTGAGGCTGTGTCATAGTGAAGAAGGTGAATGCAGTCTTGACTGACCAAAGCTGGGTCAGTTGAAATCAGTTATGTATGCATCTCAAGTTTTAACTTCTGTTTTAACCATCTGTCAGATGAACAAACACCACGGTGTAGTCTTTTTTATTCTTCTGTGTGGTGCTGAATTTCTCTTCTCAGATGGCTTGGGAATAACAGTTGCACGGGGAAGGAAGAGAGTCATGAAATCAATGAGATCTTGGATTCTGTTTGCAGAGCTGTTGAGTGATTCCCTAACTGATGGAGAGCCTGGTTGAACGAAGGTGTTAACCTTGATCTTGTTGCCTGTGTCCCCCTTGACATTTCAGAAGTCAACAAGTTATTTGCTCTAGCTCTGGAATGATGGCTCACCCTGAGTGCTTGCCTCTCAGAATAAACCTCATCTGAGAACAAATGGGAAGGAGGCCATTGGTTTCCACAAGAGTCGATTTGTTTAAAGTGAGAAGGGAAGAACTGAATTAAAATAGAAGGTGATTGTATAATCTACCACCTCATGCAGCCTCATCTGGTGGCTTAACCTTTGATGTTTACTTTATTTTTCATAATTTCTGTTTCTGTCCTTAACATTCTCCCTGTTTCTTCCATGGCTTGGGAGAAAGCTGTGCAGTGTGGAGGTTTAACCTGTTTGCAGATGGCTTCTGCAGAAGCACTGGAGCAATGTAAAACCAGCCTCCTCCCTAATGGGTTTTAGTTTTTATGGGACTATTGTTTCACTTGGTAGCGTAATTATTTTTTGTACTTCTTTCATTGGAAGCAGCTCCCACGGGTCAGCACATGTGGCCTGGATGTTCAAGGTGTTGTCCTGGATGTTGTGCCCTGGTGTGAATGCAGGAATTGGATTTATAGCAACTTTTTTCCACTCTTCACTGTGTTTACGTGCCATTGTTTGGTCTTGGTAAATAATTTTATATCTCTGGACCTCCTTGCTTGACTGAACTCTTCTTACTGCAGGTGCTTGGGAAGAGGCAGTTCCTCACTTTGCTTCTGTACAGCACCTAGCACAGCAGGTCTGCAGTTTCAGCTGGTGCCTCTAGGTGCTACCACAATACAAACAATAATCAATCACTGACCAACACCTTCAAGGCTCTTAGTGAAACCAAACACAATAAAAAGGTCTCCCCAGGGGCCAAATCTACACTGCTATGTAAACGATTTTCTAGTGAAAGTGGTAGAAACCCTGTCTCTTGGGACATTTAAAACTGTGCTGCAGAAAGCACCAGCAATCAGTGTGTTGGGGAATAATCATATGTTGGCAGAAGGATCAAATAAAGAGGACTTCATTATTCTAACCTGCCTATCCGGCATATATCACTATGAGCAAAGGCACAGTGACTTAATAGATCTCTTAAAAGATCTCTTTCAGCTTCTGATTACTGCTGTCCTGCACTGTAGATTCTCACAACCAGTAAAGGGAGTAAAACTAAAGCAAACATGGAGCATAGATTTTTAACCATCCAGAAAAAGGTTGAACTTTTTCTAGATTAGTTTTAGGTACATATTTAGGCAGAATCTTGAACCCCTTTGTTCAAGGGTGAAAGTGTGCATTTGGAGAAGTATTAGTAACCAATTATGGGGAGAGAATTGCGTGAAATTTCAAGTGAAACATAATGCAAAAATCTTGGGGAAGAACTGCAGCTTGGTGCAGAGGGCAATGGAGGTAGGTACAGGTAGGAGATGGTTACACAGAACTTGTATGTAAACTATGTACCTCCAGTTTTGGTTGTCATCTGCATTTGTGGTATTTTTTAGGTTCCCCCATTCAAAATTTCCCAGGTAGGTGAGCCCAGGCAGGAATGGAGTGAAACACCCCGATGGAATGAGACAGCATCATTCTATAGTCCATTTTATGTTCTTCCTCACTAGGCTAATTAGATGTTGCAAAGCTGCTCCATCCTGGAGAGACAGTGGCTCATGACTTCCCAGGCAGTGCGAATCCCCACAACAGGCATTTTTTCAAGGCAGCCCTGCAGGTGGCACAGCGAGCCTGGTGTTTCCGAGCAACCTTAGCAGTCGCTGTCTTCCCTTCCTATCATTTTACCGTGCAAAAGCATCTCTGATGGGAAAGACTTTTAGTGTATATATATATAAAAAAAAAAGGCTGGCATGACATGCTGGCTACCAAAACATCTTGTCTTTTCTCAGGCTGTTTCCAGGGCTTTGCTTTAGACAGGTGCAGAGAAACTAGATAATTTTCTTTTCACTGCATCAAGACATTTTGGATGCTCTTACACTGCTTCCAGGCTAAAGCTGGGAAAGAATGTGCAGCCAGCCTTCTAAAAAGCACAATAACTCTTTAAGTCTTAGTTGCCCTTATGTATTCTCTGTCGGGCTGGCCTTATCACAAAATCTCCTCAGAAGCCATTGGAGTCAAGTGGAATTGATTTGGGAATTGTGAAAAAGGTGCATAGAAAAGAGCTTTGTAGCCTGCAGGGCTGCTGGGAATTCCTGCTTATTAGTCCTTGCTCTAACTTTGCTTCTCTTCATGGCCTTGGGCAAGTCACTTAACTTCTTAATCTCTGGCTCAGCTTCTCTGCCTGTGAAATAAGATAACTATTACTATCACATACCTACCTGACAGGATTTTCTTCCCTAGTAATAATTAACATTTGTCAAATACTCTTTGACTGTGTTTATTTTTATTGTAATACTTCTAGATTATATTACAATACTGACACTGTTGCTGCTGCAGATTTGAGCTCCTGTACAAGATTACACCGGAAATTAAGTAATTTTTCTAATGAGATATAAAACAACTTGTGGTTGATGTGGTTAAGCTGAGTTTAAAGCTGCTTTGCAGCATGGCAACAGAGTGAAGTAGCTGAAGTATTCTGGTGAATCTAACCCCAGTATCTGTGGCAAAATTAACTACATGCACAGAACATTATTCATTATCTGATCTTAACTCTAACAGAAAGGTTAGTTATTTGAAGTATTTGATAAATAGGAGTGAAGGTTTGAGGTTTCCTTTCCATTGCAAGAAGGTGTAAAGTGCACATCTAGAATGTTGTCAGGTCGTGTCTTGGTGCACACTTAGATCCAGGATGCTTCTTGGTCCTACAGTATAGACTAGACTATAAGGAATAGAACTGAGGGTTCCTGTGTGTCTGAAAACATCTGCAAGCCCAACAAATCTTCCTTTGCTTTTATTTATTTTTTAACTACAATAGTTGACTGAAGGGAGTTATCTAAAAATAACGTTCTTCCCCCTCTTTGTGATGGGAAAGAAATAAGGCTGAGACCTTGGCTTTATGAACCAACCTACTGTTGCTCCAGCCACTAGTCAGTAAGAATTAAAAGTCTGATTTTTGTTCAGGGATGCTGTGGTTCCAATGCCTTTGTCTGCCCCTAGAATGCTGCCACTTCTCCCTCTTTTCTCATCTCATCTGTGTCTGTGTAACCTTTTGGTGCCTGTCACATCCCATGGCAGTGAGTTCCACTGTTAAACAGTGGTCTGTGTAAAGAACTGCTGCCTTTGTTATTCTGAACCTGACATCTGCTACCTCCATTTGATATCCTTACATTATTTTATGGAAAAGCATTACGAAAAAACAAGAAATACTTATTTTCTACCATGTCTAAGATTCTCATGACCTCTATCACAGGCTGCTCCTGTGCTTCTGTTCTAGGGATGAAAAAGGATAGAGGTTACATGTGAGGAAGCAAGGAAAGCAAAGATGAAGAGGGCTGGGGTTTTGGTGCTTGTTATTTTTTTCTCTCAGATATTGACATGAGTTGATTCTAGATGATGATACTAGAAGAGTGAATGATGAGGACATTTTGCAACAACTGAACTGATTTTGATCCTGTCAAGATGGACTATGTCCAAGGTTTGATTAGCATGTTTTCCCTGAACATTTCTATGATCAAAATGTGTTGATCAATTTAAATTAGTTCAGAAGAGAAGCATTTCTTGAAAATTTTGATTATTAAGACCTGTGAGGTGGTGCTGGGGGTGGTTACTCTATATTTGCAGTTTCTTGAATCTTTCTCTAGCATCTGCTACCAGCCAGTGTTGGAAGGAAAGTGTGGTTGGGACAGACCTTCCTTTTGATCCCACGTGGCCATTATGGTGAAGAATGCTGCTCTTTGGGCCTTTTCTGAGCCAATGAAGGCTTGTCCTCGTGGCAGACCTGGCTGAGTTGTTGAAGACTATCCAGGAAAAGTGTATCATAGAATCCTAGAATTGTAGAATCCTGGAATGTCAGGTTGGAAGAGACCTCAAGGATCATCTGGTCCAACCTTTCTAGGTATACTATAGTTTATATGATGTGGCTCAACACCCTGTCAGGCTGTATAAGGCCTTTTAATCCAAAGTATGATGTGTTTATCCATTTCTGTGGTGGGAGGAGGTGGGGTGGAAAGGCAATGCCTCCTTAAATAGTTTCTCTACTTGCTGGACTCTTTAGCACCCACACACGTGTAACCTGTCTAAATAACAATAAGGAGAGAGTAAAATAAGCAGGAATCAAATGCAAAGAGGCAGACAATCAAAAGTGACTCCCTTTAACCTGACAAAGAGGAAATTGCTGACAAAGTTCCAGGCTTGATTGAGCAAAGCACAGAAGAAATACCTCTTATTTTTTCTTTAACTCATCTTTTCTCCCCTTCCCGCCCTCTGCTCCCCTGGAGAGAAGTCTGGATGTAACACTATTGCTAGGACTAGGCCTGTGATTAAGTTCTGTTTTTCAAAGGTGATCCCAGCATGATTAAAACCAGGTGGCCCCCATGGCGCACAGCAAGGGAGCCAGATGTGCTCTGCAACTGGATTGCCATTTCCTAGCCCAGCTGCAAACATTTGATTGTCCACTCGCTCTGGGTATTACAGCCGTGACCTTCTCTCTTCCTTACCTCCCCCGTCTCCTGTCTACTTCCCCTAGTGACATTTGAGAGGAGAGAGGTCCCTTTAGACTTGTTTGTCACTGTTACAACCATCCCTTTCTCCCTTCACCTCCCCACTCCCAGCCTTGGTTCCACACTTCCATTACTCACAGATGTTGGAGGGTAGGAGCTGACAGCGTTGGCTTTTACCTCTTTCTTGCCTTTATTTGGATTTTTTTTCCCCTCTCTGTGTTCCGGCGTGTGTGCGCTGACCCCAAAGCACTCCCAAGTCAACTGGCAGTGTCTGAATCCACTTAAAGGTGAAGGGATAAAGCAATTTTCCTCAAGATGTGGCATAAACTGTTTAGTTTTTGCTGTCTCTGAAGGCCTGTAATGAGAGGGTGGCCCTGTCCCAGAACAAGCTCCATCTCACCCTGATCTATAAAATTTGGAATAGGTTAATCTTTTCCCACAGCACTGGCCTGTCAGCCCTTTTGTGCTGAATTAGGGCTCTAATGCATGGATGGTGTCAATAATTGCCTAGTAAGCCATACTTTAAAAAAGAGTCACAATCAATCGTCCCAACATTAGGATGTCATAATGCATCAGTCCTGCATTAGGAAGTTGTAATCCATCAACTTGACATCAGAAGGGACAGTGGATGGAGGGAGCTCAGCTCAGGCCTAGGGGAAGCTGGAACTACTCCACAAGCTTTACATCAGGTCTGAATTTGGTCTCAAAGGGTAATTTTGTTTTGTTTTCCCACCTACCCTCTGCAATTTAATAGTGAATGCAATTAATATTGAATTCTTTGGAAAGAGATGGGCTGGTGATGCTAGTTTGGAAACGTCTAGGACAACACTGAGTTTCTCATCTCCTTCTGTCTAGCAAAGGATCTTTTTTCTTGTCTATATCTTCTCCTCCTCCTGTATTTGATACATGAATGAATGCATCCATAGTCATTCTGGACCTCTGTGGTTTCCAGTTTCTCTGGCAATGCCTATTTGTGCTTATTTGTAGACCACCCCTTGCTCTATTCCATTTTAAGATTCAGTATCCCCAGATCAAACCTCAGTCTGGTTTGCAGCTCCTTTATGTATCTTTCTCTCTGTTTTAAATTGGAAAGGTCTGTCTTTTCTGTTCTGCAACAGTCTTCCTGTTCAGGGCAAAAAACACTCAGTGAAGTTGAATGTTGTTTCAGTTTTGTGGAACGAGCCAGAGGATGGCAACTGGTACCCAGATCAAGGACTGAATTCAGCTCCATGCAGGTGAGGCTGCAGAGTTCCCTTGATACATCACATACATGCAGACCTCAGTTTTAAAAATGTACAGCCAGCCTTACCTGCCGTGTGAGCTGTCTCGGGTGTACAGTTCCAGCACAAGCTCTGAATGCCTGAAAATCTCTCTACTTTAACACTTGCCATCTCATTTCTTACGAGACCTAGTAGCTGAGTTAATATTTCAGTGTTACAGGTTTTGTGTGTTAGAAAGAGGCTTCAGCCTGTGTCTTCCAAAAAAACAGACAAATGAGCTACAGGGAGTTACTTGGAACAAATCTTATCCAGAGGCTCTTGTGCAGGCTGCCACCACAGTTAGCTGTGGGCTGGCCTGGTGGCCTTCTTCTTGGTAAGTCAGCGCTGTGGGGAGCTAGCACTGGTGATACTTCACCTTCTCTTGCTGTCTATTTAGAGATTCTGAGGTGACAAGAAGGTGAAAGCACAAGCTATTGTTAATAGCAAACCAATCATTCCACTTGCAATATCCTTCCTTAGGTGCCTGATGCAGTGTGAGGAGCTAGGTTTGGGATGAAATGATGAATGGGACATGGTGCAAAAGAAGGCACCCCAAGGTGCCTTCAACCCTTCCCAAGGTAGGGTGGAGGGCTGCTAAGAAGCAGTTGTCTTTCAGTATACAGAACTGGTTCATGCCATCCATTCCAGATGCACAGGTGTCAACATGGCCAACTGAGCCTTTAGTCTTTCTTTAAAGATGCTGCCAGAGGCTCTGATACATCATCTATGGAAAACATGTGCTGCTGCCCACTTGCCCAGACATCCATGGTGGTAGCAGATGCAGCCACATGTCCTGCTGTTTGCTAAGGTCTGGCTGTGCACTAGGAACCGGTCAATATACGAAAGAAAGGTGTAGTTGTCCCCCAGAGCAGAAAAACTGAGGATTCACAGAAGATCAAGTGTTCTGGAGTAATAATAGGATTTAAAATCTGATGTCATTTCATTTTGGTGATGAGGAGAGAGAAGCAATTATGATGGAAACAGGAGTGCAGTGAAAAAAATTGCCAGATGGAGCATTCACAAGGAGCAACTGTGAGGCTAAATACAGAGCACAGTGTGTCCCCACAAGTTCTTGCATTCGATAGCAGTACTGTAGTTGGTTACTTTTTTGAAGAAAATGAATAATCAAAGTTGTTTGTTTTCTTTTTGTGTGTTTCTTGGGTTTGTGTAGTTCCTTGCGTGAGCCCAAAGGTTTGTCACATTAATCTTTACATTTTCTTGGCTTGAATTTAGTTATTACTGGCTTTGTGTGGAGAAATTGCTGTATATAAATGAAAAACTGAATAAATATTGATGGTCATTTTTTTGTAAAACTGGGGGACAGCTTTTAGTGCTTGTTAGCTATTATCTCTTGAATGAGATTTTCAAAACTGCCTCAAGCCATTTGAGATGGGTGTCCAGCCCCCATTGAAAGATTGAAAATCCTTCCCTTTGAGCTCCTTGAAATATGGCCGAGATTGGCAGAACAGCCAAGAATAATAATCTGTTCCCAGTACTTACCCAGCAATTACCTTGCTTTCAGCCCTACATTGATGAAGGACTCTATCACCATGACTGAAAACACAGCTGGAGTTGGCTAAAATTGTTGTAACATCTGACCAGTCACTCGCTTAGATCTGCATGAATGGTGTCGAGCCTTAGAGAAGCTGCTAGGCTCTGGTATCTCTCCTATTCTCATGCCATCCTGTCTCCTTCATCCTTTCTGAGTAACACACGGAGATGATCTCAAGAGAGAAACGCTGCAACTTTTGCTTCTGAAAGCACCACACTACCGAGACAGCTTAAAAAATGAGGCCTAGTGTCAGTTTTATGACTAACCTCAGACTTCGGCTCGATTAATCCTTTGAGGACAAGTTCGGCCACGCACTGTCCTGTGCCGGTAGTGACCACTGCAATCTCACTGCTCAGCTTTACTGGCTGAATTATCTCTGATGCCACAGGAGCACCACTCTAGAGTGACCTTCGTAGTTGATCTGGTTCTAATTATAATCCAAGTAGTTTTAAACATTCATTTAAATGTCTTCTTAATTGCAACCTAATTTCTTCAATTGTAGCCCATTCATCAGTTGTTAATCATTTTTTAATTGTGTGGAAAGTTTGAAGGGTTAGTAACAAGTCATTTGTTAGCTAGAGGTCATGAAAAGGGTTATAAAAATTGCTTGACTAATTTTAAATAATAAATTAACAACTGGATGTACTCCCAGAATTTAAGGTATTTCAATATTTGCTCATGCAAAAATAATTATTACAAGTTGGAAAGGATGAATTATGTTTCTTGTACAACTATGGATGCTGGGTATCTGCTGTGAGTGAAATGCTGTGTTGCCCTCATTTGTCAGGAAAACAATGACAAAATGAACATTTTTAATGACATTTTAATTTGAATTGGATGAAAATTGCTAATGAGATTCTGACTGTAATCTTTTAAAGGCATGCACATGATGTGAAAGAAACAAAGAAAGAAAACCAGTGTCTTTTTCCATATTTTCCTTTTTAAAATAAAATATCTTGGCTGTTTCTAGTAAGACCAGCTGTGAGCAGGAGACACTGGAAAAAGAAAGGATGTGAAGCCGAAATGAAACACTGTTTAGGATCACATTTGTCACATCCTTGGGTTCTGATCCTGTATTTCAGTTCCTTCCTTGGCTTTGTCTCATTCCTAGGGATGACCTTGTTCTTCACTTGGGGCTTAGTGCAGCAGTGAATCTGCTGACTGGGAGCTGGTAGGAGTTTTCTCTTACAGCAAATCAGAGATTCTCTGCACCTTGCGAGTGTTAGTATGAGACTCAAGGTGATATGAAATCCAAGCTGGAATAAATGTCTCATCAGTTCCTTCTCTTTGGATATAGGATCATAGTGTCTGTCTAAGCATCGGGAGTTTGGGAAAATCCCTGACACATTCTAACACATATTACAGGAGTAACAAGTCCCTTTTCTAAACTGTGCTGAAGCAATCCCAAGAGTATCATGCTCCTCACACTGACAATGGGTTAAAACAAAATTTCTCTGTACCTCCTATGCTCTGAAAATCTGAGTCAGAGACCCACTCATGTTTTCCTATGAAAGGCAATATAGCAGGGAAGGGCAAAACAGTGCATAGTGAGAAAGCCTTGCTAAAACTTGTGTTTTATAAAAAGTACAGGAATTCCTCTCTTCTCCTCTCCTAAACATTTACATTCTCCCAATTATTACACTTGTGCAAATTTCATTGTTCTGTACAGATAAAACTTTCAATTTATTTCCCTAGTCACCCTCCTTTGCCTTACTTCTCAGCTTAATATTTTGTATCTTTTATTCCTGATAAGCCCACCTTCCTCTCCTCTTACAGCTGAAAGAGATGCCTGGCATGTGATTTACTGCCAAGCTGGGGGAACAATTTGTATCAGAAGGTCCCTCTATTCAGCTCTAATTTAGAGCATTTCTTAAATTCCCCAGAAAGGTAGTCTCTGTGAGCTTCCCTCACTTTGTAGCCAGCCCAGAGAATAAATATGCATCATCCTCAGAATAGATTCCGATCAACATACAGGCAAAAGTGTAGGTAGTGATTGGAAATTGCAAGCAGCCATTTGCCATATATCAAGAAGGTATTTAGGATATATTGTCTTTCCTTATGGGATGTGAAGCAAAGCTCACGTATGGAGTTCTCAGCGGAAGGAACAGATTATCAAAGGAAAAAATCCTTCAGACAATGCTAAAGATGGAGCACCCCAAACATACTTTGTTCTGTTGGGACTCTCTAATCACAGTGAACTATAATCTTTCTTTTTCTTTGTTGTTTTTCCTTCTCCCCATGTTTGCCTCCAAGACTGGCAGCATGGAGAAGAGGAAAAGAAGAAGGGGGGGTGGGGGAAACAAACAACAAAACAAAAAAAGGGATGAGCTCACACAAATCATACCATGGGGGCTGGCTGTCATATCCTCCCTCTTGGAGGAGTCTGTGCTCTATATGAGAGCCAAAAGGATAAATCTAATACGAACAGGATCCCACTAAAAAGATAACAATTTCACAGTTAAAGATTAATCTGATTTTATCTGTTTTGCTATATTTAATTTCTTGCTTAGTATTTCCCAGCATGAAACACTTTTTCTCCCTTCTTTTCATTTATTTTCAATTGCAGAGGAAGGGTGATTTTCAAATGAAGGTAAAACTCCTCTTCTTGCAGTGCTGCCTTCATCCTCCTCAGAGAAGAGGGTGATGTAGCAATAATCCAGGAGAGAGTTTGATTGATTCAGTTTCTAGATAAATGATGCTGATTCATGAAAACAGGAGTTTTATTATTGTGAGTTTATGCAGACAGACATGGAGCAGATGTGTGGTTGAAGATGACTTGCAGAAGAGTTCCCTTTCATTTTCATTTTTGTTTGTTTGTTTGTTTTTTGAGGTTAGCCTTAGTTTGCTTCTTTGTAATGAAGCCTCTAAGGATTTTCTGTTTGTATGTTTGTTTTCTGATTTAAAAAAAATGTAAATTGCTTGTGCCTTTAAAAATGTCAAAGTTACGTCTATTTTCCTGGAAGACTGCTTTTGTTAGCCAGAGATACCGTATGCTCTGGAATCTTCACTGAAGAGACAAGTGAATTTTGAAGTTATGTCTGATATTTTATTCTCAATAGTGTTAAATATCAACAAAAAAACCCCACAACCAAAAGCCAGAGAACATTATGTAGTTTGTTGCCAAATTCCTTTCCTTCTCAAGTTCTTCCAGCCTTTTTTGTCACTTGATGTCACTGTTTCAGTGACAGTAAGTGAAGGCTGCTAATGACACCTGCTTGAGCTGGAGAAAACATCCTACTGTAGAGGTCAAGATGAGGGAGCTCTCTGCTGATACCTGTTGGTGAGCTAAGAAAACTTCAGAGTAGTTTATGCTTCATTTCCACACCAGTCAAATGTCATTTGAAGCATCTGTGCTTCGAATAGTCTTGGGCTTTGAACTTTACACCACCACTTTTCCTGTGGAAAAATGTCAAAATGAAAAAAAATGCAAAATATGTCTGTTATGAGCAGTCATCCCAACCTGGACTGCAGCCTCAGACCAAGGGGTAAGAAAGCTTGAACAGGATTAGATTTCTTTCTTATGCTGTCAAGGATGCTGTACTGTACATTACAGGTGCTGTGTTCTCTTCAATATGTAGAAGAAATGGAGCTACTTCTAACAGAGACTTCATCTAAAACTGTAGGGAGCAGTCATCTGATACAACAGTTCTGAACAGCTAAGAGTGTTTCTTCTGGCTCTCATCTTTGTAACTGTGTGTGAAAGTGAAGTAATGCTCAAGCCCTCAAGTGATTCCCAGCAGAGGTGGCCACAGGAGGAGCCCGTGGCAGTGTCCATGGGGCTGGGTCCTTGTCCCTGAGGGGTCGGGAGGGGTGGAGATTCACTGGCCAACTGCTCTTCTGTGAAGAAGTGGATGTTACTGAGAGGGCATGGTGAGCCAGACCTCCTGCTTATTTTACTTTGTACAGTTTTCCTTCAGTGGGAGATAATTATTTTTTTTGTTTCATCTGAGAGAATATAAAGCTGGATAAAATTACAGAGATTATTCTGCTGTATTCTCATTAAGGTACAAGAGCAACAGGCAAAGAAATGAACTCACTGTTCTGGAAAAGCTCTTTGTTTTTTCATCCTCATGTGTCTGGTTGTGTCTCTTAGACTTGTCCTTGGCTTCTTGTTTAAATTTGGGGGTTCCAACCCACCAGCCTGGCCTTTATTGCATGTATACAGCCTGGCCTGAAGTACTGGGGTTTTAGATTTGAAATGAAGCTTTTGAAGTAGTGTTGGGGTAGGCTCAGATGAGGCTGTACTTCTTCCTCCACCATTTCCAGGTGCAGCTTTTGGGAGTGCTGCAGGCTTGAGTTTCGCTGTGCAAGCCAGCAAGAAGAGTAATTTTAAAATTCTGCCTTTACCCTGACAGATATGCTTCGAAAGAGTGAGAAAAGATAATGAAAGTGAGAAATGATTAAGTGATTCCAGATCACATCTTGGTAAGAATTAATTTCCTACAATTGCTGAATTAATGTAATCAGTAACCAGGGTCTGTATCAGACAGAAAACATCCCCAGGGCTTCAATCAGTAGTGAACAGTGTTCTTCTCCAAGGAACTCTTTTGTAAAGGAAAACTTTATTAAAACTTCTATGCTAATATTCAGGGAGTGCATTGGTTTGGTAGTCCTCCCTAAAAACAAGTATTGGCAGTTCCTTCGGGAGAGCTCTCCCTGGCCCTTTACTTATGTAAGATCTCAGGCATTTAGTAAGGTTTCTCCTTGTTATGCCACACTGTGACTCTAGGCTAATTGTGTATATTAAAAGTAGTTGTTATTAGAGGGAACAGTGTCAGTAGTTTACTTCTAATATGTGAAGGTGTCCTGTGACCCGAGGGCTCCCTGTAAAGGGAGAATGTTGTGAAATATTTCATCCTGGCTGTGTTTCCTTTTTCCTCCAGGAATCTCCATGCATCTTTAGACAGTGGTGCTGCTTGTAGAAAAAAAACCCTCTTGCTTTCAGAGACAGTAAATGCTAAACAGACCAACTGGTGATTCAGCCCCTTTCTCCCCTGAGCCTTTCCAGGGGAAATTTTCTGTGAATGACTTTAGCAGAACCTCTTGAAGAGTCATGAAATATACAGCGATGAGATCACAAGGACTCTATTTAATAGGATTTCTTTTTTGGGGTCCCAAGAGTAATGTCATGCTAATAATTCATCACTACAGCTCCTTTTCTGTTTCCTAACAGCACTAAAGAACCCTAAACAGATTCCTTCTGAAAAGAGCATGCCTGCAGTTCAGGGCCTGATCCAAACTGCACAGCAGTCAGTAAAGACTTAGACAAGTCTGATACCAAACCTGTGACACCAGTAGGTCTCAGATTTGTGTTGGGTCAGGTTTCAGTGCATTTCACCCCTGTCTATTAGAAAACACAAACAACAAACCCTCAAACCTGGAGAGCAGCAGGGAAAATGGTATTTTGAAGGATGGACTTCAGCCAGACCAGGAAATGTTGAATTATCCCATCAAATTTATTAAAGTAAACATATTTATAAATAAAGTTGTACTGAGCTCTGCTTTTGCATAAAGAGTTCAGACAGATAGTAAATAGGGAAAATAGAACCACTGTCCAAAATAGGAAGCTCACTTAACTTTTCTTTCTGGGGGAGAAATAAAATCTAGGGGAGAGGTAAGCTTTGTAATCAGATCTTGGAGGGGATGTGAATAAGGCAAGTGCTTCCCAGCTTCCAGACCTGTGGAAGGACCTGTCCTGAGGAGTTGATGGTTGGAGCATTTCAGATGGACACTGCAACAGTCTCTCCCAAGCCTTCAGTATCAATGAGATACTTCCTGTAGCTCTTACGTCTTTGAATCACACCCAATCCAGAGTGTGATCTTTCTCATGGGACCTTGCGATGTGCCTGTGTTGTATGTGGGTTTACTAGATAAAACAGATCCTTCAGCCATGAGTTTATTGTGTATTTGAGGGGCGGGGGGGGAAATGAGGTGAAGTGCTTTTTTGACCGAGTTCTGTCTTTTCTACTTGTGAGCATGAATCAGAAAGTGCAAAAGTCAGAGAATGTTTCTTGTAGCGTTTGAGTATGAGCTCATTTGAAAAGTCTTGTTCTCATAACGCTGGCATTTGGGAGGGCAGGCTGAAGCAGTGGGAATTAAATCTGTGTAGTGATTTTTGGATGCCTGAGTTACTGGACTACGATGCTAAGTATAACTGGTGAAAGGGATGGCACTTCTCTTTCACTGCCCAGAGTCATTGTCCTTTAGCAACCCCCTGAAGCCTCAGCCTTGTCTGTCATCTCTTCAGACAGATCATAGACATCTCCCCCAATTCATTCTTCTCTTAAAGGGGATGTTAAACAGGAACATAAGATTAAAGAAAGTGAAGTTTGCTTGCAGCTGCTACGTCCTGTCTGTTCCACTTAGCGTCAGTGGTATTAAATGCTTTCTCTGGGGTGTCAGGTTCTGTCTGTGCATAGCACCAAATTGCCAGCACAATCCAAACCTCTGATCGTTCTCCCTTCGCTGATTGGTTCCACCTTTGTATCTGTTTCCCACTCCACTGACTAGTGTCAGCAGCCTATTTGATGTTAGGTGAATTAACACCAAAGAAATAACTGATAAAAAATACACATTACCACCCAGCAAAGTACAAAGAAGGAACTGGCTTCCTGAACTTAGCGTTCCGTCAGCATCTGGGAACTCTCAGTGTCCAGCAATAGGCTGCATTTTGCCACAAATATTTTAGCTTGATTAATTTTTTTTTCCCAAAGGAAGGAACTATTTCCAACACACAAGTAGTGCTGAGGCACTCAAAATAAAGATCTTGAGTCATGTAAGTGTGGAGTTTGATGCTACACAAGGAGGCTGTCTTTCATTCAGAATGGACATTGAGTACTTGATACAGTTTTTATGTGTGCAAGTGTGAAGTTTCCTCCAACTACATGGATGTTGACAGGGCAAGTGATATGCATGTCCCAAGCTAATCTTTGAAGAGAAATATGCAAACAAAAGCAGTGATAATAATCAGAGTGGGCAGCACATATCCGTGAGCTTTTTGGGGATCAGCACAGTCCTGGCTGCTGTGGTGGACTTAAGCCAGAGACATCTCTTCTTTTTGGGGAAATTTGTGGGACATCCTGAATATTGTTTTCAAAGCAAGGGAACTTTCTGGGAAATCCTTCTTAAGTGTTTTCATCCATAATTTTATGTCAAACTACTGGAGAGGCTGTCTCTGGTAGTCAGTACTGGTCTTGAGTACCTTGGTTCTTTTCTGTTTTCTGTTAAAGCCTTCTGTTCTCACCTCAAACTCCTGTAAAATTCTCTTATTAGGGAATTCAGTCCACTCCTCTGCCTGGAGATCCAAGGGGTGTCACCTGAACAGGTATGTGGCACCTCAGTAGGAGAGTTCCCTGACTCTTACAGGATAAAAACAACTCTGAGGGAACCCTGATGGCTGTCTTGCTTGGTTTCAGCTTCAGTTTTAAGAAACCACAGGAACATCCCCTCCTGCCAGGGCATCAAGCAGTGCTGTTAGCTCTGACTGTGTTGAAATCTGTGGCAGGTAAAAGTGTAAGTTATTGCTGGAGAAGATGTACTTGATATACTTAAAATATTTCCTTCAAAACAAAGCATCCCTCTTCCCAGCACGTAAGCTGCGGGTTAAGGTGTCTTGTAACATGGATTTCTCCATGAACAGAGCACTACATTTTTTTGCTGCTGCTGTGTTAAAAACCCTCAGCCTTGTCTTACTGATATCTTTATCAAATTCTTGTTGAAACATGTTTTGTTTAAAAAAAAAAAACGCACACACACAACCCAGCAGTGAAAGCTCCAACTTAACGCCTCATGTTCTTCTCAGATTTCCAAAGCACTGAGGCCTTGAGAATATGTTTCCAATATCCTCTCATCTCTCTCTGTTAGTGTTTTACTCAGCTCCATGCTGTGGAGGTCCTGACCCCTGCAATCTCCAGGGGAAAGGGGCGGGAAGGGGGGTCAGGCCATGTTAGAGAGCTGCAGGCCAGAGCCTGTGAAATAAACCCGGTTTCCTCAACTCCTTTAATACATTTAACCTGGAAAAGGCTGTTGCTGGCCAAAGATTAGATTACCAATGTTGGCATGTTTGGCCTAACAAATGGCAAATGGATGACGTGCCAGGCAACAGCTAATCACTGTTGACACAGATCTATTGCGAGGCCTTTTAGAGGAGGGGATAGTTCATGTCTGCAATGAAGTTTTGTCTTGATGACTGAAAGGGAGTTGAGAAGTTGAGAAGGCCACTGAAATACCTGTCTCTTTGAATCTAAAGACTCCCAAACTGTGTGTCGTTTTTTAAAGGTCTCCCTGGCCCTCTCAGAGGACATTCTAAATGTCCCGGCCTCCTCCAGGCAACAGGACATGAGAGCTTGAACCTTTCTCATAGCAAACCTGCTCTGTGTGTACGTGAATCTATATATACACCTATAGGTCGACTTGTCACTGATTCCTGAGCAAAGAAGAAAATGCATCGTTTCTGCAGTGTTGATTTGAAAGGACAGTAGGGTCAACCAGCCTTACTTAGAAAAATATTTTTCTAAATGGCTTTCCCTGGTCATGGCTTTAAAAGTGTTTTCTGGCTCCTTTTCTGTGATGTGTCTCTCACAAGAGGGTAGAAGTGGGAGATAATGACTGAGATGCAGCTGGTCTCTCTGGCTGAGCAAGGCTGCTTTGCAGTTCTTGACCTTAATTTCCAATTGTCTGTTCTTTGGTAAACAGGAACGAAAAGTACTTTACAAAGTGGAAAATGCAACATTCTGAAGCTTGACATCTAGTAAGCAGCAAACAGGCTGAGATTCAGCTAAGAGGACATACATTTTGTTTGCCTCATTGAACTGATGGCATTAGATCCATAGTCTTTCTTTCTTTCTGCTTTCCTGTTAGTACTTAAAGCTCATATGTTTGATGGCGGAATTACCTTCTGGTACCTTTCTTAAGAAGGCATCCCTACAGTTGTATTTGATGCTGTTGACAGCCTGGTCAGCTGCCAGTCAACTTTATCTTCTGTGTCTGATTTCAGGTATAAGAATTTCAGTTGTAAGATCAATCTTGTGCACCTGGATGCTTCAGATCTTCCTAAACGTGACATATGATGTCTAAATTTTCTTTGGTCCAGAACTCATCTTGCCTATTTTTAGTCATGTAACTTTTGTAAAATCAAAGTGAACTGTCTGTATTTCCAATGTAATTGGTGAAGAAAAATAGGCTGTTCTGCAGGGAGTGTTCATTCTGTCTTGACATGGAAGATGATGATTGAAATCAAGGAGTAGTCATTTGGAAGTACCTGTTTTGCCTTTTGTAGATAAAGAGAATCTAGGTGACTAATTTAGATCTGGTAAGCTATTAGTTATGGGAAGTGAATCCCAACTTTTGAGAGGAAATCTGAACTAGAAGATAGAAGAATAAGTACCTCTGGGAACAGTGTAAGATGTCAGGTGCCTTGGGTACCGTCACCAATATAGAACTGCTAGTGCTGTTTGAAATGACTGCTCTTCCTTTACGTGTTCCTGGATTTTGGACAGTGGCTCATTTCTGAAGAAGGCAATGCTTTGCCTTGGCCCCTTTCTTATTCCTGGCTACTGGGATGGCCTGTACTCACAAGATGTATTGCTCTTTAATTTCCAGCAGGGTTAACCTGTACCAAAAAGAGTGAGAATTGTCTTTCTGAACACAATTACTGATACAAGAACATTGGCATGGCTGCACATTGAGGCTCATGCATTTGTGAGGCCTGATCTTCATTATTTCTGTACATTCTGGCTTGAGTATTGTTTTTATAGCCATACCTGGTTTGGGGAATGCTTTAATGTTTTGTTTAGCTTTAGTAACTGGAGGAATTAATTAATCCTTTTAACTTCTAGACATGTGCGAGTGGGATAGATTTCTGTAAAGGATGAGTCTCTCATGCCAAGGTGGGCTTGCTTTTTTTCTTAGAGTTGTGGTGGACCTGCAGGAGGAAGAAGGCAAGGAATTACAGTCATACAGTCATACAATATAGTCATTGTGGTTAGTTTGCAGTGTTGCCATTGACAACAGTAAATGTACTTATAATTTACACTCAAATGTAAGAGTACTACAAAACACAAATGTGAAAGGTGATTTTGAGTTTGCATTTGAGTGTTTTTTGGTTACCTGTGCAGGGTTCGTGTGTCCTCAGTTTGTTCCTTATGCGTGCCCCACACTTGTGTACACAGACCACATGTGTGGTCACAGGACCTGTGTTCCCCCTCAAAGTTAAAATGCTGACAGTCTGAGGGAAAGAAACAACATTTTTTTGCCAAGACATATATTTGCTACTTTTGTTTTCTTCAGAAATGAAGAGAAAAAAAGGGGTAAGAAGGCACAGGGGAGGTGAATTTGTGTGTAAGGAGGCTGGGGTTGGGAAAGAGAGAGACTGTGCTGCTGTGTAGCTCACGAAAATCTCACCAACCTCTGTCTCAGATGCCGAAAGCTGTTCCTTGGTCATGCGTGCAAAGGCTATGAGATGGGGGCAGAGAAGGACCTGGGGGAAGGAAGAGAAGAGAGCGAAGATGTTGAAGGGGGTGGGGAAGATGAAGAAAAAACAGAACAGTTCCAGGGCAGAGGAAGGGAGGATAGGTTTAGTTTAAATAGGAAGGAACATGAGAGGGGCAAGCTCAAACAGCACACGCGTGCACACACCCTCTGCTCCACACCCTCATCCCCCAGAAAAAAAAAATTCATCACACCGATTTTTTCATGGTCTGGCAGTCAAGTGATAAAATTATCAGATGAGGGTCCCATTCTCCTTTCCTGCAGTCACTTTCGCCAAGTGCACCACGTCTGAAATAATGAAGCAGATTTGATTAAATTTTTGCTGGCTGGAGCAGCCACGCTAATTTGGAAATGGGCTTATTAGTTTAATGACCGATCCGAATAATCAGAATTCATTAGCATTAGTGCCACTATTGTCAGCTCAACATTAGCCCTGGGCTCCTGTACAAGAAGATGCATAGTTATATATTTATATAGAGTGGCTGTATTTGTACACAGTGAAAGAGAGAGGGAGAAAGTGAAATATAAACTCTACATGTGCATTTACATGGAATAGTCTAATCCCTTACTGTGGATCCCTGTCCATTAGCAATGTACTAAAAGAAGAATCAAATTATAATGAGGCTTTGTGAGAGAGTGTCAGTCTTGGTCAGCCATGGGTAATCCAGCCTGACACTGAGTAGGTGAACTTCAGGGCCCAATTTGCAGATAAAGGCAGTTGGGGTTCTCTTCTCTGCTTTTGACTTCAGTGACCACTACTTGGCTCCAGAGATGCTAGGAAAGTGCTTAGGCTTTGAAGCTGGGAGAAGGTCCAAGAAAAGCTGAGATTTTAAGGTATTTAATCTGTTTCTCACAAAGCACATTTGAAACAAGTTATCTGTCAGTTGGTCTTTCTCTCACAAAGACTTTGGGCCTCGTTTTCTGTCATGAAGGTATGATCTGGTACTTCTACCAAAGTCAGTGAAGCTTGTAGAAGGTTGGCTTAAGTGAAAAGAAATTCAGTTCCCAAAGCTCTCGTGGTGGTAGCAACTTAGCTGTCAGCTCCAACTACTGCTCAGTTAAATGCAATAAAACAAGATTAATTTAACATTAGGTTTGCACAAAATGTCAAAAAATACAAATTATGAACCATGATGTTTACTCAGGCTGGCTGCATGTCATGTCTGTCTGCTGATAAACATCTTTTCGTGTAGAGGATTCTATATCAAGTTCCACACTTAGTAGAAAGAGAGCAGAAATATGTAAGACTACTTACACTGTAGGAAATAATGGCTATTATAGTTAATAGTATTTTTTGCATTTCTTTTAGTTATAATCTTTTAAAATGGTAAAATTGTTTCACTGTGTCTGTTGCTTTTTTTGGTTTGGGGGATATTTTTTGACCTAATATTCTTGTTTAGAGAATGTACCTTGTAATATTTGTTAATATGTATCAGCTTTGAGCTGAAGTGTACAGGAAGGCTTCACTTTCTGTAGAATATTTCCAGGGCTCTAAAATTTGTGAGAGAAGCAGTTTTATTACTCCAGATTTATTTCACACAAAAGCATACCCCAGTCTCCATTGCTTTGCATGACTTACCTGTACGGTGGGAGAGCCCTGTAAGCTCTAAACAGGACCTGACAGACATGGTGTCTATATCCATTTAATTGCTGTTGAAACACAGGTGTTTATAAGACAGTATCTAACACATCTTGCTTGTTTGCTGTTCCTAATGTCTTTGCTACTTTGAACAGAGGTGCTTTTCTTTTCACCTTTACAACTCACCTGAAGGGGCATTCCATCACAATTATATTGACAAAGTAAGATATATTAAAATAATATCTCAGAGACTGGGAATAAATCACTAATATTTGGGGAAGCATTGTAACACCCATCTGTCCATGACCTGAGTTTATATATTGATGTATTGAGGAGAGCACAAAGCACTGGAGTCAGGTGACTAATGGAAAAGTCAGAAGCGTTTACAGACATAAGGATGATTGACTACAGGGAATTTTTCCACCTCATTCTTCTAAACACCTCTGTTAGTTCTGTGGTGCAGTAAGTTGTATTCATTCCGACTTTGGACCTTCAGCTTAGATGTCTGAAACGGGGTCTTTGGCCCTTTGACCTTCTCTGCTGCTGGTGGAATCTGGAAAGAACAGCAGAAAGGTCCATATTTGAATCAGAGATTTCCTGATGATTATATGAATGTTAAAGGATAAATGTGGAGACTTCCCTTGCCAGTCTAATGTGTCAGAGAAGGATGTCTGAGAGAAAGGACATCTGCTATAAATGGGTAGTTCAGGTGCTTCCATATAACCATTGACATCACTTTCCTTATTGAAGTATGGAGAACTGAAAATTCATATTTCCTTTACTATCTTTAAAAGAATAATTCAGTAGTGGTGTTAGGAGCCACTTTTTTACTTGTTTTCATTTACAGAGTCTTCTTTCTTGGATTCCTTTGATTAATCCCACCACTGCTTCACTGGAATTCTTGTCACTGATGAGGTTATTTCTTTGGTGTCTCTTCATGACTGCTGGACGTGGGAGTGGGATCTTTTGAGGCGTCTTTTTTCCTGTTTAGCCATCTGAGTAAGTGAATGGACTTATGCTTGCTTAGCTTGCCAGCATCTGACCTCTTTCGGAAAATGAATCCCTTCTGTAAGGGATTCAATAGATGTTAAGTTCTTTGAAATCTGGTGCTGATCTGATGGTTTTGAGTGCTCCAAGACTGACTCTTAGCTCATTCAATAGTCTGACTCCATGTTTCAGTTTTGGATATAGATCAGAGTGATAGTCCTTTAACCTTTAATTGCTTTTTGGTCTCTCAGTTCATGCAGGATTGGGTGTTGGAGGTATCAGTCCTGGGTTTTGCTTGTTATTAAATTGTTGTGCAGATGAATAATTTCTCTTTCTCTGTGATCCATTGTCCTGTGAGCTGGGGAGTCTGACTGTGTCCAGCTTTTGCTTTGGGTTTGATGTTGTATCCAGAACCGAGCAACTGAAATTGGAAGTGACCTGTGACCATTTTGCTTTTCCTGTCGGATCTTCCTTTTTCTTCCCACCTAACAATGGCAGTAGCAGAAGATGATTGCTATTTACCTGGCAATCACCATACTGGAATCACTCAACAGCCTTTGCAGATGAAATCAATACCAGCTGCTTCAGATGACAGTGCACGAGTTCCACTGAATGAACAATTTTACAGTTAGGGGCCTATAGATAATTTTTAGCTTGAGTTCTAGCCCCAGCTGTACAGAATAGGGGAGTTACTGTCTGGGGAATCCTGTTTCCAAACTCTTTCCAGTGAAATGGATGCAGTAAACATTAGAGGTACCTCTTCTTTGCACTTTGCATTTTCTTCCCCTTTGCATTTTCTTCCCCTTCTGGCCACATAAAAATGCATCATATTTCAAGTTTAACTTTGATTCTGCCTCTACTGCACCCATTTGCTGTATAAAAGACAGAGCTTTGCAAAATGTCAGGCACTTAACAGCTGCAGAATTGTAAAGGGCAGCTTAGCCCTGACCACTGCGAATGGCCCCAAGGAACACGTTTAGAAACTCCTTGGTCTTCGTCATGTCCTCAGCTTTGTTTTTTGTCTCAGATATTGCCCATGCCAAAGAGTGCCTGAAGCACAGCTAGCATGCAGGCAACTTCAGGATACTGGGAAGCATGTGTATATAGTAAAGCTTGTAGCCTAATACTTCTATAGAGTAGGATTATGCTTGCTTTACTACTCTTAATTCATTTTGCAGGGAGGCTGTTGGAAGCTAGCTGTGCAGAGGCATGCTTGTGCTGGGAGATTTTATATCTTTTTTTTTTTTTTTTTTTAAAGTCTCTTTGGAGATATGAGTCATACTGAAACTCCCTCCTAGTCCTGAGCTGTGAGATTTTGAAGGCTCAGCTAATGTTGGTTAAGCACTTTCCAATTTGACCCCCAGCTGAGCCGTTTACTTTCACTTTCTGGATGCTTCATCGTAATGGGACTTCCAAGATGCACCCTCTGATTGTAGCAACAGCCAGTGACATTCATTTCACTTTAAGTAGATGAATTTTGCATTTAGATTCACTGTCATAAAGTTTTGCAAGCCATATACAGTAAGCCTTTCTTTATTCCATTAATTTTAGTAGATATTCCTGAACACTGATATTTAAACTAGGAGCTGATTCTACCAACATTGAATTGATCTTGCTGGGTCAGCATTGGCTCCCAAGTTCTCCTCTCACCAGTGAGGTTTTTCTGCTCTCTCAGTTGGCAGAGGGTTATGTATGCATGAGGATGGTTTGGGCACTTGTTTCCACTTTGGGTGTGATGAGGGGAGTTATCTGCATATGCTTGCTTGTTCACTAATTGGCACTGAGGGTGTTCCCTGCATAGTTAAAATGACTGCTGGCATCTGGCCCACCTTCCTGTGAGACCAAGTTCTCTGTCTTTTTCTAGTACTGCATTGAAGACCCAGCTGGCATACAACTGACGTTGCCAGAAGGCAACCAGAAGGTGCAAATGACCTTCCAAGTATCCACTGAAGTTTGGATAGCTAATGGGAATGTCCTTGGCTAATGTACCCATGGGGATTTTAAAGGGACATAAAGACTTCTGTGATTAATAAAATGGAGGAATAAGCTTGAGAGATCTGTGCTTAAGAATGAGAGAGGGTCTAGAGACAGTACAGAGTAGTGTCAGGAAATACTACATATGTGGGCACTTGTTAAGGACCAGGACATCGAGAGTCCTGAAAAATGAGTCTTCCATGACAGGATAGATGCTAAATTATGTGACATACTTTAAGTCTTCCAGAATTATGAATGGGTCACTGTAGTGTACCTATTTACAAGGATGAAAAACCGCTTTTGTTGCAGCAGGGGTAAAGCAAAGTTTAAGCTCTGTGCAGGATGTCTCTATGTCAGTCCTGTTGACTGCACAGCCACTGGGAGTGTGTTAACTGGAGCTGACCAGTAATGCCTTTCCCCAAGCCAGGCTGTTTCTAGTCTGGGCAAATCAGGAGTGTGTCAGTTTGATGAGTAAGTCTGCAACACCTCCAAGCTGGCAGGAGAGGAGGATACTGCAGTTTCCTACACAGCTGGCACATCTCTGCGGCCAGCAGGCTTGATGGGTGCCAAGAGCACAACAGGGTGATGGGATGAGTTAGAGCCTGGTTGTTTAGGAGCAAGGTTTTCACACGGGATCCTGTTGGAGGTGAATGGCCTCTGTGCCCCTGTTGGAATAACTCTCAAACCATTAAGCACCTAAAAATAACCACCTGGTTTATTGTCTTGCACACCAGACTGTGTGACAACTCATTCACATATGGACTAGAAAGATTTTCTAGAGAAATGTAAAAGCTATTATTGATGAGACCAAGAAAGCAATGAAGAGATAGCAGCAGAAGTGGCAGACGTGTGTGGTACCATGTCACCACTGTTTACAACAGCATGTTTTCATTGCCAAAGGGTTGCCCAGGCCATGGTATCAGCTCAGTGTTTTCTTGTCTGAGCAGTTTCTTGAGCAGCAGTGTCTTCTGGCTTATGCTGGAGAACTGGCCTGGGAGGAGCAGCTGAGGATTTGGAAGGAGCTTAGCCAAGCTCCTAAATTGCTAGGTGGTGTGTTTTTCACATCTCCTTGTTTTGAGATGATCTTGTTTTTTCTCAGTAATCCCCTCAGTTTCATGCTCTTCACACTTGCCTGTAAGAAAGAGTTTATTTCCAAGGAACCACGGCTTGTGCACCAATCATTAAATAATAACAATTTCTGTCTCAGCCCTTTGCAGACTTCTGATTTATGTTGTGTGTTGTTTTTTGATTCACTAGGAGAAAAACAGTCTGCTGCATAACAAGAATACATTTATAACAACAGGATATTGCTGCCTAGGACAAAATGTGAGAATTACTGCCTGAATGAATCAATCAGCTTTCATTCAAATTAAAGTGCACGTTCAGATGCAACATCATTTACACTATAGACAGCTGAATTTAAAATACATAAAATTCCAGTTTTTTGAAATTGGAAACCGACATGTTAACGTTGCCTCATTCTCTGCCAGTATTAGGCAGTTTTTCAGGTTGGAAACTACTTCACTTCTGCCCTGCATGCCTGCCCTGGGGTGTGTGATCCTGCTTGCTGGTGTGCAGTGCATGAAGGCAGAACAGAAACTCCTCGGGGTGTGGCTCTGCCCTGACTGTACCTGCAGCCCCTCGGCTCAGTGGTAAATCTTCCCGTGGCCCACACAGCACCTCAGTCAGCCGTCCACACCTGAAGGCGCTGAGGGAGTCATAAAACAAGCTGCTTGCTTGGGTTGCTAGGGAGGGGCAGCACAAACGCTCTCTTTGGAGCGGGATTATGGGATATAACTCATGCACCTACGCAATCCTCTGCATTTAATTTCCCTGATTTATTAGTGTGAGCTTCTTGCACCTTCAGGGATGGGGAATTATCTTCCATTTTTGTAAAAGGGGAATACCCATTGTTCCATCCTTTGCTTGCTGACTGGCAACCAGAGCAAAACCCATGGCTGTGGAAGGTTAAATGGTGGGTTGGTTGCAGAGCAGAGCTTTGGAAATAGATTGATTTGCAGTGGTATTGCTACTTTTTTCAAACTTTCTATCTAAAAGAGGTCATTGGATACAGATACGGATGGATATTGGATTTAGAGCCCTTATAGTCCCTGATTGCTCCATAGCAGAGAGAAATCTCCAAGCAGAGCTTTAATCCAGTGGCTGGGACTTCCAGGCTCCCAGTTCTGCAGGGATGCTCGGATGGAGAATTGTTCTAAATGTGGGTTCCTGGAGTTTGATGCTCTCTGCCCTGTTGCAGAGGATTTGCCCTGCCCCTGGGGGATGCTCTCCAGGATGAATGCCAGCAGGAGGAGTCTCCAGCAGCTGAGACAGCTTCTGCTCCTGTTTCACTTGGGCAAAAAGGGAGAGGAGAAATTAACTGGAAATACTTTGCATACAATTCTGCTGTCTCATGGCAAATTCTGACTTCTGGTCATCTGAAGCGGGTCAGTACAAATCATTCTCTGTGGGCAACCACTGACAGCTGCAATGTGTTTCTGAGAGGCTTTTTAAGAAAATGATAAGCTGGGCGGGAATGAACTCTTGCCTGTTTGTCAGAAGTTTTCCGTGATGCAGAATGCAGCTTTGAGATTTCTCCATGACTGTCCCAATTTCAACATGAAAGAATAATACACTATTTTCAATAAAGAGGCTCCTGACAGGCAATTATTGTAACACTGGCACAGATTTTCCTTTCTCAAAATCAGCTCACTTGAGTGAGCCAAGATTACAACACTTTTTGGAATCTATTGGTCAGAGGTATGGAGCTGGCTTTCTTGGAAGTTTTCTATTTCTTCTTGGCTTGGGACAAAGTAGGGATGCCAGAACGTAGAGGCGTAAAAATCTTTCCTTTTGAAGTTAATCAAATAATTTGAACATTTCTCACCTCGATGTTGGGATTAATCCAGTGGCATATGGTAACCTTGAAAGACCTCCAGCACACATATCAGAGTTGTCTCTCTGCTTTTAATATGTATGAATTCTCCACTGCAATCTTTCCTCATTCTTTATGACGTTAACAAATCACTCTGTAGTATTTCTCCAGAGACTCCCTAAAGCTGCAGCAGCCTTGGCCATCTGAAGAGTGCTGAAAGATTGTGGCACTGTGTGTGCACTCTCAGTCTGAGCAGTTGCAGTGGGACAAGAAGGCCTGACTAGGGAGCCTGTGATGAAATACATGGGCTCACGTGTGAAATGTAAAGTTGGTTTCTTTATTTGCAGCCATTCTTACTTTTCAGACTTGCTTTTTGCATACAGAGTAACGGGAAAAAACCCTCAAGTGTCTCGGGGACCATCACAAGGAGAAATATCAAGGCAGGGTTTTGGGAGCTACAAGCCACATACCTGTCCTTCTGAGGAGGCCCTGGTGGAAGTAGTTTAAAAGCAAGGGACATGGTAGACCTGGATGGTTCAGTGTTGGAGTGCAAACTCAGAAACTGGTGGATTTATGACTAAGTCCTTGTCACTGCTTTGCCACAGACTTTCTGTGTGATCCCAGGCAAAGTGCTAAAAGTTTCTGTGACTAGGGTTGTGAGTTTTGAAATACATATTTTAAAAAGACCATGTAAGAAAAACAAACAAGGCCACTATGTTGCAGCAGACCAGCCTGTTTATACTTGCTCAGTAACTTGAGCAGCAGCTGGTTTGTCTATAGTTAGACTTGCCAGACTTCTAGTTCCTAACCTCAGGAACAGGACTAACTGTTTTTCGTCACCTGAAGAAAAGTGTTGAGAAGATGAAAGTTTGTGAAGTTGCCTTTAAATTCAAGTGTGGGGAGAGTGGAATTATAGAGAAACTGGATACATTGCACCAAATTAGAGAGGGAAAGACTGTTCTTCATCCATGAAGATATTCTCCCACCTTGGTGCAGGACAATGAAGGTAAGCCAAAGGAGGGGGGAGGAACAGGCCATAAGCAACATCTGAATTACTGCCTTTTATCCAAAGGAACTGTTAAGTCTGTAAGATTTTAATGGAAAAGACCTTTGAGGTCATCCTGTTCCAACACTGGATTACTGGGATCAGAAGGCACAGAGATCTCAGACACTTGGCTTTGCTTTGCCACCCAAATAAGGAGTTTTTTCTGCTCCTGAGGTAGGAGGATTTAACCACTGAGCTCTTGGAGCAGCAAGATGAGAAAATCAAAACAGCAGTGATGAACAAAGAGGTTCATGTAAAAGAAAACAGATGCAAGCCTTCGTCTAAGAACTAAACTGATACAGACCTAATTTTTTTCCTCTTCTAAACTTGAAAAACAATCCTAGTTGCTGTGGCTGTTTCTTATGGGTTTTCTGTGGCTGGATGGATCCAGAATGAGAAAGTTCCGAAGCTCTTCAAGAAAGTTTGCTGTGGTATCAGCCGCCCTGTAGTCCAGATTACAGCTGCAGTTAAATTCAGATAAAAATCTGTACTTGCTTTGATTCAGCAAGGCAATTAAGCATGTGCTTTAGATCCACTTGGGATTTGAGTGTAACCTTAAAGTTAAGCATGTACTTAACATTTTGCTGAGCTGGGGCCTGAGTCTTTAACCCTTGCTAGAACAGAAACTCCTTTCTAATTACTTTTGGCATATCACAGGCCTGTTTCTCAATAATGTTTCATTTTTTGCAATCTAGAAGTCTTTCTCTCAGCTTCAGTGGGCTTTGGATCAGGGCCCAAGAATGTAATCCAGAAATAATAATTTACCATATTTACATTGCATGTAAATTATATATGAAGAAATGAAGCAGCATAATGAATCAACCACAGGGGCTTTTCTTTCACTCTGATACCAGAAGAGAAAAAGCCTGTAGGCAGCTCACAACTTTCTTACTAATGCTCTTGGGCCCTTCTCTTATTAAGTCTTCTGTTTTCTCTGGCAAAGCCTCCCCTAACGTTACCCTCAGTACAACCTTCTTAGTCCATAAATGAGATTTTGATTCCACTCTTATTAAAATGTACCGTTGAGCACAGGGTTTACTGGTGGGAAAATCCCATTAAGTATTTCTGAAATACCCTTTAACTGCTTGATTTTTAAGATGATAGGCAAAACTTCACACTCCTCACAATTATATGCAGAATGGCTGATACTTACATTCACCACAAAGGCAATGTGAAGGGAAGAAAGCAGATATCAAGTCTTGTATTTTAATGCCTTTGCTGTCTGAAGGGTGTGGAGGGCCCTAATGTTAATATCAATTGGTGCTTACTGAGGTTTTGAACCTGTTCTGTCAGGTGTGTGAGATATATTGCTAGGATGAAGCAGCCCAGGATCCAGTCCTTACACTTCTCAAATGTAAGAGTGTGAAAGAACAGGAACAAACTGGAGATGACAAAACACAGATATATGTTTTATGCCAAAGTCTTGATGTGTGAGATGTGCAGCACGAGGGGCTGCGTGTTCCTCTGCCCTGCCGTGGGTGCGGTGTGTGTGCTGTAGGTGCTCCATGGCTCTTCACTTCCCATGCCTCCATACATGCAATTAAGGGCTTCCTAGGCAGAGCTGCTCATCCAAAGAGATTAAATGGAGATTTTGCAATAGTTTCTATTACTTTCATCACTGGAGTCCATGGCTCTGCTTATTCCTTTGCAGTCTATGTTTTTTTTCCCCAAAAAAACATCTCAGTGTTTTTCCTCCTTTGTTGTCCTTCTCTGAGATGGCTGATCCATGTTCCTTCCAAATGAATTCTGGGAATCTCTGAAATACTTTTAGCCTGAACTAAAGCTTTGGATCTCATCTCCAGGAGTGGCTTTGAACTGAACCTCTGATTCCAAATCTGTCCTTGGGCTAGGCAAAACATTGTTGCAAAATGCAGAGCTGCTTTTGTTTTGCCGGTTATTATTGCTCCATTTGGTGGAACATTAGGGCAAGAGTATATTCATAAATAAATGTAAAAGGATTAATGCATGATGAATGGACTGTGTAAGCATATTACAGGCATGGATATTATGTGATATAGGTGATCATAAGTCATGGTTAAATGCAACCTATTGACCAACTGGACTCTATAAAAGTCTGTAACAAGACATTAGCCACTTGTTAACAGAGGTAGTAATCATTTATTGATCTTACATGCAGTATTTATACATCCGCCACCCTAGAAAGTGTGGAATTCGATTCCAGGATCTACTGTCAAGTCCCACTTACTATAATGGGTGTCATAAATCTCTCACTTAGGTATGTTTAACTGTCAGATGTTGTCAGGACCAGTAATAGGTGAATGCTGTCCTCAGGTGTGTGATGGTCTTGGGCTGTAATACCATCAGTATTACTAGTACTGGGTTGTCTGTGTTGGAGATATGCAGGGAGAAGTAACTCAGTTTTTGTGCAGTATGGTGATGTTTTTACATTTGGTTTTGTTCAGATTAGAAGTGAATTACAGATTCTGAGAACCATAATCAGTGGCAGTCCCAGTGACGGGCTTCCTGTGAAACCAGGCCTAGAGTCTTCAGGTCCTCATTTCTGCAGACGTTCATGTAGACTGGTCTGCCAAGGCTCAAGCAGATCCCAAATCTTACCTGAGAAATGAAGTAGACTAGCCCATCTTTGCTGGATCTTTCTGTTTGAAAGTACTAGTGATTTCCAAAATAAGGGTTTAGCTTTAGTTTTTTCTACCAGTCTTCCTTAGTCCCGTTCAAACAAAAGTGACAAAGCCGAGTGAACTAAACATCCCAGCACAGAGATGAAAGGCAACTAAGTCTTCAAAAATCAGAGTAAAAATGACAGAAGTGCTCCAGTGGCCAGAGATTTGGTAATCACCTCCCTTTAGGAGATGGGTAACTGATGTTAAGAGAGGGTCAAATGGTCTGAGTGAGTTAAGCAGGAGGAGGAATAAAAAGGTGGAAAGGTGCAGGGAAATGAAAGAAAAAAAAGAAGAGAGAAATGAGGCATGGGGAAAGGGCCAGAAGCTGAAGGAATAACCCTTGTTAAAGTAATGCAGTGGCATAACAAGTATCTTGGAGGACCCATAATGCAGTCCTGCAGTGTAGAGTGACATTATGAAGAGGCCTGCATTTTACTCCTTCTTCTTATAATAGGAGGAAGTAGTGATTTTATCATGAGAGTGAGAAAAAATGATGGAGTGGCACAACCCTGAAGCAATGTAGTGAGGAAATAGAAGGCGCAAAGCTCTGGAGTCTTGAGAGGATGGCCCTTATTTCTCTGTCTCTCTGTGTTTCTCTGGCTCTGGGACTCGGAGCACACACAGCCCATCTGATTTAATAAAGGCAGGAAGCAAACGGTGACAGAGCCATGAGAGACTGCAGATAGGGGTTGGAGAAGGGTCAAACTCATTAGTCATATGATGTGATGTAGTGTATGGGGAGGGGGAGAAGCTTTGAGGGTTAAGAGGAGTGGAAATAGTTACAGCACTCGAAAAATTGATGTTAACATAGCTGACCTGAATGCTGTGCTGCAGTGTGACTTTCAGGGGTAAGGACAACATCCTGGCCTTTCATCCTTGCCATTTTCTCACTTTGGTTCATGATTTAATAGTTTCATTTTTTACAGCCTCTCTCAATATTACTAAGAGATGGGTATATCTAGTGATTGTGTCACACAGGGACTCAAACCAGGGCTCCCTGGAGGCTAGTGCTGTTTCAGGGTCAAAACATCTGTCCTTCCTCAAAAACTGGTGCTTCCTTGTAGTTGTAACAGGGCAAAGCTTGAGCTCCTCAAACTGCATATTCCTCATTCAGCAAGACTTGAAATGAACCTTTCACTGGCATGCAGGAGTACTTCAGAGGGTATTTCTTGGCCATGGCAAGTGATGAAGCATGAAAAGAGATAACAAGGGAGAATAAGCACAGCCACAGCCCACACATTTGTTCCTCTGTGAGGAACCCAATGCAAGATGCTGCAATAGCTGCTTTGGGCAGTGGAGTTTTCCATGTGCCTTTGGCACAAGAGCAGCATGGGCAGCCAACCTGGTGCTGAGTCTGGAGAAGGTGGTCAGTTACAACCTTGTAAGAGGGTCCTTTGCTTAATGCCTGTGCTTCAGCATGCAACAAAGAGCTAAGGAACGATCACAAGTACATGTCACCACTGTTATTAATGAACTTTCCTGAATATATATTCATTAGCTGCACATTAATTTTTTTAAAAGTGGTTTCTATTGTTCATTCCAGGAAGAAAGTTCAAGAGTTCTAGGTGGTGTGTTGCATTGCAGGACAAACTTCACTCATAGCAACAAATCTATTTAATTCTGATGTTGCCTTGTTTTGATTGAAAACAAGAATTTATTTCTTTTCAAATATGGAAATAAACCCACTTGTTCTGGGCATCTGGTCAGAAAACAGTGAGAATAAGATCTGAGACTTCCCTCAGGTATTCATTGAAGTTCAAGGGGGTTTAATCAGTCTCTCTTTCTTGCTGTGGGAGCAAATCCTAAAATAGAACAGTCAAAACTTTTTGTTCAGCAAGTAGATACAGTTATTGAGTCATAAAGGGTGGAAAATCCAATTTTTAAGTGAAAATATTTTTGTATTTTGTCTCCTAGGTTCTCTGAATTTTTAACGATAGCTGCAAAATACAAAATCTTACATACAACTGGCTAGAGCAGGTCACATTCCCTGAAGTCTCCATTTCTCTCCTCCATTAGATAAATAAATTTAATTTGGCAAAAACTCAGCCTGTACTGAACATTGTAAACTCACCAGTCCTAAAGATAATTTCTCATTCTTCAGTGCCTCCTGCATCAGTATTGTCTCAAATAAATGGGCTGATGAACGAGAAGGATCAGGCTGTTAGCTGATGTAGGATTAGTAAAACTATGCAGATTGACACCCTCTGAATACCCTCTCCTGAGTTTTTAACAGCATCTATATTTTAATACAGTATCTTTTGTCGAGTCTTCTCTCTCTCAGGGCTTCCTCATCAAAGCTCTGCAGAAAATGGCAAAATTCCTTCTGTGGACCTTTCAGGAACCAGAAAACTCCCATCAGGCCTCCAGCCCTGACTCTACCTAGAGAAGGGGAGACTGGCAGAATGTACATGAGGCTGACTAACCAGGAAGGCTGTGTTTTTCATACTTACGCAATGGTTACAAGTGCTTGTGATAAATGGGGAATTAATGCTTATTAGATATGCTGAATGGTTCAGAGCTGCAGCTGAAATCCTGGGAATGTAGATACTATCATTTGATGGATTAGTTATAATCTTATAACAAGCACTGTATGACTCTTTGAAATGCAACATTTGGAACAGATTTCGGTGCTTACTGGGCCTGCTGTGCATTCAGATACACCAGAGTTAGCAAAGCAAGGGAGCAAGCCTGCAATTGCAGCAGGAATGATCTGGCTAAGGACAAGTTCTGGTTTTCTCCATGCACCAAAGTTTAGTTCCTACCTCAGGTAGGAAGCCTCTCTGTAGATGTGGAGCTAGGATTATGGCAGTGTGGAGTGAATCCTACACCTGGAAGGCTTTGAGTACCATGATGTTTTGTCATCCTGATACTTGTGAAGTTTAGGCCAAATGTTTTGCCATAAAACATCATTCCATTTAGTGTGTTTTTTCCTTACCATCCTCTGATCTACTGAATTTACCATGATTTTCCTTTACTGACAGTGGCAAGACTACTTCTATTTTTTTAATATATTATTAATTCACTTACACTTTGGTAGGATACCTGCAACATTTCAGGAGCAGATGCATATGCACTGAGCACTAATGATTTGGCCTGTACACCATCTCCTCACTTCTAATTAGGGTTTTCTCTCCTCCTCCTTCAACCCCCTGGACTCATGTGTCCTCTTTGCCGCCTTCACTAAATCAAACACATTTCTTGGAAGGTCAGTATAACCTGTAGGAAATTCCTTCTGTCTGTGAGCTGGCTCATTCATCACTAGTCATAACCATGCTGGAATGTGAACTCATAGTCTGTTATCTGGCTGCTGCTAGTGATGATGCCCGGAGACGACAGCTTGGTTTTCAAAAGCTGGGTTGACCCTGAGGGGCGAGGAAAACTTGTTTTGACAGAGCAAACATGACACGGAAGCAGTGCAAGTGCCAATATGTGCAGGAACAAGGTGTTATTTTCACAAGGTGGATTTTTTTTTCCCCAACTGGGGAAAACAGAAGAATGTATGGGAAAAAAAAAAAACTGCTGTGTGTTTTTTGTTCCCCCAAATGCCCTTAAAGCTCTCTGTGTGTATGTTGAGTGAGAGAAAAAACAATGAGACAGGTTCTTCTGGGAAGAGAAGCAGGTGTGTCCTCCTCTCATTCTGCTGTCCTGGAACTGCAGTGGGTCAATTGAACAGTGCAGTGGGTAAAGAGTTTTTGGTCCTGAGACCTAGCTGATGTTCTGGCCTACCATTCTATGCCCCTTCCCCACTTGTCCACTGGGATGGTGTCTCTGTACCGTGTCTCATGAGGCATAAAGAATGACAACAATCTCAACTCTTGACCCTGGTGCAGTTGTTGTTCCTACATGTTCTGCTTCCCTCAAAGACATAACAAAACAGATGACTGTGTATATTTTAACATGTCAGACCAACATTGTGGCATTAATATAATTTAAGCCAAACATTGCCAGTTAATTCACTTTGCCTTTCTACTGTCTTAATGTCTTGCATTCCTTGTTTGTGGTGCTCCAAGTCATGTGGTTCTACAGCAGCCTTGATCCTGCTAAGCCAGAGTTTCCAAATGTTCCAAATTTGATCAGCCAGATGCTTCTTCCTTCACTTGTGCATGGCCTGTCCCTGTGTCGGGAAGCTGTGAATGTCACTGAGTGTGTCAGAAAGAGGAAAATGTCTCTCCTGCTAGAGCCATGGTATGATAGAGTTCTTTTTTGAAAAGAGTGCTTCTCACAGGGAATGAGAATTATCATGGAACTTTGAAAGAAGAAGCCAAATGCTAAGGCAGGTAAGAAGAATATTTGTGAAAACCAATAGAGGGGGATTGACTTCTGGGGAGTAACCTCTTGTTGGTTTGGTTTTTGGTTTTGTTTTTAATTTTAATGACATCTGCTCTAGACTGCTTCTAAAGGATCTGGGTCTGTGTGCTGCTAATACAATGGACCTACCTGGTATTTTAAAATGTAAGTAATGAAGAAGAACTTGACCTGTTCTAGCAGCAGTTTAGGTCTTACGGAAATCTGTGTTTAAAGGCAGCACCTGAAAACATTTAGAGAAGCAGACAAGTGATGCATAGCTATAATAGTCCTTTTCATAGTTCCTCTAAAGTACTATAGAACTCTGAAGGATCTTTCACAACTTCAGTGTGAAGTTGAAAAAGACTTGCTGAAGACTCAGCAGCATGCTGTGATTGTGATAAGTTAAGATGCTTTATATTTTAATACTGACAACTTGCTTCCTTTTCATGGTAGAACCAATAATGATCTCGAAGTGGTGTCAAGGGGAGAAGCCACATCATCTGATGGGTGGGAGAGAAGCAGTGGGAAAGTGCAGTCATTGCCAGTCCCATGCAGGATGCTCCTCTGTGTAATTTGACAGTGTCCTCCAAGGTTAATTCCACTGCACAGCTGCACTGCTTGGGGCGATAAGGATGCATTAAATGAAAAGGGATTTCCCTCTTTGGGAATCAAATTAGAGAAGTCCAGATCAGGCCAGTTCTTTTATCTCTTTCTCACCCCAACAGGAAGTTTAGACACAAGTCCCCAAAGGTCCTTTTCTGGGCAGAAACATCTGCAAGGCACTGAATTGAAAGGGGTGTGAAGATAGTGCTAATAGCCTTACTGTTAACAGTTGAGAAGATAGAAATTATGCAGCAGTGTCTTGTGAGAAAAATGAGGAGGTTAAACACCCAGACACTAGAGATTGCTCAGAGTCATGGATTTATCCCAGGCATGAATGGCAGAATCATTCCTAGGGAGGAAAGCTGCCAACAGTAGCATTGTCATTGCAGCAGTACATTCTCCAGCACATGGGAGGCCCTGAATCTTTGACCTCTATGCAAAGACCTCAAAATAAGAAAAGAAAGAGTACAGGTGAAACAAAACATATTTCTCTTGTAAATTTTACTGTCTGAGCATGAGTCAGACACAATGTGTTCAAGAGAGTTCTTTGGTTCAGTGTTATTCTGTAGAGAACAATACTAATACCCTTGGAAGCTGAAGAGGCAATGGCTGGCTGGTTACTGGATAGGGTTTTCAGCACAGACTTAATTCCTGATAAAAATGAATTAATGGTGATCTGTAGCTTGAGTGAAAGGAGTTGGTGGTCTCAGTCTTAATTTGAATTCACAGCATTAGAAAATGAGGAGTGACCTTGGTCCAGTTGTCAATGGACCTGTAACAGCTGATAGGAATGAACTTCCTAGAAGCAAAACCAAACTACTTCTCCTCTCTAAGTTGGCCTTGAGACTCAGCTTCCAGGAAAAATCTGTTTCCATCATGCAAACAAAGCAGCTGTACAGCATTCCTCATACTGGCACGTCCGCTCATTAGGTATGTTTGGTGGCATCAAGACTTGTAAGACTTTGTTCTTTTCCCTGTATCAGCTCCATAAAACACTCCAGGGACTAACTGCATTCCCAAATAAATCCTGCAGCACTGTCTGGGAGCTGATGTAGCAGAACCTCTCTCTGGTCAGTGATGAGGTGCCTCCCTCTTTTTTTTTTTTTTTTTTTCTGTGGGCACTAAAACCACCTTTTAAAATTGGTTCTGCTGAAGGTCATTTGAACGTGGCCAGTGCTATAGAAATCTCTAATGCTTTTTCAACAATAAGGCCTTCATTGTCTATGCACTTAAATTGCAATTGGTAGAAATCCAGCTGTTTATCTGAAAGGGAGACCATACTGGAGCATTATTTACCTTGCAGCTCACACCAAAGATGCTAGCAACAACAGCACATGTATTGCAGCTTTGGCATCAATCCCAGGAAAACAATGGCCCAAATTCATCACTGATAAACTCCATTGTTTTAGTGGAGTTACACAAGAAGAGGCATTCCCTGGTAGAAAGATGGTGTTGCCCCTCTCATTGAAAAGGGTGGAAAAAGATTTAGTCTCCTTTGATACCGACACAAATGGTCTTCTAATCTCAACTGGCACACGTGAACAATTACCAGCTTTTCAAAACTAACACGTACAAAACAAGACAATAACCATAAGGTTGCCAAGTGACATCCTTAGGTCATTTCCACAGTCTTTTGTTGTCTTCTTATTTTGGCCAGAATTCCTTTGGTCCCATTGATGTTGCTCTCTGTGCATCCCGTCATTTGTTCTGTCGGACAGCCGGCCTCGTGCACTGAGAAACCCAGCAAAGCAAGGCAGAGGTCAGACTTGTGACATCTTTTGAGCTATGTATGTTTATGTAACCCAGCAGGGTTCATTTCCATCAAAGATGGAAATAGCATGGAGTGCTGCTGCTGCAGGGAATTACGATGGGAGCATGGTTGAAAGGCTTGGAAAGAACAGCAGGGAGGCAGCTCTGCTGTGTCTGCAGGTCTGGTGCTGTACGTGCCTCTCTGGCTTCTTCCGAAGGCCCGTTCTGTTTATGTATTGCTTGTTAGAAGCATATCAGCTAAATAAATGGTGCTGGAAAGGAAGAGTGAGAACCTGTATGAGAACTCAGTATGAAGATACTAATGCATACCAGTGAGTGAATCTGTGTGGTGACTCTTCAGTGGTCACAGCCACAGAGGGAAAGGGGGAAAAGCAATGACAGCGTATTGGACACTTGCTGGAAAACGGTATGCTGGGCCTTGTATGCATGTGGAAGGATTTTAGAAGCCTGTTGCTGCTTTTCTTCCCAGACTTGGCAACTGTTTGATGCACATCTATGGCAGAGGGACCTCAGTCTTTGCTTCCTTTTCTTCTCCTAGCTTCCTGGTGAGATTTTCTGAGCAAAGCATTCCCTTAGCTCTGCCCACAGGAGCTGGCTCTTGTCCCTTGGCAAAGTGAGGCTAAGGTGGACTAGTTGCTAGGGGCAGGAGAGTGACAGTTCTCTTTTTCTTGACATTTCCATGTTGGAACTTTCTGGCCTTTTCTGTGCCTTTCTGGAAGAGACACTCTACAAGAGTTGCTCATGATTTTCTGGATTGTGATGTGCAGCAAGTCAGATTAACTGAGCTAATTGTTCCCCTGATTGCCTGAGTTAAGGTCCGGTAATAACTGATTTGGCTAAGACCAGTGAGGTGACTCCTGAACTTAATCCTAACTTCCATGCACATGCTGTGACACTTCCGATTAAACACAGGCTGGAAACAAAGATGCAGCTTTCATTTATGAAAGTGTTAGGAACGTGTTTTGTGAATGCTTATAATGTGCTTTAAGACCTGTGCACAGAAGCTGCCAGATTTATCCAACACACCAAAAACCCCACAATTAATAACACTTGTAAACCACAAATGCTCTTAATATTAAATCTTGCACTCCTCATGTTTCTATAACAGTAACAAAGGTCTGTATGTCCCTGGAAAACTGGACACAAGCTTACAAGTCTTTCCCTGGTTTTTGCAATTCCTTCTCATGGCCTCAACAGGAGAGGAACCTGGGGACTTTCTGTAAAGACAAGCACTCACAGATGAGTGAAATACTGCTTCTTTAGTTAGTTAGCTACTTGAGGTTTGCTGTCTGCACTCCTGGTCTAGTCAGACTCCAGCAGATGAGGTAATGGTCTCTGTGTGAAGTCAGTTCAGAATATGTTCACTCTACCAGAACCTCCCTTGCAGATAGTAAATCACTGTCCTGAGCAGGTTGAAGACAGCTTGGTTAGATAACCGTTCTTTGCATTAGATGGTAACCATCAGCCCCTTCCACGATGAGGTCTGGCTGCTGAGTAAACATTCAGTGAAACATTTTTCTTTTCCTGCAGAGCTTGCAGTCCCAATGGACAAGAGGCAGAGGGGGAGTCTGAAGAAAAACAGAAGCTGAGTTGCTCAGCCAACCATGTTCATCAAGCCTGTGGTGGAGCTTGGACCTGAATGCAGGTTACCTGGCTTCCAGTAGTGTCTGAATGTATGAGGTACAATATTGCTTTTACAGAGTATTTCTTCACAGTTGCAGACCTGAATGCAGCTCCGGTTTAAGGTCACACAGGTAAATAGAAGTGATGGTCTTGCATGAGTATAAAAGGTAGGTCTATCAGGAGGAAGGCTTGAAATGAAACAGCTTTGACATAAACAGTAGGTGACCAGGAAAGCAGAGAGTGCCTGTTTCACATACTGAACAACTCTAGGCTGGTCCCTGGCATTAGCTGGGCTGTTGTCACAGCATTTTACCTGTCCTGAGAGCCCTGTTGCACTTCTGTAAGCATTCTCACTTGTTCCAAAGAGATTCTGAAAACTACAAAAGCTTTTTTTTTGGGGGTGTAGAACTATTTCTCAGTGGTAAGAAAGCTGATTCAGACAGTCTGAGCATCTTAGCCAGCTACCCAGCCATACCTGCTTTCCTGAGACTAGAATTAAGAACCCAGATGATGCAGCCAAGATTTATGGTTTCCACTAGGGTTTATGCTGCTGATGTTTGTTGTGCTCCACACAACATATTACATGCCATTATGAACTCGGTCACAAGAGGAGAAAATAAAGCCATTGTCCCCTGGAAAACCCTGCCACTATGGTCAACTTCCAGTGGAAAATATCAATGTGTAAATATTCCACAATGGGATGCATGGCTGGAGGCTGTTGAGGTTGGTTTTGGGGAAAGGAGAAGGGGCTTAGGGTGTGTTGGTGAGGGAGGGAGAAGATGTGATAAAGGAGTTGGAGGTTACTCAAAAAAACAGGCTGTGGCCTGTAACTGAAGAAAGATTATGAACAGACATAGGATGGTTCTTTCCCAGAAATCTTGACCCCTGGAGTCTCTTCTGCAACAGGGTCATTCAGAGAGTGATTTTGTGAGGTCAGAGATTGATTCCAGATTTTATCTTTCTTTGAATACTTAAATGGATGACAATAACATCTCCAGCAGGCTGCATTCACCCTTCTAATTACAGTGCATGGGTCACTTGCTCACTGCATGTGTCAAGGTGGATTTTGGTCTTGCTGTCCTGCTCCTCATGGCCAGAGATGTAGAATGTCACTCCTGCCAAGAACGGCATCTTCAGTTAAATTCCCCTCTTTGGATGCCTATCGTAGGTATTGATGTACCCTCTAAAGTTAATCCAGAATAAATTTCAAGCAGGTTTTTACAGGTGATATTTGTGTAATAATAGATTTGTTGAAATAATATTTTTCATCTTGGTGTCCTGCAGTTTGTTTTATGTGATGGGAGCACTGGATGGGAAGTAGAACAAGAGCTTTCTTCTTGGTTTTACCACCGACCTGCTGTGTCAGCAGTCACTTCACCAGCAAGTCACTTCCATTTTCTCTAGCTAATGACTCCTGAAGTCATAAATCTCAAAGGGACAGGACTTGCCTCCACCACTGAGGAGTTCTCCCCTGGGTTAATATCCCAAACAATACTGAAATACAAAGCTGAACCAATGAGGTAAACCTGTTCTTCTTTCTCTGTGCTAATCTGTAAACAAAATTCTGTCATTTTTTATGGCAATTTGGTCACGATTTGGAATTTTAGAATACAGTGTTTTCTTTTGATTAAGAATGCAAAATCCCAGTGTTTTATAGCATCTGCTGCTGTCAACCCTGCCATTGTCTCATAGACCACTATTGTTACAACCTCTCAAAGTCCCAGTGGACCACTTTCTGTGGCCTCATTCCCGCTGCTGTTCTGGAAAGCAGAATTCAGGGAGTTTTGGGTGTAGCAGCTCCCAGAGGCTGGATGTCTGCATGTAGGTAAGCTGCAATTTATTCCCTTTCTTGCAAGGGTAGAAGAGACGTGTTCTCATCGGGACTTCTGTTGTCCAGTAAAGAAGATGAGGTGAATAGTATGTCCATCCCTCGTGCCATGGATTTTTTTTCTATATATCTGAAGCTTTGTCATTATGGGATGGGTCACTGGGGCTGTATGGGAAACAGGATAAGTGAGAGGATAGATGCTTCCCGCTGGGCAGTGCTCTTCAGCAGCGGCACAGAATTTTACCTGAGGAGTGTATGCACTTAGAAGCACATTGCTCTAAGTAGAGCTGAGGGGAGCTGGAGATGGGAAACATTAAAATACCACAGCGAGGGCTGCTATTGCAGTATTTATGATCAGAGTGAAAGCAGAATGTACCAGAAAGCTTCTGTTGGTGTCTCTTAACTCTTCTCACGAGGTTTCCCATCCTTCAACCTCAAGAGCCTGGGATAATTTGGATAGACTTCAACTACACACCCAGACTTTGTGTGATTATCTGAACTGAACATCTGACCTCTTTTGAGGTTTGGACATCTTTGGGCAAATGAAATCCAACAGAGATAAAATCATACTTTATTTTTCATGTCTGAACTTCAAAAGTCCCTGTTTTGGTTAATGAAGCTGTGGCATGCTCATATGTTTCTGTGTGCCTCTCTATCTCTTAGCATGGCCAAATGTCTTGCTAAGAATAGTGCTTGTTGCCAATGGTGCTGCCCATTATTTGTTCACAGATCCATCAGTGCATAGTCCTGCTTTCTATTCAGATAGAAATGTTCTTGCTTGTGTTTCCTGGAAACGTTATGGGACTGCATTTTAGCCTGTGGTGGTGTTTGCAAACTAGTGATTCAAACCATCTTTTCAGTTGCTTGTCCACTTACGTTTGTGCCGTGGGGTTTATTACCTCCCACAAGAAAAGCTATTCCTCAGTTTATAATTCCAAAGGCCTCAATTAAGCTATAAGCAATTATACTAGGTGAGGATTTACATAATGTTGGGGTTTTTTTATTCCCCAATTTAAACTGTATAAGTGAAACAGTTAAAGGAGAATGAAAAATGACCATTATTGAGTAGTGAGAAGCTGCTATTATGATTGTTTCACATCCTTTGTTTGTCATGCCAAAGGTCGTAAAACTCTTTTGGATATTCTTAAAAATCTTCTCAATATTTGCAAAATGCAACTGCTTCTTGAATCACATCAAAGCAAACTCACTGGAACTGATGGGCCTTTGACCTGCAAATTGCATATTGCAAATTGCATTGTATTTATACCAGAATGAAGAGGAGGTGAAATTAGACCTTCTTGATCTGGCAACATTTTTGCCTTGAAAACTGATTTTATTGGAGTGAAATGACCAGACAAGATACTGTGTGCTCTAGATGATGCAGTGAACCCTCACCTCTGTCTGTGTCTGCTTTGGTAGCAAAGCAAATAGGTCAAAAGCCACTGTAGTCTGAGAGAAGCTAAGCAGATGTGGGGAAAAAAGAAACCATTATGTCTGGGGCATAGTTTTCTGTTAGCTTACACCACTGTAACTCCGCTGAAGGCCACAGAGTGATTCTGGAGTAAAAGGACTGTGGGATCAGCATCCTTTCTGCAGGTTCAAATGCTCACAGAGCCCCTCACTCCTGAAAATGCACTGGATAAACAAATCCTGGACAGACCACGTGGCAGAAAGGAGGTGGAGGGAGAAAACAGACCAGACTGACAGACAGGGGTCCATAGACAGCCAGACAACAATTATAAATAGCACCCTTTTGAGGTCTGTTTGATGTGTTGCCCAAGGCCAGGTGGAAAATCTTTCCGTTGCTGCCTCTTCAGCTAATCGCTTTCCCCTCATTTTTCAATAAAGATTCCAAGTTTGGTCACTTCTTTGGCACATTTGTTTCCCATTAGAATACTTTGTGCTATTTCACTGTGTTATGCTAGATAATTGCTCTAATAACAAACTGAGGAAAAGCTTTTGAACATTTTAGGAAGTAATTTTTTCCCTTATGAAAATTCAGCGGACACTGACAGAGATCTGGGGAATAGCTGAGGAAAGTCAAAGAGAGAGTAAAAGGGAAAAAGGGTAGTATTGACTTTTATCCATGGTATTTCTGCACTTAAGTCACATGCCAAAAAATTAATTGCAATCCAACTGAATATTTGTATAGCAATTTCTTTTTAATGAGTATTGTTTAAGTGAACCTCATAGTATCCTGTGATTAGGGGCACACGGTTATTGTCCTTCTATTGCAGCTGGAGAAGTTGAGACAAAGTCTTGTCTGAATGGCAAAGTGGTTGCAAAGCAAAGATAGGAATTCAAGAGGTCCCAGCCTTGTTCAGCTTCCCCATCTTCCATGTATTAAGGGCAAGATTGTTCCAAGTGCCTCAGTAATTGTCTCACTCTGCTTCGGCTCACAGCAGAGTGAGTTTTAGCAAAGTAGCGCAGGAGAAAACAATTAGAACATGTTTAGTACTTTCAATAAACCCCTCCTCAGTGTTTGCATACTGCCAAGATGCCTTTAAGAACGTAGTGTGGTCAAGGGGATAGGGAGATAAATAATATAAGCTGAGGAAAGGCAGCTTCAGGCTGAGTTGCTGAAGCCTCTTAGCTAAGTTCTTTCCACTCCTAATCCGAAAGAGGTGGAGCTTTTTGTCTGCAGTGTCTGTACATTTCCCATCTTAACAAAAAAGCTCCAAGTGCATTCAGTGCTTGGAACTAATTTTGGGATAGAGGTGTTAGAGGCAAGAGACAATGTTGTCGAGGATGCAGGACGCACGATGTCGGGGCCTGTCCTGCCATTAGGTGTTGGATGTGCTTGTGTGCACTGTCTCCTGTCATTTAGATCCTCAGTTCCCCTGTTTCAGAAGGAGGAAAGATGGCACTGACCTCCTTTGCAGAGAGCTTTTGAATCCAGTCTTGAAAAACACTGTTTAAGAGCTGGGTTCAGAGCTCTTGGCTCCTCCCAGAACTAGCCTCTGTTCTTTTCTTAAAGCAGGTTTTTCACTTATTTATTGTCTTCTTTTTTTTAAAACCATCTTGATATTTGTGGTGGGAAGGGAAATAAGTAAATAATCTTCTGCCATATTTTACTTAAATTGACCTCTGTATCTGCTGCAGATGGCCCAGCTCAGCTACCTCCTCTGTTGTGGTCCATCCTGATTGCATAGCCTTAGGTGTGGCCTGGCTGCATTTCCCTGTGAGCCATGGTGGAGTCATCCTGCCACTGAGCCAAACCTGCTGAATCCCAAACACCAGCACAGCTAGTGCTCCTGCTGGTCACATCACTACTGCTTTTCCCAGGGCTTTGTTGATGCCTGATGGTTTTGCTTTGCCTCTCTGTGTTGGCATTGAGCTTTCCTTAGTACAGCAGCTGCTACTTTACACAGACTTGATCCTGGTCTGGTAGAAGAAAGAGGGAGAGATAATAAAAGTCATGTGTGTCTCCTCCTTTCTCCCCCTCATTTCTGAGAAGCTGTTTGGATGTTGTGGTAGGAGATGCACATGCTGAATCCATGGGTAGCAGGGACACCACAACCTTTCAGCCACTTTTCTCTTCTGCAAATTGTGCAACCTCTGCCTGAGCAGCTGACAATCCTTCGATGACAGCCCCAGAGAGTTAATGAACTCAAAGGGCTATGGGTTATCTATTCCCAGAGATTGGGGAGCGTGAATTAAATGGTCTTTTGGAAGATGGGAAATAATTATTCTTCTGCTTCAAAGCCATGTCCAATTGAATGATGTCGCCAGCACGAATCAGCAATCACAATCACTGATGAAGACCCATTAAACAGATTGGGCTGAGTAATGCACAGGAAAAAAATGTCAGGAGCATCTTTAATTCTGAGTCTCTCAAGCCTACAATTTTTTTTTCCTTGTTTTCTTTTCTTTTTAAAAGAAACTCTTTAAGTGCCTAGAGCTTTCCTATCTGAACACTTTAAAGCTGGAAACAGTGAAAAATGCATTTCTGAACCATCCCTGATGGAAAGGCAAAGACTTGAGTAGCAAAGTTTCCTGAGTATTGTCTGGGATATCTGGAGGGTATCGTTTAGGATATGTGAAGTAAAGAAACCTTTTGGGAAAAGCCTTGGGCAAGACCAGTTGGGAGTTCCTCTGCTCCCAGCTCGGATGTGTTGTTCTCTATGGCACTTCCTTCTGGCAGAGGCTGGGGAAGGAGGAAGCTTCCCCAGGACCAACACTTCTGTACACTTCAAGAGAAAGGCGGGTGTTGAGTGATCCTTACTGAAAGAAAGACACATTCTTCTGTAGTTTAACTATTGCCAAAGTGACAGAATGAAGTCAAACATTAGGGCATGATCATTAGGGGAATTCATTAGAAACGCTTGGCTGTACGATGAATTCAGTTGGAAGTTATGAACTGTAACTCCTTAGTGTTATTGGAAGGAAGCAAATCTTATTACAGTGTTCTGCTTTTTCACCATAGGAGCTGTAACTTCAGGGACGTTTTACCAAAGATAAACTTTGTTGGTTTGTGCACATGCCAGAGAAACAGGCCAGTAGGTTGGGCAACAGGTTAATCCACTGGGTAAAGTCCAGCATCTCTTCCAGAGGACAGAGAGTTACAGAAACTGTAAAGGATGGCTGAGAAAGGCCTGTATTTAGGAATAAAGGAGTGTCTGATCCCTCTTGTGAACAGACCCAGCATTTACCTAGTCCACTAGTGTGGCTCTTACTAGTTAGTTGCTGTGTAATCTGCCTCCCTGCTACACCTCATCTTAATCCCTAGTAGGTCAAACCTGTTACATGGCAACATTCACCAAACAGATTTGGGAAGGGACAGTGGCATAGGTCTTCTGCAGTGATGTAGTGAAAGACAAATATTGTCTTAGGATTGTATTAAATAACAGCCCTAGACCATTGTGGAGGATGATGCTCTGGGTGGCTGTGAAGATGCTGAGAAGCAATTGTAACAGCCCAGTCTGGAGCATGGTCAGACTGTGTCCCTCAGCCCCTAGCTGGCTTTCAGCTGCCCACATTTAGACATCAGCAGTGTCAGTGTCTTCATCTGGACTCACTTCACTGGCAATGGTGAAAAAGACATTTCTGAGACAGTTTATCATAAAGGAGCCATCCAAAGCAGGTCAGATGAAGTATGGTCTCAAGATGCCAGTTTCTTTCCTTTTATGATAAAATGGAGTGCAGTTTACTGGCTCAGATGTAGCAATCCAACAGCAGATGGAAGACATCTGACCTCTAGTCTCAGAATGATGTTTCAGTTTCCCTTTTCCTTCCTTCCCTGCAGATACCTGCAGATTTCCAGCTGTCATAGATCTATAGAAAAGTTTGAATATACAGCCTGAGTGGCATCTGCCTCGTTCCACAACCTAGCTGAAACAAAAGCTTCAACAAATGCAAACTCTTCCCCTCCCCTTAAAGGTAAAATGAGAGTGAGGTACGTGAGAGGACCATGCAGGTTCTCCCTAGAATTTGATTTTGCTTCTCTTCAGCCTGACGAGCAGAAGCAGTGAGGGGGATCTCCACATAGAGGGATCAAACAGCCTGTCCTTTATGTCATTTATGTAAACGCTAGTAAGTAGTTCACTCAGCTGAAGGCAAGGGAGGGTTCACCCAAGTCTGCCCGTAAATAGAAGAATAAGAGTCACACTACCAGTGTCCTGAGTGTTAATGAATTGTCATTTGAAACCTATGAGCCAAAATGTATTTAATGAAGAAACAAGATCCACTGATGCACCCCTTGTGTCTGTGGATCAGCCTTCCAGATGCCCTACTCAGTGCAGTTTCTGAAGGGCTGCCAGCTGGGCTCAGCAGCAGATGCAACAGAGCAAGAAAAGGCTTCACTACAGCAACATTTGTAAGCTCTGAACAGAAAATATCAGAAGAGCACAGAAATCATTTGGGGACTGTTATTCTGTGTTGGCATAGACTGATGCTGTTGACTGATATACCTGTTGGATCAAAGCTCCATTCTCCTCCACTGCATTTGATATATATTGGGAGTCCTGGTGTCCTCTACCCGGATGTGGGAACGTTCCAGCTCAATAGCAAGGGCGTTTGTACAAGCAGGATGGCAAACAATGCCTGCTTGTTTTGACTGCAGGTTGTTAAAATGCTACTTTGGAGGTTATGTCATGATGTTGGAATGCAATTCAGTATGAAAGACACAGAAGTGTTTTAAAGGGGTATCATGCAGGTCCCTGCTCAGCTGCACGAGGATAGGAGTGAAAGGCTGCAGGGCATTGTGCTCATATTCTGTGTGCCTGCTGCACAGTTCTTGCAGTCTCTCTCTCTAGGTTTTATTTTCTAAAATTCTTTAGCATTTCTTTTGCTCACTTGTGTTTTTCCAGTCTTACTGACCTTTCTCTTGAAAAGCAGAATCTGAAAACTAGATGTTGCAGTTAGCTGAGACCTTGTGCCAGAAAGCAATCATTCCATATCATATCATATATCATAGATTGTTTGGGGTTGGAGGGGACCTTAATGATCATCTAGTTCTAACCCCCCTGCATGGGCAGGGACACCTCCCATGAGACCAGATTGCTTCAAGCCTCATCCAACCTGCCATTGAATACTTCCAGGCATTCCATGACCTCCATTGAATACAATGCTCCTGGTAATACACTGTGAGATTGGTCTTACTCTAAGAATTGGAAAAAAGCCAGACAGTTAAAGTAGGAAAAAAATAAATTCCCTGGAAGAAAGTCTCTTGAGGACAGTTAAATCCAAAGGAACATCTTCTGCTTCTGAAAACTGAAATGACAATAAGCAGAGGTTGGAAGAACAGAGACATTATGTCCTTGTCCTGTCCATTAAGTCTTCCCTAGATATTGACTGTCAAGAGCTGGGTACAGGATGCTGGGCTGAACTGAGGCCTCCCAAGAAATGACTGTTCATATGGGAAAGAAAGGAGACAAAACACTAAGGAAGCAGTGCTGCTGCTTTGCTGGGCAGCAGCTTTGTTTTGTGGCCTTCCTACAAAGAGGAACAATTGAGGCTTTGGATAAACTTGTCCACCAGTCACAGTGGACAGCTGTGTATAGCTGGGCTGAAATTCAGTAGGGTTAACAGGATGTATTCATGAGTATGGCTGGATGGGAAATTTGGAGATGCTGGAAAATTATCTTGTGCCAGACTAGAATAAAAATCCTGAAAAATTTCATGTGCTGACAGACTAGACGGAAAAAATGTTAAATTTTTCTCAGTTGAAATGTTGGGGTTTTTTCATCATCTCTATGAAAAGCTGAGAAGAAGAAAAAATCAGAATGAAACATTTCAAAATTTAATTAAATTGCACAGAAAACTCTTTTGAACAAAAAGCAAATGTCTTCAGTGACTGTTCAAGCAGCATGTTTGGATTATTGCAGATTTTTTCCTCCCAGTCTTTTTTTCTTTCCTTTTCCCTTGCATCTGGAAAATAGTGACACCAACCCATTCCTAGAAAAAAAGATTTTGGTTTGGATGAGCCCAAGTTTTTCAACAACAACATATTTTGTGAGAAAATTCCCTGCTGCTTCTGCTCATCAATAAAGTTGATGAGTTTAACCAGTCTCATGGCTGGCTAGGGAAAAAAAGATCCCCCAGTTAGAGAAGTGGATAAATAACTTGGCACAAAGTCCTTCTCTGTTGACTCAGTTTACTTTGTGGACCCGGGCACGATTGTCATAATAAATTAAAGCATGAACATTCCCATTTGTCACTTCACCACTTCCTTTTGCTGCCTTCCAACATGTGGTGAAACCATTAGTTTTAACAGAGAAAGAAAAGACCAAATGAGGGGAGGAGAATAATGCTAGAAATAAGGGGAGAGAGGAGAAAGGGGAAGACTTGCAGGGTAGAGTGAAGGCATCACTGAAGCAGCCACAGCACCAGTTGCATATTTAGGGGGGCACAGTCATATTAAAGTCATTGGGGTTTTATCATTTCTCTCTGGAAGAGAAAAGGAGACTATGGTTATTTCAAGAGTTACTAATAACCACCCTCCAAAGTCTTAGGATGGCCCAAAATGGCAGAGCAGACTCCTCTCAGTTACAGCCAGTCCCAGTATTTTAATTTGTTTCGTACTGAACTGTTTACATGTAGGATGTTCCTTGCTGTCTCTTCAGTTCTGCACAGCTTCTCTTCATTGCTCCTTGCTGTCATCTGTGGTAATTTCCCAAAGCTAAAGGAGGATGTGTTCAGATCAGGCCCCCTGTTGACAAGGTGTGAACAGATTAATGGCCTTCCCATCCCACCTGGCTACACAGGAATAAACTCAGCCCAAATGGGCTTTCTGGGAATCCCCTGCTGAACCTGAGCCCCTGCAGAAATGGGGGCTTTCAGCTTTGAATAAGAGCAGAGGTCAAATTCAGAAACAGAGGAGGGTTGTGTGTGTGTATGTCTGTGTGGTGGGAAGCTCAGAAGAATGTAAGTTTAGGATCTGAAAGCATCACGTTCCTGAATTATGATTATTTTATTGTCATTCTAGTGCCTAGAGGCCCCAGCCTCATTGTGCTAAGGACTCCACAGACATGAAATGAAGAGACAGTCTCTGACTTGAAGATAAATGAGGAAAACCCCCCTGAAGGGGGCTGGGAACAGGTGTGGCATGTATCCATCACGCTGCTGGAGCGTGTTTACGAGGTGGGCATGGAAGCGTAGGAAAGTGTGAGAGAGACAGCAAGGGAAGGAGAAAGTTGGATGTCAATTTTCATCTCCCTGGCTCTAACGAAAGGGTTTGAGGTTGTGGGGTTTTTTAAAGTAATTTTCATTATCACCTATCTTCTCCAGTAATGATTATCCACAGGTAAGATAAGAATTAACAGAACAGGGATTTTTCTGAAAAATCTGACTGCTGAAAGAGATGATTCAATAATTTACTCTGTATCTTTTAAACAGTCACTTCTGCTTAAACTTCTCCTCAAGGTATTTTGGTACCTTTAAAAATCTGACTTTTTTATCTTCTAGTGCTTCAGTTTGACTAAGTGTAAGCAAATAAGAGAGTAAATAAATAATTAAGTTTTTACATGAGCAGCAGATTTAATGAAGCCCGTCTTCCCCATGGATTTGTCTTTTCTGTCTTACAACTCAGACAGCTTGTGACATCTCTGTCCTTGCTGTGTCCCCATCACACTGGTGCTGGGCACAGCATAAAACGTATAGTTTGAAGCTTTGGGGTAGGGACCCATTGCTGCTGCTCATGACAGAAGGTGCTGAGTTTTTACTGCCTTTCCTTCAGTTTGGGCCCAAAAGTTACATGATCAGGAGGCAAATCTGCAAATGTCCTGGCAACACAATCACAGAAGATGTGATTTTTGTGAAGGGAATCAGGCTAGCACTGGTGATCACTTACTTATAGCAACTTCCTGATAATTACTAAATGTTGGGGAATGCTGTGCTTGTTAAGGGTTAATGAAGTAACTGCTCTGAAGCTTCTAAAAGAGAAGGGAACAGAGCATTCTGCACATCATTGGGACATGGTGGTTCTTGAGTACTTCAGGGAGAAAAAGGAGCAGGAGAGAGATGTATAAATTTCTTTCTTTTAGTTCTTAGAACAATCAGCAACAAAAAGAAACTTAGCTATTCTTAGTTGCATCTAGGGGCTATGCATAATCTTTCCTCCTGAATTATGGAATATGATAGCTTTTATTAAATCCATTACAATTACAGCCTCTCTTCTGCACAGGTTTAGAATATGGAATAAGTAGGGTGCATAATTTCAAATAAATATTGATGCATGATACGGTTTTAGACTCTTAGGAGATAGAATTCTATTTAGTTAGGGCTGTTTTCTTTTAATTCACTTGAACTTTCCTATCTTCTTAGTAGTGCTGGATACTTTTGAAAATAAAACCTTTGTACTGTGCTACTGCTGCAGTTTTGTCCAAGGTTTTGTCTATATTGGTGACTTGGGTCTTCTCTAAAGTAGCTGGGTGTGCAAAGTCAGAAAGAGAATTTTTTTGGAAGTTGGAATGTGTGCAACTGGAAAAAATATTAATGAAAAATTTGACCAAAAATAAGGAAATAGAAATCTGGGACAAATTCTGTTAAACCAAGAAAGAAGAAAGCATGTATTATTTCAGAATTTGGATTGTGTCACTTTGCAAGGGGCGCAGGAGTAACAGGAGAATGGGAGATTTGAGCATGGTTGTTGCCCTGAATCTCCACCCAGCAGCTACTGTTGGGTTCCTCCATGCTCTGCAGTGCTGCCAGCAGCAGGGTCATCTCAAGGAGAGCACAAGGGAGAAAAATGGAAGCTCCTTTCCTTGGCCTTGCTGCATCCCTGCCTGGGCAGATACTGTCCACAGCCATGTAAGAGATGATACTCTGTAGGCAGCACTAGTCTGAGCCTGCCCGTCTGTTGCTAAGAAGTTTTTGCTGGTTGCCTTGGCTTTCCAAGCTGACAGCTCTTTGCTGGCTACTCCAGATCTCCCAAGTAATCTGGTTCCAGTCTCTCACTGAAATCAATTCACTAAAGAAATAATGTGAGAGTGCCATTGGCATGGGAGCTTACCAGCATGCTGCTCCTAGCCTGGTGGTAGTTGCTTCACAAAAACCACTAGTAATAGAATACCTGATCCCCAAAGCAGCAAGGACAAGAAGGACAGTGTCAGGAACAGCCAACAGAGGCAGGTAGGGGTAGCTCACCATTTCTCTTGCAGGTTGTCTGGACAGTTGACTCTGGAGCTCTTGAAGAGCAGCAGCTCTCCCCATAGCCCCTTTGTGAAGTAAGGATGGAAATTTCTGAGTGTGAGAGCAAGAGGGAAACCCCCCTCTGTATGACTCTGTATTCTTCCTTTGTCTTCCCCACACCTGCTCCCTTCCCTCTTCCGTTCTCCCCACCCACCCTTCAAGAAGATGCTCTGGGTGTTGGCTTTGACTTGGCTGCCAATACTCTGCGGAGATGTGTTAATGATGACTGGCAGGTTTTAAAAGCGCCGTTTCAACACCTTGCTGTCACCACACCTCATACTTCAGCAGCTTAGCACATGTTCCAAGGTGTTTAAAGAGCTTCCCGTGCAGTCCTTTTCCAGGCACTAACCTCTTGCCAGGAGCAGTAGCAGCTCCTGACCGCACTTTTCTGGCTGTGACCTTGTTAGTATTTGCCTACGAGATGTAAATGAGCAGCGCGGCCGTTAGCCGGGGAAACGCGGAATGTTTTCCATTGTGTGGAAGGCTCCGAGCTGACAAGACCCGAGCCTGCGTTCCAAAGTCTAAAGCAGTTGGCAGGTTTCTCAGTACCAGGTTTTTATGCCCCCAAGTGGGTTATGGAGCGGAAAAGGGGGTGGAGAGGAAAGGAGAGGGAGGAATGTGTGTGGATGTGTGGTGGGGGGAGAGTTAGCAGGAGAGAAGGGCCATTTGCAAGCCACCAGCTTTGAATGTAACTCGCTTGGGCCTTGTGGTGGTGCTGAAGGGCCTGCTGTACCCGTTTGATTGACTCGGGACTTAATGCTGCTTGCCACTTACCAGCACTTGTCTTTGCTCATTAGCAGGGGGATTGTGGGCAAATATTTAGATATTCAAGAGAGGAAATGTTAATCTTTGCAGTGTTCACTGAATATTTAAATGAGGCAGCAGGCAGTTTTGCTCTGTGTTTGACCTAGACTCGCAGTGCTGAGGAAATGCTTGAGTCTTGGGATGAATTTATAGTCTAGCACCTCCTGATATTGGGGTTTGAGTCACGCAGTGAAGTTCAGGCCGTTTTAGAAAAGGAAATGTAAGCAGTCTATGCAAGCCCTACTAAATAAAAATGACACAGAAGCTTTGATTTGACCAGTTTTAAGCACAGGAAAATGCAATTCACATGAAGTTAACATGATGCTGGCTGTGTTGTAGACCCCCTGCTCTGTAAGGAGGATGTGGCCTCACCAGGAAGGTTGAAGATGGTGATGACTGGTGATTGTTGGTGGACTGGGCACTCAGGGTGCTGCTTTCCATAGAAGATGAGAAAAATACAAATATTCTCTTGAAGTTGGGACAGGCAGATCTCCCAAATAAAAGTGTAAATTAGGAACTTAACATGTTTGGAGATGAACATGGTATTCCTGGTGGTGTCTTGATGTCTCTCATATTGACCTGGTGGCTGATGGGTGGGCTACCTGTCTCCTTGTAGTATGAAATGGACTCTGCACTGACAAACTTGAAGCAGATTATGAGAAGTGTCTTGCATCATATGTTACTACCCAGAACTTGCCTCTAAATTTACTTAGTTTGGCTGTATGTCCTTTTTCATTGCCACCTTCTGGAATTATTCTAGACAAGAAATGTGGAAGCAAGTGTTGCAACTTTGTAGGAAGTTAGTATTGAATTAGCAATTTCTGATATTTGCACTTAATTCTTGATTACTTTGTATCACAATAAGATCAGGAATGTTTTGTGTAGGATGTATATCCTGTTTGAATTTTGAATATGTGGTATCTACAACAGTTCCTTAGCGAAAAGCTCTAGACCAGGAATTACTCATGGGAATAATACCAATGGCTAAGGATAAAAGACAGCGGTGTATACATTGTAACAGATGAAAGGCCAAGAGGAATAAAACTGGCAGCTGGTTATTTAATCCGTGTTTTAAGGGAGCATAACCTAATATGAGCAGGGTGCTGCCTTCACAAGATCAAGGAGTAGGTGAGTTCAGGCCAGATTCTGCCAAGTGCTGAGCACCTACCCTGATCCTGTAGCATTTCTCTGGATCAGACCCTTTATATTTAAGTCAGTTCATTTAACCTGACATAATTCTTATTTTATTTGATTAATTTACTTCAGAATCTCCTGAGAAATTATTTACTTATTCCTAAATACAGTCACTGGCTACATCCTGGCAGGGTGAAGCGAAAAACATTTGTATAGATTTTATTATTGACAGAGTTCCCAAACAGAGTTTTTTTGTGTTTTCTGTCTTTTGTATTCCAGTAGCTGCTAGTCAATTAAGTATTTCTCCAGTAAATTTGAGGCTTAGAGAATCCCTTGGGAGTTGTAGGACTCTCTTAGTGGAAATTAAAAGCCAGTACAGGTTTAGGCACATCTGATAGTTCCCTCCTTTGTGCTGTTCCTCTGTTCATAGCTGTACCCTCTCACCTGGCATCTCTTCCTGCTTCTCCTTTAGCTTTTTTCCTTTATTAGTCTCTTTTTTAATGTCATAATGTTGCTTTGGGGAATTTTGGGGAGGACAGCTAGCTCTTGTTCCACTCTCCATTTGACCTTCACTCAAGACAGAGGGCCACATATCCTCTGGAAATAAGGGGCAGCAGATCTCTTGCTGAAGCTGACTAGTGAGATAGCAGAGACTTCAGTCCCAGCCACAGCAACAGCTTTTAACCACACCACTGTGTCCAAACTGGTGAGCTGGGGGAGACAGGCACAAGTTCCCCTGTTTATACTACCTGGTCTCACTGCTCTGGGCTTTTTTAGGTTGTTGGTGCCAGACTGGCAGAGCTTTTCCTTGTGCAGAATAGATGGCTGCATGCATTTCATTTCTGAAACGCCTTCTTTGAGCCTGCTCTCCATGTCAGACTTTTTTGTTGCTGTTCTTCCTGACTAACCCTGGCACTGTGTTCAGAAAGCCCTGGCTCCCAGCTCTCTGCAGATATAGGGCACTTGCTGCTCTAGGGAGTAACACAGTGATGGCAGAGAGCATCAGAGTGTCTCCTGCAGTTAGATTTGTCAGCTGCACTCGAGTGCATCACACCCAGCCAAGTCAAATTCCTGGTACCGCTTCTTCCACCGATACTCCCTTGTCAGAGTTTTTCCTCTTCCTCCAATTGCCTCTGCCTGAACCTTGGCAGGAGTGGGGGGCAACATTAAAATAACCCCAGCAGAGCTTCATACCAAACAGATTCCCACCTGTAGAGTGCAGAATCTTTGCAGGGAGCATCCCCATCTTTGCACTGTCTGAGGGTTTTTCTCCACTTGCTATTTTAAGCCATCTGATTTTGAAATTATATTTGGTGTAGGAAAATAAAAGCATGCTTAACTGGGGCTTCTGCCAAAGATTCAGTTCAATGGATCTCTAGGTAGGAACAAGCTCCATTTCTCCCTCCATTGTCTCTTCCTCTGGAGCTGCTGTCTTGGCAGGTGTCTGTAGCAGAGGTGGCAACAGTGGCTTGTGCTCAAAGAAATCTGAAGCAGCAGCAATAATCCTGATCAACAGGGCAAGTCACAGAGCTGCGGGATGTCATAAAGAAAGGCTTTTGGGGGTTTGCACTTGAACATTGCACCTCTTAGCTACATTTTCCCCTACAGCTGAAGGTGTGTGTTGTTGTTGCTGGTGCCAGACTGAAAAGCTCAGTTCAGGAGGCAGGTGGGACTCTGTCCCGTCATGGGACAGAGCATACCAATTTTCATCCCTGTCACTTGTTCATTTCTACCTGTGATGATTAAAAGAGAAAAGTAATTCTCTAATAGTTTTTCGGAGCTGGTATGAAACAGATCCACAGACATAATTGCGTGCCTGATGGAAAACTATCACCATTATTGGGTTTGGATGGGCAGTAATGTGCACTAGGACAGATTCAACAGAAGAGCCATTGCCTCTTTGGCTCAAAGACCTATTTACAGAGGCTGGGCTGTGTTCTGTGCTGCTGCAGCTATTCTTTGTAAAGAAATTTATGCCTTGGAGAAGAGAAGCAATTTCTTATGCTCCCTTCAGCCCTCACTGCTGGCCTCCCAGAAATTATTATTCTGACTTTTACTTAGCAGTGAATTTTAGTCTATGCGGATTGAGTCTCCCGTCCCCAAGGTTGTTCCTCTCTCATTCTTTCACTGTATTATCCTGTTGTTGGGTCATGGATTTGAGGTTGGTTTGGTTGTGGTTTTGGTGTTTTTTTGCTGTTGTTATTGTTTGGGTTTGCTTTTTTTTTTTTACCAAAAAAAAGAAAAAAGTAATAATGAAAAAACAAACTTTCCCTTCATCCCCAACCAAAACCAGAAACCAGAAAGAAAGCAGGCTCTTTGTGATTCTTATTGCATGTGGCAGGAAGAATATCCTTAATTCATTTTCCAGTGTGAGCCATTGTGAACTTGAAAGGGACATTGTCAAGTAATTTGATTTTCCCACAAAGTGTTGCAACCTATCGAGGAGTGTCTTTTTGGTGTGGTATGTGCCAAGCTCCAGAAAGGAAAATGCTACTGAAGCAGTGCCAGCTGGCTGTGATCCCAAACTCCATTTCCAAAGCCAAGGTAATGGCATCAGCAAGGCTGGCATGAAGGTGGAAACAAAACAATCTCAGTGTCTTGGCTGCAGGCTCATTTTGGAGCAGCTTCTGCAGGAGGCACGGGAGGGGAGAGGAAGAGGTGAGAGAAAAAAAAACATGTTTGCCCAAGTAAAAAGTGTTGGAAAAAGCATCCAGTGAAGCAAGTTGACAAAATGTGCAGTTCTGTGGAAATCAAAGGACTCTGGGGAACAGTCAGTCTCAGTGAGATATTTCAGCAGGAAAAATCTTAATGGTAAATGTTGAGAGTGTTGAAACATGATATTTTGATAATAATTCCTTTTCAGTTTTTTATTACATGGTACATTTCTAATTCTGGTGTTTACATACTTGATTCATATAGATTATATTTATGATTAAATTGATATTAAATCCAATAAAAATATAACTGTTGCTATCAAAACAAAAGTTTGAACTCTACCAAACAAGCTGTTTTTCCCTTAGGACTGTTGGATTTGGGTAATGCTGACTTTTCAGTGCCATGTTCTGATTTGATGCAGTTAAGGAGTTTATTTCTTTGATTACGAAAGTACCTCCTTCTAGACCAGTTTTAATCAGGGTGTGCTTTGAAAGCATTTCAACTGGGGAGACACAGTTTTGTCTTTCAGTGCATTTTAGAACAGTAGGAGGACCTACATGTAAAAAACACTTGGGTTTTAACATGAGCCTGTACCTGAAATTATGTTCCCTGCCAAGCCATGGGGCAGGTGAGCTGTAGTGCTGTCCCATTCTGGGGTCTCTAAACAACTTTCTAGCAAGGGGAAAGTTTTCATTCTGCCAGCAAGAGGAGTCTGTTTGGGTTTGTGTAACAGCAGAGTTGGCTCCAGGGATTGTGAGGTCATTCAAGAAGTTGGAGGGACTCAGGGGTGCCATGGGTTACTCTTCTTAAAGTGTTCCTCATAAACTGTAACAAAAGAATTGTAATGGATTTTCACAGGCTGCTGTAAATGCCCAAAGCCTGCACAACCATCCTAGCTGGGGCTGGTTAAACCTTCCCTTGTGGATCTGCCTTCTGCACTGCCCAGGGGTGTTTTGCCATTATTTATCTGTATTCTTGTCATGTCAAAAGAACAAAATTTAGGTAGAACCAGACCCTTCCATACATGGACATCTGTTTGAGCAGTGAAAGATCAGTATGGAGTGCAACAAGGGGCTTGTTTAGATCCACCACTCTCTTCAGGCACTTTGTTTTCAGTCAGTCCCAGCAATAACAAATGAGTTTTATTCTTTCTTATGTAAGTTTTATGAGTTATGATGTTACGTATTATGAGTTTTATCTTCTGTTATGTGTTGTTGGGCAGAAGCCAGAGGTTTAATGCATGCTGGAACATCGTCCATAGCATGAGACTGCATAGGAGGTGCTGAATTTGGGCACTGGGAGATATGGGTTTTATTCCTGGCCCACCCATGGACTCATTTCTGTAACCATCTTTTTTTCTTTGCGTTGTGCCATTTCCCTCCTCTTTGAGAACACTGGAGCTTTCTTACTGCACAGGGGTATTGCAGAGCTTATTTAATGTGTGTTTAGGAAGTATTGCTTGGAAGTCAAACTTCTGTAGAAGTTCTAAGTGGTGTCTGGTGCCATGACACCATCCTCTTTAGTTTACCCTGGTGAACATTAATTGGGTATAGAAAAGATGATATTTTTCTTCATTAAGAGACTGTTGAGCCAGTGCAAGGGCTTACAGTTGATCTTTACAAGGCAAAGAAGTTGTGAAACGTTTTCACCTTGAAAAGTCTGTCTCACTGCCCAGGCAGTGTTACTGTGAGGTTTTGGAATGTTCAAGGGTTTAATTCTAAGAGTTTCTTTAGAAAATATTTTTTTAATTAACTGAACTTTTAAATTAGTACAGAACTTGTGCTCATGTCAAACAGCATTTGAGGGGTAGGGAAAATATGTAGGTGAGATTACAGTGTGGAATCAGAAGGTATCAACACTGTTAGCTGCTAAAGAAAAACAAAGCAAGAAGTTATTCAGTAGGGTTTAGAAATACTAAATAATAGACACCTAGTAACATTAATGCAGAAGAAATCAATGTATCTAGAAGGAAAATGTGACAATATAATTGAAACACCTCTTTCTATTAGTGTTAGCATTGTTAATGTGGCTCAAAATTAAGTAAACTTCACCTTCTGTGTATGGAAACTTAGCTTTGTGAGTGTGGAAACGTTTTCATTTTGTATGAAGTACTTATTAGCCAGAGGAGTACACTGAAGGACAGAACATGTCCCAAAACTCCTTAAGCTTCTCAGAAGCAGGAGGTACATCAGAGGGTTAAAAGGCATCTTTTTAACCACTGGAAGAGGAAGGGAAGCAGTGAAAGAGAAAAGGAAAACTTCACAGCAGCTAAATACTATTTTGCTCCATCTTTCTTCTTATGCAGTGAATGCTGCCAATGGTTGCTGCTGCAGCTTAACTCTTTCAGGTAGTAAAGGTGAGACACTTGGGTGTCAAGAAGTGGTAGTGTGGGTGGATTCAATGGATCACATCCAAGAGCTCTGGAGGTCCAAGGTGTGACTTAAACTACCATCCTCCATGGGGTTTACTTAATTTTTTTTAGCTTTTCAACTAATATTCAAATAGTAATTTCTAAACATTTTGGTTGCTTGTAGGAGTTTTTTTCATTTTTTGCAAGCTTTTTGCAGACTAGTGAAGGCAGGACTGGGACAACCACCCCACTGAGCTGTACAATTAAGTGCTGTGTCTCGTCTCAGAAATTACAGACTCCTGGGCTGTATTTCAGTACCTGGTAACTAAAAATGGCTTTGTGGTCAGAAAGCCACTGATGTTTGCTTCAGAGGTAGTAGTTACTGGCAGATGCCCAATAAACTGCAGAACAATTTTGTCATCTGTCAAGGAGACAGGATGGTGGGGTTGAGGACTACTGCCTTGTTTTATAATGTAAATGCCCACATCTGTTTATTCTATTCTTAATTAGCTGTATTAATCTAGGTTTGGTGCTATTGTTTGATGGTGTATTTTATCTGCAATTGGCTATGTACTTCTATTTTTTTCAAAGTGAAAGATGTAAGAGCAGCTCTTGGAGTCAGTCATTATTGACTGTCTGTGCAGTTCCTGGTTACCCTGACCCATGTCAAGAGATTGTGCCCAGGCAATAATTAGTCACAGGAACTCCTGTGTGGATCTGCTGATCACACAGACGTCCCACCACAGCTTCCTTGGCTCTCAAGAGAGCTGAGCAGAGAGGAAGAATGAACAGGCCTTTTCTACTCCCTTTTATCTCTGTTCTTTTCTCAAGCCACCCAGATCTCTTCTGTTTGTAAAATAGGGCCTGGTGATTCATTTCTGCTGAGAATTTGTTTTGGATCAGGTGTGCATTGAGAACTTTGCTCAAGAAAGAGCATATGTGGAAGGACTGATTTGTTTTCTCCTTTGTCCTTTGACATCAGTTGGGACTGATCAACATGGGGTTTAGGGTGAGGATTGTCCAGTCCTTTTACCTTGTAAGCTGAAGGGAAATATCTCTCAGTATGGGTGGCTCCCTGCCCAGTTCATACAGAGTGCTGAGACTGAGGTGTGGTAATTCTCACCCCATGTCACTGGTGTTTAAAACTCCAGAGTGACGCAGCTTCTTAAAATGTTCAGATCTTAGAAGATATTATCAGAGCAAGCAGAGATCTTAGAACTCAGGCCCCAACAGGCAACCAGCAGTCCTGATCATCTTCTGAAATGCAGTTAATTGTGTGCCTGCATGCACACCCTGTGAAAGAGGACATAGTCTCTAAAATTTCGTCTTCTACAAATACTTGTGAATTGATCCTGAAATGTCTCTCAGCCCAATTAAAAATGACCTTGGGTCTCTGATTCATGAACAGTTCGTATCTGGGAGTAGACCCACCTACTGACTCAGGTGTAAAAATCTCAGGTCTCCAAGAATGAACTCAGAAATAATTACAGTTGTCACAAGAAATACTATTCACTCTTTGTGTCTTTTCCTTGATTTTTTTACTCTGTTTTTTGTGAATCTCACTGAATCTGTTATGAGAATCCTAATCCCAAATAGTCCTGGAAAGAGACTGTGCAGTTGGCAGAGGGGGGAGTGAGCTCCCACCTTCCCTGAGAGCTGATGGACTCACCGTGCTCGTCACGTCACATCTGGCACAGCTGTCTCTCTCACACACTGAGCTGAGCTGCTGTATAGGTCAGGACATGTTTGGCCAGGCCTGTGACTGTCTTCCGGACATTCACCAGCCCTGTCTCCATCTATCCCTGCATTACCACATTCCTTTCTCTTTTTATGCAAAGATCTTTCTGTGTCTGTCTGTCCCTCTCTTCCTAGCCTCAAACCTCTCTATCTGTCTGTTCCAATCACCACTACAGTCTATGCATTATTCCAAAATGTGTATTATTTTGTTCTGATAGTTCTCTGTCAGAGAGAGAAACTTATTTTTCTTTTTTTCTTTTTTCTCTCCCTCCTCACTTTTCATCACACTTCCTTCCCTGCTTTCCTTTATCAATCCAGTTCTCTTTTTCCCTGTCTCTCTCATGGTGAGCACTTTACTCCTGTTAAAGCTAATGGCTTTTACCTGCTAATGGGAGAACTTTTCTGTCCTTTGCTCTTTGGCAGCCCCTGCACTTTGCTATTTCCTGTGATGTTTGATAAGTCTGGAAACTCCTTTGGCAAGCACCCGAGCAGTTCAGGGCTTCAGCCTGCATGGGGTGTTTGAGTGAGTAGTCATAGGTTCTCTTTTGATCATAACACCTACACATTTTCACAGTTAAGTCCTGTAAGCCTTGCAGAATTTTTACTAAACATCTAGCTACAAAGCAAATTTTATGAGCCATATTACAGGCATGAAGCAGCTTTTATTAGGGAGAAATGTGTCAGAGGAAGCTCTGCAGGTAAAACTTCCCAGCTGTCTGATGTCCTGTAGGAGTGCACACTGCATCCTATTTTCCGTGGCTGTGGGATATAGCTCCCACCACCCAGGCTAACTTTAGTCCCTGCTTACTGGGGAAGGGTGTGCAAACTAGGGTAAACCTATATTCAACATCACATGTTCTTGATTTTGGGATTGCACCCCTGTAGAAATGCACTAACTTACTGTGTGCTCATCAGAGCTTTCCAAAATTTAAGTGGTACGTCAGGCTTGCAGGTGCAGAGTAAAACTCACTGTAGCAGTCCTGGCTATGTGGTGTCTTGGGCATGGATGCTCAAACAGCTTCTTGTGTCAAAGAATCAGAAAGCCTGAGGAGACATCTGATGCCTGGGGGATGGGGCAAAGAGGCTCTGGGATTGCCACCCTGTGAGGACAAGATGTTCCAGGCTCTGCTTGACAAACAGCTGTTGGAAACAGATGAGTTTAAACATGTCATTTTACAGCCAGGCCAGTAAAGAGAGTAAGATCCAGTGGATAAGAACTAGCCTGGCATTTGGAAGATGCAGGCTCTGTTTTTAAGTCTGCCAGTAAACTGTGGCATGACATGGGCTTTATCTTTCCATGCTGTGTTTTGCCTTGTTTAATTACATCTTTAAGTCATTTGGGATTTCCTAGCATGTGTTCTCTCTGCCATGTTCAGCACAGGACTCTTGTCTGAGAGGTTTCAGTCTGTAGTTCTGTGTCAATCAGGTCCCTAAGGTAACCAGGTCATTCTAGGAAACCAAATAAGATCTAAAGCTGGGAAGTGGATGCTCAGTCTGTCTTTTAATCCTTCTTTCTCCTCTGCTACTTTCCATTTCTTTGGATAATTTTGATAGCAAATTTGTAGCCAACATAACTGTTGGAAGAAGCAGTTACTTACCTGATCCTCCTGCTTCCCTTGTTCCAGCACCTTACAAAAGCTGAGCAGAGTTTGCATTTTTTTTTTTTAAATACCTTCTCAGAGCTGAAGCCCTGGTGAGGCAGCATGAAGTGGTAGTGGCTGATTGAAAGTAGATGCTGTCTACTCTAGAAACAGGTAGGTGATAAATGTTAACTAGACATTTTGTATTTCATGATAATAAAGGTTCCAATGGCAGGAAGAGAGAGAAGGAAAAAAGCAACTCTTTTTTCCTGACTGCCTTGGAATTCAGAAGACAGCAAAAGGGTTTTGTTTGCTTGAGAAAAGAGGCTGGCTTTTAACAGTGTATCTGGATGTGAAAATATGTTTCTGTGTTGATTTTTTTTTAATATATATTTTATGTGATATATTTTTGTGGAGTTTTGGCTTACTTTGTTTACATATATTATCACCTCCCTGCTGAGTAAACAAGAGATGCCCTGCTAAGCAAACAAGCCAGAGGGTGATGGGAGAGGGAGAGAGAAAGAAGAATAGCAGAGAGGGAGAGGAAAAGAGAGGTGACAATAGGAAAAGGGTAAACAGACAAGCACTAATTAAGGCCTTCATCACAAGCAGGGAGATGTGCTAGGCTGACAGTCAGTCAAGCAGATAAGGGGAGATGAGTTAAAATCTAGCCCCAGGTTTTGAAGGCCCCAGGGCCCTGGCAGACAAGAGCACAGTGAACCAACAGGAAGCCACTGAAAGGTCATTTGCATGAAATGATGTTCAGGATCTTTGCTTTTGTTGTTGCCCTGATGGGTTTAACCCATTCCTGGCCCAGGAAAAACACAGCGATCAGGCACTTGCAGCTAGTCTCTGTACATGGCTGGAAGCCTTGTTTTGGTGGCCTTTAAGGGAGCAGTTCTCCAAGGAGAGTAAGCTTTCTAGGGGGAGAGGGCTTGCATTTCCCACTGAAAGTAAAGGGAGCTGAAATTCCTTGGCAAGAGATGTGATCCCTCTCTAGCAAAGCATAAAATGGGGAAATCATCAGAATGGGAGATTCCAGGCATGAAATTAACCACAAGCTTGCCAAGTTGAGGGAAGATGCAGTGACCTGCAGTGGTCAAAGGCATTCAGGTATTCTAGACTTGGAGTTTTGTTCTTGTTTCCAAGAGCTCTGAACACAAACCTTAGGAGTTTCCATTATGGAGCGATGTCAGAATCTATCATCACTTGCACTTGCTGTAGTGTCACAAACATGTCATGACTATCAGGAGCATTGTACAGGTGGCTGCTGTCTGCCCTTTCAGCTGGAATGGAAAAAGCATCCAAATTTTTAGGGCTTATGAAAGAATGGGCAAATTGTAGTTGCAATCTCTTCTCCCTGAGCTACTTTCGGAAACAAGATCTTGCTCTGATCTCCAAGGGAATTCTGACACTGTAATTATTATTATATGTTCCCATTGTGCTTAGGCATTTAGGCAGATTGTAATTCTTAGTGACATGGCAAGAGAAATGCATGCAGAAGTGCTCACCATTTTCTAACAGTCAGCCTAGCACACTTCTTTCTCCCCACTTCTGTTTAGACACTTGGTAAGTTACAGTCGTTACTCTTCTGCTTCTCCTTCTGAAACATAAAAACTGGTTATAGCAAAGTCCAGAAGATTAAACTGGGGTCTTGGCTGCTGGACTTCTGGGTTCTGCCCCAAACCACTGCCACTTCATTACTGCTTGACCTTCTCCATCTCATGTCAACTCATTGTGAGTAATTTATGTGTTTGCCACAGAAGGGCACTAAGCTTTACTTGCCTCCAAGACAAGAAATGGTTGGAATTATGATCTCTGGGACTGGTAGAGAGCTCTCAGATCCTTGGGTGCAAGTGCTGTTGCAGGTAAAGCAGTGGTTAATGGAGTAGGGCTCTGGACTGGCTGATAAGGCTGGATGCTGAATCTTCAGGTTTTGGAATCCAGTGAGGTCTTGAGAGACATCAGCCTGTTACAATGTCAGACCTCACAAGGAAAATCTCCCTGAGGATTTCCAGTGGGACAAGCTCCGTTCAAGTAATTTACAGGTACAAACCCCTTTCAATTCCATATCACTGCTGGAAAACTTGAAGTACATCTTAGACTGAGACTGAATGATCTGGGCTGTTATGGTTGGCAAGCTCCTGGCTTTTCCCACTAGATTCCGTGCTGTCCAAACCAATGCATTCCCGGTTCAGGTATGAAGATTCTGGCTCAATCCCAGCTGTAGCAGATATCTTGTTTAGTGCTGTGGCTAGCCACAGCTTTCCTAGGGGTGATGGTGCTCACTGGCATTTGCTGTAGCAAATGTATTTCTCTGCTTCTAGGACACAAGTCATCTTGATGATAGAGACATTTTTTGTTTAAAAGAAAATGAAAAAATTCCCAAACTTTTCCTCTGCATTCCAGTGCAGGCTAGCATCACAGCATGCTGCAATCCCATTTAGAGAATTATTTTTAAAAGCTACTGTATGGAATCAGTGGAGATGATGGTGTGTAGGATTGGAGGTAATTGTTCTGTGTTACGAATACAGTGTCATGATAGTGAATGGACTTTTCTAAAGCAGGAGCTTCAAGCAACATCTAAGAGCTGCAGAATATAGACAGCCTTTGGCTAACTGCTTGTTGCTGCTGCTCTTCTAGAATTTTAAAAGGCCACTGTCATCAAGTAATTTTTCTTCCACTTCACTATATGTAATAGCTTCTTTAAGAGCTTGGAAGTGATTTTATTTGCCCTTTTACTCTGGACAAACAGCAGTTTCTTTTTTTTGGCCTAAGATTCCACGGGGAAGACAAACCCAAGCCCTGTTCAGTGTGTTTTTACTCTAAACTCCTAATAATGTCAGTGCTAGCATCAGCCTAAGGGGATGAGATTTCTGGAAGTGTGATTAATCTGTTCAACGTATGACCTTGAAAGCTGAGCAAGTGGAAAGGAAATATTGATTATTAAAGGTGAGGTCTATGGTTTGGAAAGAAACTTTGTGTTGGTGTGGTAAGAGAGATCAGTGGCTTCATATGTTGAGAGAAGTAATTTGTATGAAAGAAGAGCCCTTGTGCTCATTTAAAGAGGAAATATGTGTTGTTCCATTCTGGGTTTTATGAGAACATGCTGCTGTTGAAAGACAACCCTGTAAAACTCCTGCAGTGTAATATCCAAAACTTATCCTGTGCCTCGGGGCAAAATGCAACCTGAAATTGCAGCTTTTCCTTCACGCCAGTAGAATAGATGGCTAGAACTGAGGACCTTGCATAGACCCTACAGAGCACCTGGAATAAGCGTTGTCCTGCTGCTTCTCAGCCACTGAATTTGATTGTCCAGTGGAAGAGCTGAAGCTCTGAGAGGAGTGCAGCCCATAGCCCCAGGTGCCTGCCTTCCTTTGCCCATCCACAATGATCCCACTTTCCAGAGACCTCATTGTGCTTCCCTCAAAGGACAGCCTGGGCATTCAGCACAGGTAATCGAGGCAACAGCAGGGCAGCTCCTGGTGCCAGCAGGGTTTTAAGTAACTGTGAGTGGAACTGGGCGGAACATCTGCCAACAATGGCAATGGAATGTGCACAGATAGTGGGGTATTCTGCCCTCTCTTTGCAGTTCACCTTTAGTACCAACCATGCCTAAAAACTTGAAATTTTTGGTCAAGGATGAGAGGCAGCCAGATATTTGTTCACTCCATACAGCAGAGCAGACCAAGACCACATTAAAAAATACTGAGGGATTTCAGACTTCACATTCTTAAATTCTCATGTTAAGATAAGGTCAGCCTCTACTGCACCACTGTGGTGTGTTACATACCCAGCAGTGTAGCACAGGGTCAGAGAGGTTTGCTCACTGCAAGGAGTAGCTTGTGATTTCCTTAAGCCCAAGCAGGCGATTTTTCTCTCTTTCTCTCTTTCTGTTTTTTTCCCCTTTCTGCCTGGGAAGGGTGCAGCATCACAGACCTTGTCACCCGGAGCTTAGAGGACAGCAACCATATGCCTTCCGACCTCCCCTTGCTTTTCTAAGAAAGATTCAGCCTGCTGGGCATTTTCTATCAGAATCATTAAGAGGCAGTGGCTGGGATGTGGCCTGGGCTGGCGTTCCTCTGGTGCTGTGCTTGGGTGGAGGGATGGGGGAGGACAAGAAGGGGAGCATAGCAGGGGGAGGAGGGTGAGGAGACTGGGCTGCCAAAGAGGAGGAGGAGGGATGGAAGAGAGGCGAGATTGGCATCTTCATGTGCATGAGGCTGGCCAGCGTCAGGACAGCTTGATGAGCCTGCAGGCTACTATCTCTCACGGTTGTTCTCATTGCAGTGATGGGCTTGTCTGGTGGCTTGGACACCAGCTTTCATTATCATGCTCTGCAACATTTGCAGTGGCGGGGAAGGAGGGCAATGGAGGAGGTAAAGAAGCCCTGGAGGTACACACACACACATGCACATACACACAAATTGGAGACAGGAAAGGGAGAGAAACAGCATTGGCTCCAGGCTATTGATTTTGTTTCGTGACACTTGCTCATTTCCCACTTAAGTGTGCTCCTCTGCTCTTGTACCTTCCCGGTACAGCTACAGCAGTTCTCCATAAAGAGCAGTGAACCCAAAGTGGCAGGGCTTAGCAACTGATGGGTTGACCCATTGATTTGAAGCCATTTTGGAAACAACCCAGGTTGCTTGCAACAGCGCACAAGCACTCTGACATGTTTCCATACTCACCAAGGAGACATGCTTCCACATGCTTCTCTTAGAGATTCCTCTTCATCTGTCTGGAATTATGGTCTTTACATGGTCTTCCAAATACTCAAACTCAACTTTTCTCCCCCAGCCTCTCCAGCACTCTTTTATTACCATCAAGATAAAGGCATTTAGAGACAGAGCTATCAGAAATGTCTTCTTAGAGAAGTGATTCTTTTTGGAGTTACAGCTTCCAATGTTGCACTGTTGGTATTAAGGCAATAGCTGTAACCTCACTTGCCCTATTGACAAAAATACTGGGACAATAATGTTATAGAGGCAGCATCAAACTGTTCTCCTTTTCCCCCGCCCCCCCCCCTCAGTATTAACTTTCTTCCCTGTGAACAGGGCATTGCTGCCTGAGTTCTGTGTGTCACTTGTGGCAACAGAAGTTTTGATCTTTGCCACATATTTTTGTTCATGTTACCAACTGCCTGACCCCAGGGGAAGGGAAGGAAACGGCTGGCAGGCAGGGGAGTTGAGTGAACCAGGACTGTCACTGAATATTCCAAGACTTTGTGGTAAAATTGTATGATGTTGTGTGGCTGCCCATATTTTATATCTTCTGAGGGTCTTGGGGATTATCAGGCAATTGTCTTCACACCAGCACCAGAAAATTTGGTGCCCTGCAGGAGATCTGCTGAGTTCATGCTGCTTTGCTGTTAGCATAGTTTTTCTTTATTAGCTGCTTCTGCTAGAGTTTTTCCAGTCCTCAGCTTGGAACATTAGTTCAGCTGTGAGAGAAGGGACTTTTGAGTGAATGCAATTTCTTGGTTGCTGTCTCCTTTTCTGGCCTGAACACACATGGATGCACAAACTGTCACACATGCATAGCCAGTTTTTCCCAGCTTTGTATCAGGGAATGCTGGAATGCCATGTCTGGCAGGAGCTACTAACTGGATTAGATGGTAAATCCATCTGGAGCTCCCAGTGGGAGGGTTGGACAGGTTCAAGATGAATAACAGCTTGTCTGAAGCAGCAAAATGGATTATTTTATCAAAAAGAAGGAGGGATAATACCCTTTTTCTCCTTGCAGAATTTTGCCTGAGATGGGGATAGTGATTTCAAGTAGGCAAGGAATAGAAGATGGTTTTTGAAGAGAGAATGATTCTTACTGTGTTGCTAAATATGGTTGTCTGTCCTTTATCAGTGTGTTTAACTGCAGCTTGTCTTCCAATTACACTGTTCCTTTTTCTCCTAAATTTCATTATGAATTTGAGACTATAAGGGGTGAGGCAGCTCCCCATCAGGTTTCATAGTGACATGATGAGGGGAATTTTGTCCTTCTTTTGTTGTGCAAGATGTAAACTGCCTGGAGAAACATGCCCTGGTGCTGGGCCAGTGCTTTGGGGTGAAGCCACAGCAGTGTGCTTTCCTCTCCGATTCCCAGGCTGAGGTTTGATGGTGATGGATGGAGTGAAAACAGTTGCTTGTTTCACAAGAGCTGTGCTGAGATCAGCTGGGATTCAGCAACAACTGCAGTTCAGATTCACCTGTGCAAAGTAGGCAAACCAGCAGAAACTGAAGTGCTGGTGAGAGGGAGGAGCCTCTTTATGAACATCGATAGACTTGAACCAAGTTGCATTTGTTGATGTGCTTTCGATAAGTGGCTGAGGAAATAAAAATGGCTTTTCCTCCCCCTGTTGCATTATGTTTCCTACATTAGCCAAATACACTGGAATGAGAAGGGAAGAGCCTTTCCTTTTTCTTTCTGGGTCCTCTATGCTTCCGTGGTGTCGCCAGTTGTATTGCAGGCTTGCAAAATGAGCAGTGTACAAGTGTGTGCTGTGATGTACCAGCTTCTGGAAGCACTTCGTTGTGAGAGAGGCTCAGAGCCTCCATTTCTTTTTTTAGGTCCTAAGTTGTTGGGGTTTTTTATGTCTGCTTAGTTGATTTTTTTAAAATAAGGTCATATTTACAGGGAAAACACTTCTGAAAGAATGGCCATCCTGAAGCCAATGTCTCACAGTGTATTTCAGATATAATGATTTTTGAAGGTATGTTAATGACTTCCAAGGGTCTGCTTTGGGATTAGCACTGTTAGGATAAGCACACATAGCATCAGGGTTTGAGACCTGGGTCTGCCTCAGATTTTTGTAATCTTGAACAAAGCACTTAGCTGGCCCTGTACCTCAGTTCTGTCATCTCTGAAATGCAGAAAATAGTACCTAATTTATGAAACATGCTTAAAAATAACACAAGACTAGTGTCATTTTACTACATTTCCCTCAGTCTTTAGCGAAGTAACATGAGCTGCTGTAACCTGTTTATCATTCTTTACTGTGAGCTTTTTGTCTGGTTCTTCTGTTACCCCTTCTAGAGGATTCCCTCCTGTAGTCCCTGCTTCTCCAAAGCCTGGCTAGGCTGCTAACTAAATACCTAGGGAAGGAAAATAAAAAGCATGGTGTATTTGGAAGATATTCAGAAAGAGATCTAGTAACCAGAATTACTTAGTTAAGGATCCCAACTGATGGTGCTGGACTGAGATGGAAATAAAATCCTGTCTCTAAAAAGGGAGCAGGCAGGTTATTTGCTGAGTGTGTTCCTTTTCACTTTGGTGCAAGTGCTAATAGTTTTGACTGTTTAAATGAGAGGCTGTTCCTAGTTCTGAGTGATCCAACCCTTGCTCCCCACAGCCTGTCCCAGCTGCTGCTGCTGGAGCCAGAGCAATAGTGAGACTCCTTCATTCCTCCCCACTGCCCCCTCCATCCTACACAATTCCTGCAACTGCAGTTGTGTCCTTGATTAAAAACATATAAGTAGCATAGGAAGAGACAATGCTCTAGATACTTTACTTATAGGCTGTTGGGTTTGAGGCTGTGATGAGGGGTTGCTCACCAGTCTGGAAAACATGGCTTAATTATCAAGGGCTGATTTTGGGAGGGGTCTTCAGCATCATTTGGAACCACTGTACTATGAACTCTTCTCCCATCTCATTTTATGTCTTCATCCTGCCTTGACATCCAGTCTTACACACAGCCTCCTGTCCTGTCACATGTGACGCTGTCACTCCTGAACCTTAATAATGGAGCTTGTCTGTCATCTCATTGTGTTAGTGACAGTACTGTGTCCAGAAAGAAAACACCTTTAAAAGAAAATAGTGCAGAGTCAAGCAGTTCAGGGCCAAGATTCCTCCAGTGACAATGGTGGTATAAGAGGGGTTGAGGAGCGTGGGGGTGAGGTCCTGAGGGACCTTGCCTTTGATGCTGGGCTGGCAGCATGCTGTGCTCTGCAGAGCCAGAGAGCTGCAAGGGAGACCTCTGGCCCAAAGTGGGCATGCTCACCTGCAGTATCTAGCATAAAAGGGCCTATCATATTTATAGATTCTTAAGACCAAGGGTAAGAGCTATAATTAATAACAATAATAATATCATTAACAATAATAAAAATAATTCTGGTGCCATTAAGCTGTGACCTGAAAAAGAGAACAGCTGATGAGAAGTCATGGGTCTGATCTCTCCCCCTTCTTCTCCTCCTCCACCCACATCTCCATGTGTATTTTTCTCTTTCTTATTTTTCTTTTCTTTCTATTGTGTTGGTTTTTTTTCTGCTCTGGACATATCTTGAGTCCTGGCCATTCCCCCAGCTTATGGGATTCCCATTATACGTGCTTGATATTTAACAGCTTTGGCGTCTTTCATAGCTGGGAGTGAAAAGAAAAAAAACAGCTCAGAAATGTAATGGAGCAAAATCTGCATACTGAGCCCTAGTTCCATGTCCCTTTACACTGTTTACTTAGATCTTAAAAGCTACGAGCTGTGGCATCTACTCAGACTTCATCAGCCCATCCTGTCCTGATGCTGGCCTTGGAGACACTGCCAGCTCCAAGTTCCCTTCTGCAGCCACCTCATTATTCTGGGAGGATTTTGTGGTTCCTGTGGCCGCCCTGTTCTTTTCCAAGCCTCCTCTCTTCCAGCCAGCTTTCCTGCAGACTGCTCCCCTCTGTCACGGGATGGGGCCTGGGGCATTCCTGGGGGCAGAATACATTCTCTTTAATCAGAAAGCTATGATTATACCCAAGAACTACATTTACTACTATGTGAGTGTCTACTTGATGTGCTTGTTCAGCTGTCGGGCATCTTTATCATGTGCCCAGATGTTGATGTGCTCCATGCTGTACAAATGGGGTAGGAGGAGATCCTAACCACAGTTTGTAACTGTACATACCTGGATGTTTTTAAATAATTAAAAAGATAATATTATACTGCGAATGAGTGGAATAGTTTAGTATGAACTAAGCCTTTTAGAAGAACAGGTAAAATACTTTACCTGAAATCCTACCTCCTTACATGCCTGCCTAGTTCTGCTGCCTTAAGGAATCCCTAGGTATCCCCATGCTTCTGAGCAGGAGTTGAGATGGACCTGAGTGTCATGACCAAAGCAGTAGCCATCCCCTCTTTCTCTCCCACTGGCTTTCTGGAGCTCTTCCTTTTCTGGTTTGGGTGTGTGTGTGTGTGTGTTTTTGTTTGGTTTTGTTTTTTGTTTGTTTTTTGTTGTTGTTGTTGTTGTTGTTGTTGTTGTTGTTTTGTTTTGTTTTTTTGTTTGTTTTTTGTTTTTTTGTGTTGTTTTTTTTTGTTTGTTTGTGTTTTGTTTTGTTTTTTTTCTTTGTTTTTCTTTCTTTCTGTTTTTCTTCTTTTTCCCAGTGGATGTGAGTTTTCTAGACATCAACATTCATCTGGACATGAATCTGTGATTCATGGTTACCTGTGTGTGGAAGTCAGTTATGACAGAACTGGAAAAGTGTCCTGAGTATTTAGACAGTCTGTTTGATCTCCTTCCTCTATCTGTCTAAAATTTGGAAGTCAAAGTCTGAGCACTGTAGTGTCATCTCCTGTGAGTCAGTGGGGACAATCAGACACTTCCAGAGGGCACTTCATGTGACTGCTCTTAGATGTTCATTTTACAGTGAGGTAATTTGCCCTTTTACCAAGGCTATAAAGAAAATACAGGGGAATTAGTTCTGAATGAGACACCTTGGGCTTAGGCATCTAAGTTAAATCAATCTATCCCGTGCTTTAATATCCAGTTTCCTTAGCAGCTTGGAAACTCTTAACAGAAACTTCTCCTGATGAAGCGTCTTCTTTTCTGTCATCCAATGTCTGTCCTTCCCTGTTCCCATCTTTTACACCTGAGATAAGCCAGGCATTTCTTTTTCAGTGCAATAGCCAAAAGATTTTCAGTAATGTCAAGAGTGACACATTTAAAGCTCATGAAAGCAAATATGATTATGACCCAGTGCTTTGCTACTGAATGGCAACCATTGCTACATGTTATCAGTGAGATTTTACGTTTTGTTCTGTGAAAGATTTTATATGGTTTGTGACAGCATTCACAGTTTTATTAAACAGATTAAAAGTGCTTAAGCATCAAGATGTGAGACAGCTGTTAACTGATGGATATTAACAAGAAAATTCCCTTGGAATCATCCATGGCTGAGCTCTGTATTCTTTATGAGTGTCTTTTGTGGTCCTTGCTGAACATCCACTTGCCTTTTTTTCATTTATCTCTGACTCAGCAGCACAGAAGGAAATTATCCTCTCTGAAACAATTTTCTCATCTCACAGACTATGTTGAAATGTCTCAAGGGTGATTGGTCTATCTTCTCAAAGAATTTTTTTCCTTTGCATTAAGGGAGAAGGTCTGGCTGAAGATGAAACTTGGGCAGAAACTTCCCCACAGTGCTGTTGTCTTTGGGTTCCACTAAACTGCAGAATCAGCTTTTTTGGTTGGTTTCATGCCCTGCCCAGGACTTGTGGCCCCAGGAAAGGCTGGCTTCCCTCCTTCTGGAACTCACCTCTTTGAAAAGCCATTGCAGACTGTAACTGTGAAGGCTGGAAGATCAGGATCTCTGAAGTTAACTCTAAGTTAACTCTCCTCTCACAGGACAGCTCTGAGCACCAGCCCATTAAATGTGGGGGCATCATCCTGCCCCACACCGGTCGAGTCTCCTGCTTAATGACACCAGGACAAAGCAACAAGAAATACATTCTTAAGTTCTTTCACACAAGCTGCTGCCAGACACTGTTGTCCATAGGGTCTGGAGAACCCCAGTGTACTCAGGTAAAATTACTGATTTCCATACTGGAAGTAGAGTGAGAATTGGGCTCACTGGGTTAACCCCCTTTCCTTACTTGCACCTTTCACTTGGTAGATGCTCACATATTTGTAACTCTGTGTACAGGCAGGTCAGCATATTCTTCAAGGGCCATTATCCTGCAGCTCCCTGCAGCCTTAGGTGCACAGCAGGGAGTTGCATCAAGGAAATGCATTAAGGCGAATCAGCAAGAGAGAAGGGTACCTCTGGGCCAACTCCCTGCTTCTTAATTATTTATACTTCATAATTTCCAGCAAATCACTGGTTGTTTATTGGGGCTCATGTATAATTGAAGAGTTTCCTAGATCACTGGCCAGCTTTGCTTAAGATGTAGCTGGCCAGGCTTTTGAAAGCTGTTTCGAAAACCCCACAGGGAAAGGCAACGGTCTCAGGAGTGGCTGGTCATCCATTGAGGATACACCCTTTTAATTTTTGGCTTTTGTGGGCACCTGGGACTGGTAGATTTCCAACATGTGGTTTACCATCTCCATTTGACCACACCACATCACGTAGGGCCTGCATGCTACAGTACCAAGATGACCCTGACCAGAAGTATTGCAAGGATTCTGCCTTGCCAAGCCCTTGTCCATACAGTGTGGTGCTTGTTCTGCCAAAGGAAAAGAAGTGGAAGGTTTTGGTGTTCTTAAAATTCTTGAAGAGGCCGTGAAAAAGGGAGCTACTGTTCTGAATTGAGATGAAAAGCCAAAACCTTGAAAACTTTCAAGAGCTTATAATCCAAAGGGAGAAAATCAAGTGCATACTTATGCAGGAGACCAAGTTGGCTTTGCATACTTTGGATGGCTCCTTCATCAGGCCTGGCTGGTCTTTCTCCAGTAATATTTTGACTTATTTTTTCTTTTTTTCATTTCAAACCAAAATTATTTTTGCTGAACCAATTGAACTTTTCCTGTTTAGAAGCACTAGAATGGGCTATTTTGCTTATTTATTTTTTTCCTGGTGTTGTTTTCAAGTTAAAAAAAATATCTGGAACCAGCTATTTCAGTGTGAACAACTTCACATTTGAGCAACTAGGAAATTCTAATGAAAAAATGTTATGTTGAAATGTTCCCAACCAGCTCTATCCATCACTTCCTTTCACTACTACCCAATAAAAATAGCTCCCACATACCACTGTAGTCAGGAGTGCCATGTTACAGAAGAAGAAATAACTAACCCAACAAAATGACTCACATTCCAAAGATAATATATAAGGTAGGGCCTGGCCAACTGGTTAGATTCAAATTAGAACCAGCCTCAGCCTTCCTGCCTGAAACGAAATTATCACAAAATATGATCTGTTGTTATTTTTTGATGTTCTTTCGTTTTATTTTAGCACACTTCTATTCATGATCCTACTTCTGACTTGGTGGAAGTGGACATGCTTTTAATGCTATAGAGACTGCAGTTTCTCTTCATTTTTAGCCTAACTCAAAGCTGGAAACACTAGGACTGTGGCAAGGGGATTTGTTCTTGTGAAGAGAATTTTTTAGCTCTGTCTTGCCAGCTTGGAGTTTGGATACTCTGGTTAAAGTATGCATGAAAATCTAGACCCCTGCATGATGGAAGTTTTACACTCCTTGGTTTCTCTTTTTGAAGTTATAGAATTTGAAGGAGCCAGAATTGTGGACTTCACAGAAGCCAGAGGATCCAATTCTGTGAGATGTGTTGTATATGAGCATAAAGAAGTGCACCACTATTGTTCTGCATGTCCTTAGAGCCTAAAATACCCTTCTTAGTTTTAAACATATAATTCAAAGGCATAAAAATTTTAATTTTATTTTTGTTATGAGGTACTAAACTAATTCCCTAAAGTTTTTAACTTGTTAATTCTGTTGATCTTTACTAAAGAACTCGTTCCAGCAGAATGAGTCCTTCATGTGTATACAACTTCTCAGGCAGGTTGGTGGTGCTTTCAGGAGCAGCTCATGGTTTAGGGTGAGTGCATTTTAAAGCAAACTATAAATCTTTATGATCTTTGTTTTTCTTTCTCTTGCATGCATACTTGGCAAGGATTTTCTGTTTGCATCATTGAAAATTTGATTCACCTAGGTACAATGGGTGAGATTTGTCCACATCTGAAAAACCAACATCAAGCCCTTTGCACCTTTTAAATCTTCAAAATAGGACTGAAGCAGGACATTATGGTTTGCCAAACTGTTGCAGTGCCTTCCCCTGAAGCTGAACTGAGTTTCAGCCAGACGGAATGAAGAGGGTGATGTTGGAGGATTAATTACTGTGACCTTGCAATGTGCTATGGAAGAAAAAGGTAATTTGGGGGCTGCAGTACCAATTTCTGATTTCTTTTCTCCATAGCTTTCGTGCTGTGGCTGGATGGTTGGACTATTGCATCCCATTTTAAGCAACCTCTAATAAAAATATGGAAGCTTAGAAGAAAGTAAGTTAATGTTAAAGGTCAGCTGAGACTGACTTCTAGGGAAAGGTTTTGGCTTCAGTACATTTAGTTCAGATGAGCAAATATGGAGCATGTATAGAATATGTATAGAGTAAGAGGCCACCACTTGATTGGCCTACACACAAAATGGACAAAAGAGTAATGAGGAGTGGTCTGCAGGAATAGCTGGATACAGTGCTTAGATGTGGAAAGGAGATATTTTTTTCTGGGCATGGATTTGTCTGTTGGAGGAGTCAGTGTTGGAAATTGTCAAAGAGAGACTGACCAAAATCCTGGGTAGTGTGGTGGACATGGCCACAGACTCGCACTATATGGGAGAAGTAGTCCTGTCTCTGATTTACTGCTGTGGAAACTCGTAAGAGTACAAAGAACTAGGATGACTGAAGCTTTGGGTGTTTGGTTAAGATCTCATCTGTACTTCAGTGCTGGTCAGAGTGTGTTAGGGCCATGATGCTCCAGCAGGGCCCAGGCTGCAGGTGCTGCCATGGCAGGGCAGCAGAGCCCCTGCCTGGACCACCAGGCCAGCACAATGCAGCTGGCTGCACTCCAGCTATGTTCCCCTCCATGTCTGTCCATCTGGCTTCTCCCCCTTTCCTCTGAAGTGAAAGGAAACCCCTGTTTTACACAGCCAGTGTTAGAGTAAATGCCTTCTCCTCACCACAGCCCGGTGCCATGGCTGCACCCGTCACTCGGGGCAGGCCTATGGCCTAGGTGTGCGTGGGCCTGAAGGGCCCCAGGCTGCTGCCACCACCTCTGAGGGAAAGAGTGCGAAGAGAAGACAGCCCCTTAAATGCTAAAGGGCTATGTGTTTAAGAGAGGCAGGGCCAGGGTAAAAAGTGGCCAGAGTCCTGAGGTGCTGCCATGTCTGTGTGAGGGACAAGAGGGATGCAGGAGTGGTGCAGATGAGGAAGGAACAGCCTGAAACTGGGACTGGACCCTTTGCCTTGGGTCTGAATAAATAAATCCAGACAGCGTGAGGCCGTGGGGCGTTTCACAGGAGAGTCGTCAAACAGGCTTTTATGCCATACACCTTTGGCTCCCACTGGCTTTGAATCAAGCCTGGAATCACCAGTGTTTACAGCTGAGCACGAGGGGTACTTGGTGGTGTTTAGTGCTTGGCCATTATTAAACATCTTTGCTGCATGTCAGCTTGGTGGTTCCTGGGGACGCTCAGGGAAGTTAAGGTAAGCAAGCTGCCAGTTGGACCTCAACATGTGAGTGCTGCAAAGTGGCCTTAGTTTGTTATAGCTGAGTCCCTCTTCCAAGCTCTGCAGTTACACCGGTGACTGTTTGAGGCCTGTGAAAGTCCCGAAAGGAGCAGGATGCTTTAGAGACACACTAAGGACCCCCAAAATGTCCAGTAGCATTTTCCTTTGCCCAGGTATAGAAGGGCTTTTTAACACTCTTATCAAATGTCCCTGGCAAATGTACTGATCTTTGAAATTATCTGCACTGGGAAATAAATAAATAAAAGACATAAGAACAGAAAATGCACCCTCCCAAGATAGCTTTTATGTAGCTAGAAAAGTGAGGTGGTTTCCTGTTCTAAATATTTAACATGATGTTTATGATATGTCCTCTGGGGCAAGAGATGCTTGAAAGCTAATGTTTATGAAGTAAGTCTGGAGGGATGGAAAGGGAAGGGAGGGCACACTAACTAGGAAAAAAAAGGAGGGGGAAAGAAAAAAAAAAAAAAGAACCTCAGGAGATGTCCTGATTTATGGCTTTACTTGCTGGAGAAAAATCTCTGTTTTGTTAAAAAGGTTACAACTGATGGAAAGCAACTTCAACTCAGCTCCTTTTGAAACCAGAAACCTGTTCCCTCAGTCCAGACAGGATCTGAGTCTGGGCCAGCAGGAATCTTTTACTAGCTGCTGCCTTCGTGCTTTCGAGCCCTGCGAAAGGCGTATGTGTCTGCTCATCACGTGAGTCTTGGAAAGATGGTCTGATGTTTAAGAAGCTGAGCTACATTTCATAAAGGAGGGGTGAGTTCAGTTTCCTACTCTGCCAAAGGCTTCTAGTACAATACTTGGGTGTTTAAACTTCCTTTGTCTCTGTTCCCTGTCTGGGAATAGCAACAATTTCCTGATTCAGTGGGAGATTGAAAATAAATCACTTTATTGTTATATACTTAAAAATTAAAGGCCTGGATTGCCATTATTTCAGGAGGGATGACTGAACTCGTTGTGAAGCACACTCTGAATGGATGGTATTTTTTCAACCCATTTTATTAAAAGTAAACCCACGCTTGGTTTGTTTTACCTCAGTAATTCTGTATGTAAACAGCAGCAATTCAGGACCAGCTTCAAGCGTGGCTTTGCCATTCCTGCCCCACGATGTAAATCTTTTGGGGGAAAGCTGTAGGTCAGAGAGGTGGAAACACCAAGTGTTCCTGCTACTCCTGATTTTCAGTAGTGCAATTTATTGCAATTTTATATACTGACTATGTCTGACGTGGGGTGTGTAATGAAAGAGGCTGCCTTTGAAGAAGCTTAGTGCAACTCCTACATAGTTTACTATAATGTCTTCTAGGTCCTCAGCAGAGCTCTTGGCAGTGGTTCTTTTGGCACGTGCTGCAGGGTGCAGCAGACCTGAGATCATGGGACTGAAGGAGCCTGGAAGGTAAACAAAAGGAATTTCAAACATCATCTTGTCTAAGATGAAACTCACTGTGGCTTTAGCACTGGACTTTGAAGGTTTGAAAGAAGTCAGAGGCCAGGTAGAAAAATCCCATGTCTTAATCAGTACTTTAGGTTTCTTAAATGCATTGTGCTCTGCCTGGCTGAAAGTCAGGCCATTTGTTTCAATTATTAAATACAGATTTATGACCTGTTGTTTTTCTTGGAAGTAGAACCAGGCTTGGGACCAGTTTTCTCCTAGCAAATAGCTGTTTGTCTGTAGTCAGTCCTTGCAGGTAGAAACGTGTCAGTTGTGTTTATAAACATCCAGTTTAATACTCCATTTTCTCGCTATCCTCAAGACTCTGACCTTTCTCACCAAAATGTAACAGTGACACGTCTGTATTTCTGGGATTACTGTGTTTTGCACAGGGCTGCTCTACATTTGATGGCTTTTTTTTTTTCCAGCAAGTTCTGAAATAATCTTCCAGCAGAGCAAATCACTGCCCTGTGATGCTGCACTACTGGGCAATGCTGTCGTGAGGACAGGCAGGTCTGATTGGTCCAGTAGGGAAAGATTTAAACTAGTATTGATAATATTAGTATACTTTCTCACTCTATTAAGTCTGCTATAACTACTGTATTCTTCCAGTAGTAAGTACAGCTATTTTCCATTTATTTAGATATTCTTGTATGACTGTTATTGAATAAAATAATTTTGATAACAGTTGATGTTTGAAAAAGGGATTTCAACTTTGGTAACTTTCAGATGGCTTGGGTAAAATGAATGTAACAGTCAGAGCTTTTATCGTGCTCCATGTGCATCATGTTTAACTGTAGTAACTAATTAACATTAAAAAAGCAGGACAGGGAGGCAATATTCCACTACTTCTTCCTACTAATCAGTGGAACTGCTTCTTCAAGAGGAAGTGTGAAGACTGTTCCCCCTGAAAACTGGGTGATACAAAGAGAGGACTGTTCTACATACATGGCATTTAATTTTGTTTAGTACTCCCCTTTGCCTTAAAGTTGGGAACCTCTTAAATTCCAACATGAGAAATTACTAAGCATAAGAAAAATAGCAAACTCTTCCCCTCCACACAACCCCAACCATACACACACCTCCAAAACTTCACATATTACCTGAGCATCTGGAGCATTAGGCTGAGGGGAACATGGTTTTTAAAGTGTTTTTTTTAAAACAAAAAATCCCTAACTCTAATCTACAGCCCCCTTCAGACTTGCCCCTGGGGAGAAACCCACCAATTACTATTTACTTTACCAACCTAGAGTGATTTGTGGATGTATGTAAGAATTATTTACGGTTTCATGCAGGAAAAACTTTCAGCTCCCTATTTGCCCTTGTAAGTAATGAGTTGCCTCAGGGGATCAAAGGTCAGATTTTGGTTTTAATGCCCACCTCCTTTTAAAAAATAAATAAAGCAATCTATGTGAAAAGAAGAAGAAAAAAACTAACAGTCTGAAAAGGCTCTGACTCCTGCTCTGCTTTGATGTTTTAGGTCTGGAAGGGATCATAAATTTGCTGGTGTGAGATAGAGTGATAATAAATGTAGCTTTTAACTGCTGGGTTTTTAGCTCACACAGCATCCATTATCACTGGCAACTGCAAAGGGAATGTACTTTTTTTTTCCTTGTTGCTCTTTAGAAAGATAAATATTCACTCCACTATCGGCTGATGTCCTGAAAGCTCAAATGTAGCCTCTCATTGTGATCATTCACCAACAACTTTCATTCTTGGTCAGAATGATTCAGTGGTGTTGATAAAGAGTCTGGAGGGGTTACCTTGCCACTTGGTTCAGCATTCACCATTTCAGCTCTTTATTGGATGGGTATTTTTCCAGTAGTTTGAGGTGTGGTGAGCAGGGGATAGCCAAGGAAAAATTCAAAAACATGGTTGGGATTCAAAGTTTGAGACTCTTGAGGTTCCCAAAAGAGCTAGAAGGAGAAATTTCTTTTGGTTTTAGAAAGACTTTTGCATCTATGTTGTCTGGCTTCCTGTGAAACACATTCCCTGGAGCAATTCCTTCTTACTGCTTACTGAAAAATAGGCCAAAGACAGTGGCCAGGCACAGCGAAGCCTGCGTGCCATGTCAGCACACTTCTGTGCCATCCCTGGGACTCTCTTAAGCCCAGACAGGATGAACTATTGGAAATTGCTCTAAAAGTCTGACGGATATTTTGTGCCAGTATGGGTGGTGGTTGCAGTGCAACTGGCTTAGTCATGTTGTCATATTTGAAAACTGCATTGTTAATAAATGATTTTAACCACTCAGATGTCTATTAATGTCTTCACTGAATGCCAGCAACCTTATATTCCAACAATTTCCACGAAGACTTATTGATCATATATAGATTTGGAATGAATTTTGCCAAATTAGTTTGTCATCCCTGTATGTCTCTTTCTATCTGCTTTGCTTTGTGGACAGTTCAGCTATTGTTTTTATTTTCCCTAGATCAGCAATTAAGTCATCTGTACTTAACTTGCATCCATTATGGATCACTTCTGTTAGTAATATCATTTATTAATTTTATTTTTTTTTTAAGTTCAACCACAGATTTGTTTCTTTGGTCTGCTGCAAAACCTAATGATTTTCCATATATTTTTCCAGGCCTGAAGTCTAAATGGGTACATCATCTACTCTAAATTCATTGTTTTGAGATCTTTTAGAAACTGTTAGAAAACTCTGGGAGTAGGGCAAATACTAGACAACACTGATTTATATAAGTAACATTCAAAGGGTGTGTTAAAAGACACTGAGTTGATCTTTCCTTGCACCTTATACGCAGTTAAGTTTATTAGTATTTATATTTATGATAGCTATTGTTCTTATTTAGATGTTGTGCAAATTTTTTGTGTCTTTATTTAAAATTGCATATATCAGAGAATACCTTTTCTTACTTGACTTTTCCAATCATGGAAATAAGCCTCTTCTCTTGGATTCAAAAATTGCAAGGTCGAAGGGATTTATCACGTAGTCTGAATTGTTCTGAGAAGGAAACCATCTGATTCATGGATTCAATCCATGTGAATCCATTTCATTTTAAATGGCCTGATGCATCTTCCAGAAGAGTGTCCAAACTTTCAAAAGCAAACAGTGCCCATCACTTCCTACCAGTTCCTTGGAACAGTCAATTACCGTGACTTCTCAGCATTTATCTGCTGATTTGAATATGTCTGTCTGTAGCTTCTGATCCATCTAATCCACCCATGGGTTTACTGTAAGCTACAGTAGTCTGCCTTTTCATGTTATCAGCTTTATTTCTGGCTTTATCTTTGGGACAGACCAAATTCTTTCAGAGTACCTCATCTTCGTTTTCTGTCAAACCTGTATCTTTGAAGATATCTGAGATTTCTGAATGTCGTCTGTGTTCGTCACATGGACATGACCTGCTTGTTTTCACCATACTTTCTGCTTCTTTCTGGGATGGCCAGAACTGTTACCCTGAGGTGGTGCCTAGTGCTCGAAAGTGAGCCATCCCCCAGGAGGTATCTAGAGCAGATGGGTTGTGTTACCTCATGGACACCCTTGGCTCAGCAAACAGCCTGAAGAATTATCTTGGCTAGACCTCAATTTCTGACTACTACATTTAGCTGAGATGAATCTTGCTCACCTGAACACGGCTACTTAATTTTTATATCCCTATAAACGTTTTTATGGAAAATTATATCGTAGCCATCTGATTTTATTGAGAGAATCTTACTTCTTCAAACTGGACATTTTTATCAGTTCATTCTCAGTTCTCTTTTTTGGATACCCGTGTACTGAGACTTTATCTCAACTGTCTGAGACACTGTGTAAGAAAGTTTGTTTGATTGTCAAACGAGGGAAAACGGATCACTCATCCTGCAAGGAATCGTGTGGTAAAAAGGAGACCTAGATTTCAGTGACCACCTGGAACTGAGTCTGGGAAAATATCTTAACATAATCTAAACTCGAGCTGGACTCCAGTGGCCAGGAAGGCTGGGCTCTAGATAAGGTCTGTTCTGTGATTCAAAACATCTGCTTCCCTGCACTGGATCTTATCCACACTCCTTGGAATAGGACAGATACTCATGGGGAGATGTTAGCCAAGGTCTGGATGCAGCTCTTGTAAAATCTCTCCGGAAGCTCCTGCTGTTCTTCCTCTGCCTGCACTGGAACTGAAACACACGGGGAGGATACACCAACAGACCTCTACAGCTGCTGTGAACTGGCTGTGCTGCATGTTCAGGTGGGCTGATCTGATGATGGCTTTGTTGAAATGACATTTCAGTGAGTGTGATGAGGCAGAGAATGAGGAGGTGGCTGTGGGTATCCTCAGCTAACCTCCAGGTGCCCTTTGGAAGGCAGCTGTGTACACATTTGTACGTTCTGGCCAGAAGCTGGAAAACACTCTGCTCAGTAGAAGACTGCAGATATAAATGCAGTAAAGTCATTATTGCTGCTGTAGCCATCCATGATGGTCTAAGGATTTGAGAGAGGCAGACTTTATGGATAGAGGATATTTTTTTTTCTTTTATTAAACCAAGCAAAATTTTAGAGAAGCAGTCAGAGATTTGGGCACATCCCTCTTAAGTAATTCCCTGTTTTGGGCAAGCTAGCCAAAGCTGGATACCTGTATTTGTGTATATGCTGTCCCTTTGGAAAAGAATTCCAAGGGTAAAAAACAAAGAATTCCTGGTTGGCCTTAGGAATGAAATCTCATCTTTACATGGTGCTTCCTTTTTGTTATCAGTGACTAATACATATTGTCTCCATGAACAAAATAATCACTGTGGTGTGTTGGATAGTTTTAAACTGGGGAACAGGGATAAGAAAATCTGAACATCAAAGCAGTTGTGAATGAGGACTTATCTGTGGAGCAGAGGTGTACTGAACATACACCAATGCTCTTCAGAGAGTTAACCTCCAGGTCTGATAATCTGCATCATCCTAAGAAGCTGTCAGATTTCAGCAGTCAAATCGAGATAGATAGAAAAAACCTTAAACATTTAGCTAATCAGGATTACACCCAGCTAATGGAGAGAGGTTGTTTTTTCCCCCCTTCCCTATCATCCTGGTCGATTCAAATTGATCCTAGTTCTGCTGAGCGAAAGCAGTCCTTCAAAGTTTATTCTGGTGTCAATTTTTATAGTTTCCCCCACTGATCGATAGAATGCATAATCATTAAGGCAAAGTTTGTGAAAGCTAATCCTTCAATACGAGTTTTATGAATGGCTCAGAGTCATGGCTCTAACCATTTGGATGTAAGTGGAACCTTTAATCAGGTGAGTGACAGGAGACAGTCAATAGGATTTGCTGAGATTGGATTCTGATTTTCTATACAGCTATGCAGAGTGAGCAGGAGAAAGGGGAATGGGGATGGCCAGAGGAACATACATAGGCTAAAATGGAAGTTTCACCTCTTTTATTATTTATAAAATGTATTTCCAGTATTTTTAAAAAACACTTTGCACTTGCATATAATTTTTCAGTGGAGAGCACAAATGTCTTTGGGGACATTTGCTGGTTGAACACTACATCATCTTTTTGTGAAGGTGAATAACAATTAGTGCTGCTTTACATTGGTGAGAACTTACTGTACTAAGTTTTCCTAGTGCAACATATTTGTAGCTTCTCAGAAAGGTGAGAGGAAGCAGAAGCAGTTGAAGTGACTTCCATTAGATACCATTGAGTAGGTTAGGAGCAGAGGAAAAAGGAACGTTGGAATGTGGTTTGGTATTGCCCACTAGACATATGTATGGGTGGTGTGGATTTGTTTTTTCTTCTTTTTTTGACACATCGTTGTCTTCTGAATCTGCATGGGAGGGATGATTTAAATTGTAAGCAACTACCTAAAACAGTGACCTGGAAAGCTGGAGAATGAATGAGAAGATGAGCTGTTGTACTGAACTCATGGCTTCTGTAGCTGACCAAAAAGCACTTGGTGACAGCATTAATTTATCTCCTTTTCTGCCATGTCAAATGAAGTGAAATGAGAAGATCAAACATGCTAGGAAGACACTTTTTCAGGCAGCAAGGAAGAAAACAGCCAAGGGAGAGTTTATTTTCATTTGGTATGATGAAAAGTCAAGGGGCAGTGTGGCAGGGAGCTGCTCGGAGCGCTCAGCCCCAGCACTCTGCTGTCAGCTTGGGCAGCACGTCGGGGCAGGAGAGCAAAACTGCTGGAGAGCAAAGCTGGTGTTTTCATTTGCACTTTCCAAGAACAGAATAAAAAATGTCAATAATGTGAATAGTGGTCAGTAAATTCCTTGCAGCTGGCAGATTAGGAATTTGCTAAGGATTTTTGAAAGTGTGTTTAAAGCTTCAGTGAGCTGCCTGCTCTAAACTGATACAGCTCATTTGGCTTCTCTTGCTTTGCATTAGCTGAAGAGTTGTCCTAGGGCTCATAATCTGGCTGTTCTCTTTAATGATTTAACAAAGCAGATTCTCATTTGGGTGATTGAGTGAAGTTGTCTTTATCAGCTGAGGACCTGGCACTACATCTACAAGAGGGCTGTGTGGTAGATTTGGGAGAGGGATGCTCCATGGCAGTCTGTGCTCTAAGCTTGGTGCACATCATGCTCCTCATCTTCTGACATTGCTGTACTGGGAAGCTGGTAGAAGTAGGATTACTTTTTTTTTTTTACTTTTTTTTTTTAACTGAATGTATTTTCTTTATTTGTTGCCATTTCATAGTCCTTAGAGCATTTTGATATAATGAGTGAACAGCAGCACGAGTAGATGGATGACATGAAACAGAACAACTCTGCTTATGCATCTTCAAACATTCAGAAAAGGTGTGCTACGAGGTGATCTCTGAATAGATCATGCCATGATAAACCCCAGGACTGTGGGGATATTGGCTCCACATGCTGGCTGTGACCTGGAAATACGGACTCAAATGTTGTCAGATTTAGGGGTGTGGATGCAGTCCCAGCACAGGCAGAGTTAAGAAAGCTGGGGTGGGACAGCACCTCCACTTCCCCAGGGTAAGATTTTGAGGGGAAGTGATGGGAAACCCCACCTTGCACAGCTGCCCTTGCCTTATAGACAAGCTACTACCCAGTCATTGTTGGTAGTTTCACACCTAGATCTAGATCTGAACTTTGTTTTTTGACCCCATTGTTAAAATACTGTTTTTCAGCATTTTCTGTGACATACTTGGAAGCCTCAACCCCAAATTTTTTTTGAGTGACAAAGAATGATATGGGGGCAGCTCTGAACTTGGAAATTATTAGTTGCTGAGATATATTTCAAAGCTTTCGGTCTGTCAAGAGCTAACCTTTGATCTGGTAAATGAGAACTTTACCCTGTGGAGGCAAGGGAAGGGGAGGAGAAGGGAGGATTGCTAAACAGGGGAGGAGTAGGACGACTTGGGAAAGACGAGTGGGAGCTGAGAGTTGGGTATGTTGGTTCAAGCTCAGGTGGGAGGAGGGACTGGACAAAAGGGTAGTACATCCTCTGTGGGGCTCAGGAAAACACAAGCAAGTGAGCTTGTAGATTGTGGGACTGCTTCAACTTTTATTCCTCTCCCCTTCCCTTCTCCACTTTCTCCTGAATGCACTGGAGTGCTTTGCTAAAGCTGCTGAGAGTGGACACCAGCACTTGGGAATCTGTGGCTGGAGAGGTTTCACTTTCAGAGCAAGTAGTGGTTGTGGTTAGGCATTTGGGAAGCTCACTGGACCTTATTTTCACGTGATCCTTGAGCACATCATTGCTGCCATGGAGCTCATGGAGCCTGTGAGAATCAGAGGGCAAAGGCAGCTGCACTTCAGGCTGGCCTTGGCAGGGGCTGTTCAGCCTGGAGAAGGCTCTGGGGACACCTTATAGCACCTTCCAGTACTTGAAAAGGGCCTACAGGAAAGCTGGGGAGGGGCTTTTCATCAAAGAAGATAGTGATAGGACAAGGGGTGATGGTTTTAAACTGAGAGAGGGGAGATTTAGGTTAGATATTAGGAAGAAATTCTTCATTATAAGGGTGCTGAGGAACTGGAATGGGTTTCCCAGGGAGGTTGTTGATGCCCCATCCCTGGAGGTTTTTAGGGCCAGGTTGGATGAGGTTTTGTGCAACCTGGTTTAGTGGTGGGGTTTCCTGCTCATGGCAGGGGGGTTGGAATTTGATGATCTTTAAGGTCCCTTCCAACCTTAATGATTCTGTAATTCTGTGACACAGCATGGAAGGTGCTTTCCCAGGGTTATTTCTCCAAGGAGGCAGGGGAGTCATAAGAATCTTTGCTCACCCCAAAGCTGGAAGGCTGTGTTTGACACATCCAGTTGTTCCCTCTTTTTTGTCACTGCTTCCCTTCTCACAACTTAATGCTGACCAGGTAGTTTTCCTGTTACAGGGAATGCTTCATTTCCTGATGGCCCTTCCACAGGCTGACAGTGCTGTTCACAGGCATGGCTGAGATGCCTCTTGGTGAGTGATGACCCTGTTCCCAGTCCTTCACCACACACCCTCCCCCTACCTTTCACTATGGTAAATATTTTAGTACTCGTTGAAATCAATTGAGTCTCATCAATTGGAAATAGAGTGTAAATCACTGGGACTTTCGCATTCACCCCAGAAATCAATTTTCACACATTAGGGCTATTAGCTTATTGAGAAGTGTGTGATGAATGGCTGCAGGCCATCGTGGAGCCACACCTGCCAGCTGCACATTTTGCATCTCAAATAGGCTGGAAAGAAGGAGGATGCCAGGGGAAGGAAGATCTTGGGTAGGAGGAGCGGTGCAGGGTAAGAGACACAAGGACCGTGCAGCCAGACAATCTGTGCTTGGAGATCAATAACATCCACAAAGCACTAACTCATCCTTGCAGGGGCTGGAGACAGAAGAAGGCTCAGAGCCAAAGTTGTGGTTAGGCATCTCTTTTTTTTTTTTTCCCTCTCACAAAGATGAACGTAATTTGGGGAGGAAAGGTGAAATGTAGATTACAAACATTTAATAAAACTAATGCAGTAGTTTAAAAAAGAAGCTTTTCCATGAGTAAATCTCTTTCTTTCACACAGCAGCTGCAGATGAGGTGCAGAAATGCCGCCTCCTTCTGCCATCCCTGTGCTCTGGATGTTTATCACCAGCTGTGATATGGAGATAGCTGAGGTTTCTACACTCACTCTGTAACTCCTGCTTATCCCCTTGAATTCTAACAGTGGCAGCTAATTAGCTGTTTACTCAACAAGTCTGGAGGAGGTGAGGGATCTGGTGGCCTAGCCAGATGAAGTGTACAGTGCCCAGCAAATTCTCTGTGGCCATCTGGAATACTTTGGTCTCTGTTTCCAAGGCAGGACATAATTCTTTCTTCTCAGTTACTATGCCAATCAAAAATGTGGGTGACTCCAGGGGTCTGGAGGTTCTCCAGTGGTGTAGCCTGGGTTTATGTGCTTTGTAGTTTGGTGTTTTACACATTAACAGCCAGCCCTGGAACTGAAGCAGTCATGCATAGGTACAGCAGACTCTCTGGCTGGAGATCTTGTCTCATCCCTGTACTTCTGAAAACTTGTGTAAAGCATTTGTTTCCCAATATTGGATATTTGTTGGTACAGTAGGGGGGGGGGAAAGGGAACCTGGAACAATGGATCACCAGGTAGACTGTGCAATGTAAATAGCAATTGATTTTCTTGCTGTGAAGTGAACACTGTGCACATATACCTGTGCACATATACCTGTGTCATTGTAGGAATATAACCCAGAGCTACTTTAATAGACATAGATCTGTGTCATCAAAAGTTCTTTCTCAAGATGAGCAATGTGGGCTTTAAGAGGCAAAGCTCCTCCCTGTGAGGATCTGGAAGAGGGTGACTCAGCTGCTGCTTGGTCCATACATTTTGACAAGGAAGCCCAGGACAGTGGTGTAATAGATGTTTCCTTACTCAGACACTACAGAGACTTGCTGTGGTTAGGTTGTTTTTAGAGGCAGTGCTGTTGGGTGGACTTGAATGGCCCCAGGAGAGCAGCCCAAGAGCAACAGGCAGCCAGCAGAGCCAGCACAGAAAACAAAAACAACCAGCAAGAAGGGGCTGGGCCAGCACCTGCGGGTAGCTTTGACCTGCCCCCTCGGACCCACTGTTTTGATGTTGATGCTTCATCACCCCGTGTGCTGTTTCCTTCTTGTTCGCTTGCTTTGAAAGACTGAACTTGAGGGACTGAGTCCTGACTCACTTGTGGATAATCTTCCCAGACCAGCTGGAAGCAGGAAGCAGTGACCTGCTCCCCGAAGAGTGCCAGCACGGCTTGGCAGCTCTCACAGCACAGACAGCTGGCTTGAAAATGTTCGCACCTAAAAGCTCCTGTGCTTCATTCCGCCACATTTCTGGAACATTTTCCAGTTGCTCCATCCAAAATTTTGTCTTTCTTCTTCCTTGCAAGTTTCATATCTAGCAACACACCCTGTGCTGTGCAGACTTGTTGGTTAACTTATTCCTGGTATCTGGAGTTTCAGTCCGGCCGGCTGCCATCAAGACTCCCGGGCAGGGACTGCATTACTTCTCTGACAGTCTTGGGCTCTCACCCTCAGCTAATTACTTTGATCCTTTACACTTTGTAAAAATTCTTACAACACAAAATAAGTCCCCCCTGGCTTTAACCTTGTGACCTAACTGGCCCTTGTAAAAGGGAGGGAGAAAACACACAGTCATGCACGTCCAAACACACGCACACGCACTCACGCATGTGCCTATATACACATCCCCACAAACTGCCTGAAGCCTGTTCCTTTAATAGTTTCCTCCCAGGACTCCCACAAAAAGGCAAATAAAACTCCTTTTACAAGATAGCAGGGCAGCATGAAGGATCAACTTCAGCAACAACAAATTCTTTCTTCAGTTCATTTGTTTTTAACATACTTTTCCTCCAGATTTTGATCCTCTAAGTGCCTCTCCTTTTCCCTTCCCTTTTGAGGCTTCCATCGTTGTTTTCCTGCCTCCCCTGCTGCCAACAGCTTAATGACTAAAACAAGCAATAGTTTTTTTTCAGGATCTGCTTGTTCACAGGGAATAGAATGTGTCTGAAGTTCCCTTTCCGTGACTAGGGAATATTTCTTCTTTCTTCTTCACAAAACCCAGCTAGGAAAAAAAATTCAGAGGAGAGGGAAAACCATCATATTTATGAAGAGCAGTTAAGTAGACCAGGGATCTTCAGCCTGCAAGGTACCTGTGGAGAGATACAATAGAGGTCTATAAAATCATAAGTGACCTGGAAATATGAATAGGTTGTTACTCTTTTACCTCAGTTACTACAGAAAGCAGATTCAGTTCTTCACACAATGTATATGTCCCTTTCCCTGGTTACCAGAGCTGGGGGAAGCATTTTAAAGAATGGTAACTTGGTGAGCAGCATAAAGAAATATAAGTTTCTGTATGGTTTAGATTAAGCACGTGGAAGCAAATTTGTATCCTGCTCCTTTACTGGCTGACCTGTATTTATTAAACTTACAGACACTTAATAATCTTGAGACTCCTTTCTCTCTGACATATTTGGTTAAGAATGCTCAACATTGTCTGAAGTTACTGTAAACCAAAAAGTAGTGCAAGATGCATACACATCATGATTCACAAGCCTTGCCCCTTTAGGAAAATGGAGAAAAAAAACAACAAACCTTAATTTGCCAATAAAATCCACATTTGGATGTCTTTACCATTTCCTCAGTTAAGCCAAAACCAAATTGTTTGAGAGCTTTTAGGCTTTCATTTATTTCTCCCTTCTTTCTAGTATTTTCTCTTTCCCATGCTTGAATTAAAACTGGTAGAGGAAGAAGTTCAGGAATAAAATCCTGCCTAGTCTCTCCTCCTTAATAGATCACCTGGATATGATAACCAAATAACTCCGTAGACTCCGATGAAACCAAGGGTGTCTTCTTGTGTTTTCTGGGAGCCAAGAAATGTATTTTGGGAATACTGAGGGGAAAAGCTCCCTGCTTGTTGAAAGGTCTGCACTAGACCAGGCTGTTGGATTTTGCTGGACATCAAGGGCTTGGATCCAGGGCTCAAGGCAGTGCAAGGAGCTTCCATGGCATTGCTGCAGGATGACTGTGTGTAGGCAATACCTGCAAGCAACATGCTGCCTGTGTTCTTTATTGAGAAAAAACATGTGTCGTGAATGTGACCAGATTCTGCGAGTCCATTTGACAGTTCTAATCCTGAGAAAAAAACAGAAGTTCCTGTTAACTCCCCACATGAAGTCCCCAGGCATCTGTTCTGCTCCTTGCACCACTCAGGGTGAGACACAGGACAGCTGCGGTGTCTGGTTAAGATCTCTGGGAGTCAGTTCAACAGATAATGACATAATTAGGAAATCTGTACGTTTGAAGCAAAAGTGGATGTTGCTGATTGCTTGGGCCTTAGGGCTTTGGGATCAAAAATGTGACCAAGAGACTGTGAAGAACCTAGGGGGAATCTTGGTAGGATTTTGATAGTTACCCCTCTTGCCCTTCTTTCAAGAGGACAGTTGTCTAGACAGGGAGCTCCCTAGGCCAGGTTCTTACTTTTTATCCTTGTTTGTACAGCACCTAGCACAAAAGCATCCTGGCTACTCACTTAGGACTTTTTGTGATTAATGTACAGTGCTTTGGCAATGCTGAGAAGCTATTCGTGTAACACAAGTACCAGGAAGAACCTTCCCCTGCACCCCTTCCCCTGTGAGAGATTATTTTGGGGCTTTTCTCATCCCCTCGAGGTTTGTTAGCATTACTGGACCCCATGTCAAGGGACACTGAATTTCCCAGTGCTGAGGTTTTTTTCTCCATTTTTGTCTAGGTCAACTTCCCACGTGTGTGAGTCTGAGTGGAGCCATTTCAGGGCTCAGTCTCCGCGGGGTGCTAACCATGCCAGAGCTCTGACCACATCCCAGTTCTAGGAGAGGGCTCTGAGATGGCCTCCCTTTCCCCAAGTTGCCTGCTTGTACTAAATACTGGGGCAGCTCTCTAAAATACTGAAGGAACAAAGCATGCAAGGCAGTAAAATGAAGCAATTAAACCTATAAAACCAGGGTTTACAAGGGAATTTATAGTGTCAGAGGCTTTTTATAGCTTTTTTAGATTAGTTTAAATAAAAAAAGGGGAGAGAGAAAGAGAGAGAGAGAAAAAGAGGACCTGAAACTTGAGGAGACTTAAAAGTTTGGAGAGAGGCTTTTAGGAAGCACAGAGGGGTAATAATTAGAGGCACATTTTCCATTTCGCTGTCTTTGCAAATTGAAATTAAAGAAGGAGGAAAAAAAAGGCATGCAGAAAACAACAGACAGTTTACATTGCTCCCACTTCCTCCTAGTAGCTTTTGATTTTTCTAATGCTATTCTTTTGTTTTCTGACCAGGTGAAAGCATCTTGTCACCAGGGCAAAGGGACTAAAGTGCAGAAGTGGTCTCAGGTAAGGTGAAATTTAGGTTTGGGTTTGGTTGTTTTTGGTTTTTTCCCCTGTTCTGTTGTGCTTGCTTGCTGGTAAAGTTCACTGTGTGCCTTGCAAACCTGGGAGCTCATGTTCAAGGGGTGAAATGGAGCCAGCACCTGATTAAGGCAATTTTGGTCAGGTAGGACAATAGACCCTGTGTTTTAAAGAGTATGTTGTATTTCACAGTTCCTCCAGCTTCCTTCTGCATTGCACATACACAACACACACACTCTAGGCAAGTCAGCTTGAGGTTGCCTTTACTGTGCCTAATTAAACCCATTATTGGCTTTTGTCTGCTGCTATGGGGAGCTATGGAAAAGGATTCAGATCTGTCTTTGGAATCATCTCCTGTATTCAGGTCTGATTTCCTCACCATCAGAACACACAGTGCTTTTGAAGTGGAGCTTTTCCTTTGCTCCATTCCTACAATCACAACATAGGTGAGGTTGGAAGAGACTGCTGGAGACCTCCTGGTCCAATGTGTTGCTCAGAGGAGGGGCAGCTAGATCAGGTTGGTCAGGAGTTACCAGTGGAGACTGAGGTGAAGAAGACATGGAATAACTTGGCCTTTTTCTTGTCCTTTTTCACCACATCCCTTGCCCCATTTTTCACTGAGCCTATGTTTTCCTGGATCTTCCTCTTGCTGCTGGTACACCTGAGGAAGCCCTTCTTGATGCCCTTCACTTCCTCACCATTTTAAACTCTAAAAAGGTATTGATTTTACTAACCCAATCCCAGCATGTTCAGGTAGTGTCTCTATATTCCCCTTGGGTCACCTGACTTTGCTTCTACCTTTTGTATTTTTCCTTTGTATCTTTGAGTCTTGTCAGGAGCCCCATCCATGTACATCCATGTTCATCCATGCAGGCTTCCTGCTGCCGTTGCTTGATTTCCTGCTTGTCAGGATGAACCATTCTTGAACTTGGAGGAGGTGATCCTTGCAAATCAACCAGCTCTCCTAGACCCTGCTTTTCTCCAGGACTGTATCCCATGGGGTTCTTCCATGTAGATCCTTGAAAAGGACAAAGTCGGATGTCCTGAACTCCAAGGCTATGATTCTGTTTTATGCCTTGTTTTATAACCATTTTGATCCCTTTAGAAATGGCCCCAAGGTCTGTGCTCTGTGATGTTTGTGAACCACTTTGCTTCCTTCCTCCTATTTACAGTACTCTCTTTTTGTGTTCAGTGTGGTAGACTGTAGGTGCTCTATGACTGCTAGAATATGCAATTAGTAAATTACTAATTAACTGCAGCAATTCTGCTGTGTAAATTTTGATATAAAAAACAACCTGTTCTCTAAGGCAATATAAATAAGGGGGCCCATCCTTTGAAAAATAACCTTACAGCACAACAGAGCACAGCAGCCTGCCCTTCAGATCAGCTGCAACAGCTTAGGTGGGGACATTTTTGCTACTGGAGAGGGTGCCATGAAAGAAGTGTTCCATGTCCTTGGGTTCTTCAGAGGAAGGGAATGTTGCTCATGATGGTCTTTGGATCATCTGAGTTGATGCCTTTCGTTTGTAACAAATACAAAAACACCGGGGTGAAGCAGGAGAGACAAAACCTAAAATGAGTGTGTGGGACAGAGAGAGATAAAGTGAAGGTAGATAAAGAGGAGTAAATTCAGATCTGGTAAAGGCACTTGCAGCTCCAAAGAATTACTCTGGCCAACTTGCAAAAGGTATGAACATGTCTGAATTCTATCTCCACAAGACCTGCCAGCTGAAAGAAGGTGAAAAAAGGAGCATGATGAGACAAAATCACCTGTTTATGATCACGTTTACATCGGGGTGCTTATCTTCACCGGACATGTTACCGTTTTATAACGAGTTTAGAATCAAGCCCAACATTTTTGAAGCTGAACGTTAGGTTTGAAAGTCTGCAAATGTGTGCTGTTGCAGTCACATGAGAAATAGTTCTGAAATCAGTGTAGAAAGCTATTAAAAATGTGGGTTTGTCTCTGTCTAGTAGGGTACTTTAAGATACGTGTATGACTGTACATCTTTCCCTCTCTCTGTGTACGTATGTATGGGCAGAAATTCTAAAAGTACTCAACATTGGTCAAACTGTCCCCCATGGAAAATATAATGTTGACCTCAAATAGCATCACATTTTAGGTCAATGCTGATTGATTTTTAAAATGCTACCCTTAAGTATATATTTGAAGAGGAATCAATAGGGCAAAAGTGAGTCTAACTTGCCTGGTCCTAAAGTTTTAGTTTGAGAAGTGGTGATGAGAGGGAGAAGGTGGCTGCGCAGAGCTCACCATTTCATTCATCCCAGCTCAGTGCTGCTTTGGCATTTCTAGACCAGTTTTTCAGCAGGGTTTTTTTTTTGTTGTTTTTTTTTCCTGCAATCTGAAAAGCTCTTCAAGAAAGAAGTGAGCCCTCAATGACTGGTTTATGTCTTCCATGTTATCAAGTGCACCAAGAAACAAAAAGCTGGCTGCAACCTCTTATATAAAAAAAAAAAAAAAGCTTCACATTTGCTAGTTGCTAAATACAATACAACTTTTGGTAAGATCTGAAGCCAAACAAACAACATTTACAAGTGAGAAGATCCATCTGCTATCACTAGTCTTATAGATTGCTCTGTTCTCTGATACTTCAGTATTTTAAATAACATCTAATGGGCCAGAACGTACAAAGCAATCGATGTTTTTCAAACTCCACAGTCATCAGCTGCAGGTATATGCTATCCCAGCACAGTAGGCTTGGAGCCAGAGCCTCAGCTCATTTAAATCAATGTCAGCAGTTTACAACTTGCTCAGAACCAGGCCCCATATCCTTCCAAGAGAAAAGAAAATTCCTGGCCAGAAAATAGTCTTGTTCTGTTCTAAAAAAAGAGTCTTCATTGATAGATAGCATTGGGATGCAGAGCCACGAGGCAAACATCATCGTGCTACTTCAGTGTTTAGACACAAGATTGTTCTAACTCTGTAAAACCTGTGCCCTCCCCTCTGGGGTTCCTCAGACCTCAGGAGGGAGGTGACCCCACTCCATCTAACAGAACAAACAGGAACTAGCAAAGAAAGCTAAGCCTGTACTTCATGTGTGTTTATTCTTCTCTTTGTAGTTTGCAACATCAGTGCTCCCAGAGACCTTTGTTGGGAATCCAGATTCTCCTGGCAGGCTGCAAGGTTCAGAACCCTGCTTGTGTGCTGAGCCATGTGGTCCCACAGGCAGCATTGATCCTGAGTAGCACTCCCAAAACAAGACACATACCTGGCTGTGCTGAGAGCCTGGCAGTCTGTCTCTCCCAGGCGCTGTGGCAGCTGTTACCAATCTTGGCTGCAGACTCGGGGTGGCCAGGAGAGTACGTGGTTGGCCTGAGAGCCTGACGGTCTGTCTCTGCCTGTCTCTCTTTCATTTTGTTGGCTCCATACATTATATTAAATATCTCTAAAGAGCACAGTTTGAATGATGGAGCTTATAATTCCATCTCGGGAGTTCTGATGACTCGAGCTTGGTTCTTGTGGTTTATGATGTCACCAGGACCCATCGATGGAGTCGTAGCCCCATAATTCACCATTGCCCTGTTATTTATTCTGTGCAATAAATGGCTGCAGTGTAATCACCGGAGTAAATTGCTGAAGCATCTTTTTGGAAACTATAATGTTACTGTAACAGTATCTATGGCAACAATGAGTAGTGGTTGCTAATGCAGAGGGAACCAGTGCACCCTGTGCACCCAGTGAGAAAGGAGAATGTACCAACCTCTGAAAGATGAGAACCTGAGGGCCAAATCCAGGCAGGCTGAAAGTAGAGAAAAATCCATTAGTTTCTGTAGAGGCAAATGCACTGGGTATCATATGAAATTAGGTTGTGGATCCAGACTCTGCCAACCTTTACAGACCTCTGGTGTTGGTTCTATGCAAAGAAATGCTCAGGAAAAACTCCTGACTCTTCTGTAGAGATGTAAAGCAAAACCACTTGTTATTAACCTTTTCCAGTTGAGGTAGAAAAAAGAACTGAGGACACTAGAAACAAATCGTTCTGAACTTCACATAGTTAAGGTTTGAGTTTGGTTTTCATTTTTATTTTATCTGATCTGTCTCAGTTCTTCTTCCCTGTTGTGTCCTTGTATCTCTCTCCTTAAAAGCATTGTAGGGTCTTGCATTTTTTAACTAAAAACGAAACACTTCTTTAGTGTGGCAAAATATATTTGCCAACCTATTTAATGGAATCTGGAGATGCCTCATGGTTGTGGGCATGCAGCTGGCATTTGAATAAGCATAGGGCTGTGGTGCAGTTATCATAATAGAGCATTTTGATAACAATATTATTATTTATTGTTTCTTCCTAAAGTGATATTTATGAGAAGATTTTGTTTTCTAAATCTGAAATTACCATTCAAGCCCCATATTTTCTCTTCCTTTATTTTTTCTGTGTTCTTTTTTGTTTTCCCAAAAAAATAATATCTTCAAAGCTCTAACTAAACACCCTGTGTTTTCTGATTTTAAGAAAAAAACCAAGACACTTTTCAAATCTCAGTCTCTCTCTCCTCCCTTCTCCTTTACTCCTCCCCATTTGCCATATTCATTAATTTTCTCCTTGGGAAAGAAATGAGGAGGAAAAGTGTTCTCTGTTCATCCTCTTTCAATACCCTCTGAATGCTTGAAATGCTGAGCTCTTTTTTTCTCATTTCCTCTGCTGAGCAGCCCAAGAGAAGCTTGCAGTTCATGATATCAGTGCCCTGACACTCTGCTGCTTATGGTCAATGTCATTTTACAACGTAACCTTCATGGGTTTGTTGTTGTTTTTTTTTTAACTTGAGGTTTATGATTTTCTACAAAAATCCTTTGTTTTAAGCTACGCAACCAACATGTATTTCTTGTGATATCACTTACCTTTTAAACAAGTAGCAGTTGAGTATGGGCATCAGACTTGGCTGTCTCTGGATTCAGATGGTTGTTCTGTTCTGGTAACCTGATACAGCACAACAAGGTAAGGACAGAAAGAAAAGCCTTTTAATTTATGGTGGGTCTCAGTTCTAATCATGTAGTTGCTTAGACTTTGGCTTAATCAGGAATAATTTTTAGTGACAATTGAGAAAAAAAGTTGAAAAAAAATCTTGCCTTTCTCATCGCTGACAACTTTTCATAACTTCAGACTTTTATATGGCATAGCCTTGTAGTATGGATATTATGGAAATGAAGGGCTCCTGCTGGAGGATTGTCCAGCAGGAGAACAGAGAGCCTTTTCCTTCCTGGCACATAGAGATAAAACTTTATCACAGTAATTTCAGAGCTGTCTTTAAGCAGAGAGCAGTTTTTCAGTTTGTGAACACCTGAACATTGTCCATAGGTTCCTTCATAGGACATTTATGTTTCCTCACAGAAAACTTAACCTTTCTTGGACACCCTTCAGAAGGCCCTTAGGAGTTCTTCAGGAACATCCCTTGTCTGTGTGGGCCAAAGGGTGAAAAACATAAAACTTGAAGTCAAAAGTCTTCATGGACTTTAATGTAGCCAGAATGTCACTCCTTGCCTCCAGTGTGCTTGGTGACATCTGCAGGTACAAAGAGCTCAGACAGTGGCTTTGTGGGTCTCCAGCTAGTGGAGACCCATACTCCTTTGGGTATGTGTTAGTCAGCAAAGAAAGTTATCCAAGGAAATTTGGCATCACTTTGCCCAGAGACTTGGTTTAAGGGGCCATCCTTCTTCAGCAGAGCCCATGGCTGTACATTTAGTAATCAAACAGTAGAAGTTTCATGCTGATCCACCGAGCATGGGCAGAAGAGTGTCAGGGCTGCTGATGTGGTGCCCAGTGGAGCTAACAGAAAAGATGCTCTCTTTGCAACCAGAAGGTAATTGGATACTGCCAAGATCCTGCAGTGCTTCTACGTGGCAAATTCCCATCACTAATGTGGCTTTCAGAAAGCTCATCTCTTTCCTGGCATGGCCACTCATCCCCTTGTTAACTCCCTCATCTTTTGTGTGCTTGGCCTATCAAGCCTTCAAGTGTTTGTTCTGGCTGTGGCAAGACCCTTTGCCAGGCTGAAGCTTTTCAGTGCTACTGTGAAACAAAACCAGTGCATTTCCTGGGCCCTGAGGGAGCAATGAGATGCCCTGCATATTGTGCCTCCCACATCACCACATACTTCACTTAGCTTCCCTAATTCTTGTGTTTCCTCCATGACCTCCAACTTCTTCCTGTTTGGAGACATGTTTCCAGCTCAGTTTGGCTACATACTGTGTTCTTTCTGACACGTTTTGACAAATTCAGTTTGATTTTACCCTGGAGGTCTTTCTAGACTTAATTTTATTATTGTGGAAGGTCATCAAAAGGGTAGTGCTATTTAAAAACCAAGTTGTGTCACATTTACTCATGGGGCTAGTGCTGCTCTTCTTGAAGATGTCCATTCATGTAAATGGAACAATACATGGAGTAAATGGCATCCATTGTAAGCAAAGGCACTGGAGCCTGCCTTACTCAGCTCGGTGGACTACTCAGAGAGTAGAAGTCAGGTCATTGTCCTTGCCATTTATTTTCCAGCCCCTGTTGTTACAAGGCAGGTGGCTTTCTGGCCCCCTCTAGTGACTGGCCACATGGAGTTTTATGAGTGAGATACAATCTTTTGCAATCAGGAACAGCCATTTTCGTTCCAACTGTAAATGGCTGAAAATTTGAAAGCGTCATTTAAAATCCTGACATACTGAATTTGTTCCACTCTGTTCACAGTCCTCTCAGGAGCATCATGTTTCCCACTTGTTGGGACTTCTTATGGAATTGGAAGCCGTTCACAGTGGCCAAGGGTGGAATGATCCATGGTGATCCTGATGTGGTGGCACAGCCCCAGTTACTCTCCCATTAGCCCAAAGGTTCATTTTAATTAAGGGAAGCTGGATGGTTTTGGTGTTACAGAGCAGTACCAAAGAGGCAGCCAGGAGTTGAAGGAGGTATCAAAAAGGACCAGGTGTGAATCCAGATACATAACCTTCTATTGAATTACAGTGAAAGCTGGAGAAAGAATTTGAGTTGATATTGAAAAGGCATTTTCAAATGCCTTTTTTCTTACCATTTTCATACTACAGAAACTGCAAAACGGAATCTCATTTAAAATACAAATTGGAAGTTTTAGACTCATTATGGCTCTGTGCTCTTGCAAAGCAGATATTATCACATGCCTGTTTCCTTGGGGGAGTGTGCAAGGAACTTTTGGCTAATGAGGAGCAGAACAATTATTTATTCCAAGAAGCTGGAGCAAGATTGACAGCCTGGGGATAGGCCTGAAAGTGCCATAACACCTTAGGCTTTAGATGCTCTGAGATCCTTTAGAAACAACTGCCTTGATATTTTAGTGGCCTGATAAATCATTTATTCTGATCACATATTTAGAAATGCCCCTTCAGCCATCCCATTGGATGAAGTGAGCTAGGAGTGCAGCTCCCTGCCTTGCATACACCACTCGCTGATCATAGCCCAGCAGATGAACTGCAACAACACAGAACTCAGTCATCTCTCAGTCAGGAGCAGTCTCAGTCAATTTGGAGCTGAAATTCAAGTTCCTTTGACAAACAGGGTGTTTAGAGCTGTAGGTTTTGGGGGGTGGGATTTTTCCCTTCTGCTGCTACAGCTGCGGTCGGGCTGGACCCACTGCAGTCCCTCTGCACTGCAGTCCCCTCTGCTTCTCCCTCCTCCCACAGGGCACCTTTCTGCTCCTGGGCAATCTGTTTCAATTCTCCTTCACCTCAGCATGACCAGGGTCCCCAGGTTACCTAGTGATTTATCTCTGGAATTTGGGAGTGCTGCTTCTTTGCTCCTAGCCATGTTGGCAAGAGGGTTATTGAAACATCAGAGATTAACCAGAACCTCCTTTGGTGAATATTTAGACTAAGAGCACTTGATGCCAAACGTGTTCTTTTACATCTGCATTCTGACACCACACTTCAATACTGCACCTCACATTTCTCTCTCTGCATGGTTTTGGATGCCTTTTCCAGCTATAGTCAAGTTAGAGGATCCCTGATGGTTTGGGAGTGTACATAGGGATTGACTTCAAGTGGAAGCATGCTTGGATTGTCCTGTTTCCCTTTGTAAAGCCCTCTCAAGGAAACTCATTCTCTCTTCTCACCCCATCGCTTCCAATGGGACCCAGTCGTTGCGTTCAGCGTGCACACAGTGACACCTCAGAGAGACTTGGACTGTTCTCTTGTCTCACTTCCACTCTCTTCCAGGCTGGATGCACACCCTGGAGGTATGTGGTTTGTCTCAAGATATAAGACTTCCCCTCTCAAAAACTGCATTACTTCAACAGGCCACAAAGGGCTGGCAAGAGGAAGAAGGATGCTCTGTTCGTGCAGCTTTCCTCAGAGATCTTTCCTGCCAACTCCATGCAGCTGGAAACATACTCTCCCTCTCCTGAGCTCATGTGTGTGCAAGGACACACATCCCCTATTGCAGCAGTTTCACTGATGGGTAAATATACAGACACTTGCTTAGATATGCACAAACACTTCTCCTTTGTTGTACTCATGCACAAATGCAGAGGCAGAGATTCTCTTACTGGACCACATGCAATCACACCCAGGCACACTCCAACCTGCTCCTTTGTACCTGCACATTAGACACCCTCTGTCTTGCAAACATGCTTGTGTGGGCACAGGCACGTTTACATACCTTGCAAAGATGTTGCAGAACTGGGAGGGGCAGATGAGTAAATTGGGCCTAAAATGACCTCTTGAGGTTTAGTCCAACCACCTGGTCCAAGCAGGCTCAACACCAAGTTCAGAAAACGTTGCTCAGAGCTTTATCCAATCAGATATTTAAAACCTCCCGAACCAGAAGTATAGTAACCCATTTTTTTATCCTTATAACCAGGCAGAACCTTCTCTCCTTCATTTTTTGACCTTTTGTTTGTCCTTTAATTTGTCTTCTGCTTCCCTGCCAGAGACCTGAGCAAAGAGCCTGAGCCTGCCTTCCTATACATACAATGTTATTGGAAAGGCTCCTCTTAGGTGCCCCCTAAGGCTTCTACAAGGTGAACAAACTCACTTCCCTCCTGTGCTTCAGCCCCCTAGCCATCTTCATGGCTCTCTGCTGGATTTGTTGAAGTTTATCAACATCTTTCTTACACTTGTGTGATCACTACTGGGTAGAGACCAGATGAGGTCCAACAGCCTGGAGAGGAATACTCGTTCCCCTTGGCTGGCTCTGCTGCTGGTGGTGCAGCACAGGGTGCTGGTGGTGCTGACAGGTGTCTATATGCTCTTGCCTGGAATTGGATGGAACAAAATAGTAAATAAGAAAACCAAACACTGAGCTTTGCTTCTTACCAGTCTGGGCTAAAATGTAGTGGATGTAAGATCTCCAGCAGTTCCATGACCCTCTTCAGAACATTGCAACAGTTGATCCAGCTTTGGGAGAAAAGGGTGGATAGGATGACCTACCAGATGCAAGTTTTTAATAATTCTGTGTTCATGATGTCCTTGCTCTTCATTTTGCCCCTGAAGATCCACTGAGCATTTACCTTCCCCCTGCTTGGAGGAATTCAGCCATTTGCAATTTCCTCCTGTCCCAATGGCCAGTATTCCTACTGGCCACAACCACAGCTGCCCTGCCCAAGCCCCATCTTTCAGAAGGAATGCAAGACATACACCCACGGTCACTGACTCCAATGATCTGCCCAAGGACAAATGATGCTTTCAGTGCTTTTCTGCAGAGCTCCTGCAGTAACATGGTCTCCAGTGGAGGTAGTGGCTGAGCACTTAGAGGCTGTTTTGGGTGACTCATCCACTCCAGCTACAAATCACAGGTTTAAAACCTTGTGGTACTTAATGTGTGGAAGAACTTCAGACTCTGTAGAGACTCTACATATTATTTTGCAAGGCATTCACTGAAGGGAAAGGGTAGGTTTTTTACCTCATTTTCAGACGCCAGTTGGGAGAATCCCTGGTTACACTTTTCAGCTTGAAGCAGGAAGGAATTCTGAGCAGGACCACTCGGGTGAGTGGGAAAACAGAAGAAGCAGCTGCAAGGTTTCATTTTAAGAAAAAAATCTAAAGGAAACTTGGGCTTTTTCAGCCTTTTCCCTTTTTTTTTTTTGCAGTCACAAGCGTTTGCCAAATTCTGCAAATGCTGTGGGATAACCCAAATCTGAATAATACAATATTCTGGAGACTAAAATATTAGTCTAAAAACTTCAGTCAGCATCAGATTGTGTTCTGTTTCTGATGGTGATTTCATGTAACACTAACTGTGGTAAAAGCAGAACACCTGCAAGGTGGGCATAAAGTGATGTGACTTTGTGGCTGTCACAGTTGATTCATTTTCAAATCAGGAGAGAATTTGGAGCAGAGTGTAGTGTTTGGGGTGATGTTTCTTTGAGGGATTCTTTTTCACTGAGTTCTTACTTTTTTAGGTAAGAATCATGACAGGGGCTGAAGACCTGGCCACTCCTCTTAGTCAACTCTGTAATTTTTTTTCCTTGCCCATAAGTCAGCCTGCTTGGGAGATGATTTCTCCAGGAACTCTCCACTGCTGCAGAAGGAGCTAAAGGTTTAAGACTCTCATCTGTCCCAAAAACCCCATGAAGAACAGGAAGGCAGTTGCCATGTATGAGGTGAGCACTACAGCCTGAAGTGGCTTTTGTTTTTCATTCCACACAGTGCAAGGACCACCAGTGTCCCTGGGACTCTGGTGGTTAACCAGAGGTTCATGGAACAGTGACCTGTGAAAGCATTCAGATGTGAATGTGTGTGGATATGTATTTATATACATCATGATCATACCTGTGGCTCAGTGTTAGAGAGGTTGGGCTTTGGTACTAATTATACATTTACTCAAGAGCAGAATCTGATGGAATGAAAGACTGTTAATACCTTTACTAAAAAGAGCAATTGAAATCTAGAATATGTTTCTGCATATGTTTACCTTTAAGACTTCAGTAACAGTTTTTTGTAAGCTACCTTCAAATATACACAGATGTGAACATCCATCTCTCTACATGTCCATGTGGGCATGTGTGTGAGGACATTTAACAGGGATTTCTGCCTGGGTGTGTGTGCATCCTTGCACTCAGCCACTCCTGTGGAGGTGTTCACAGGTAGGGTTATAGGCTGTGTTCATAGATACCAGGACATGCCTCTGTCTTTGCACAGGTTGTCTCAACTTCACACGTGTATTTTAGGACAGAATGAGCGCTGGCTAATTTGAGAAGTGACACGTGCTTTACATTCAGGAGCCAAATCCTGATTTTTCTAGTGAAGCCAAAAGTGTGAGCAACACAATTCCTGCTGAGCATATTACCTCTGACTGACAGCTTGGGTGGAGGGGGTGGCTGTGTTTGCTCTGAAAAGAGCAGTTGGTGCCCTTGACTAGCAAGTGATGCCAAGTGCAGCGTGTGTGACAATGGCCAGAGGCCTGGTCACTCATCTCAGCCAACCCTCCGTGTTCCCGGCCATTATCAATCAGACTGCTTTTTAGAGACAAGCTCCTGTATGACATTTGTGTTGCTGCTCTATGGAGACCTAAAGGTTTGAGTCTCTCCTCTGTCTCAGATGAAGTATAGAGCACAGAGTCAGCTCTAGTCCTGGAATGTCTGCAGGTTCATGTGTTGCTGTGTGGGTGCACGTGGATCTCAGTGCACAGTGAGAGTGATTTATGCTTATCCTGCCTGTTGGCACGGGTGTGCAGCTGGGAGCAGAGCCTGGGAGTGTGCTTGTGTCGGGGCATCTGTCTGTGAACACGTGTGAGTTTGTTTCTGAACTGGCTGGGGAGGAGGGCATGTGCATGCAGCACTGTAGAGGTGTGTGTTATTCTCACATCCTTGCTAGCAGCAAACAATGTCATGTCCCTACCTGGACTGCAACATGACATACACCTTAAAAACAGCAGTGACAGCAAGCTCCAGAGCCACAGGAGAAGGCAGAGCTGCTCTTTTAGATCATCAGTTAGGAAATCCTGCCAGCCCCAGCAAAGCATGCTGGGATCCACACTGCCTTTTGGATTGGGACTCGGAGAGTGAAAGAGAAGCAATAATTTGTTTGCCATTGCCCTCAAGCCAGGAAATCCAAACCCCAAGCATTTCCCAGGCCACAGCACATTGGAGACGAAAGAGAGTGTCAGCGAATGGCTCCCATGTCCAGGCAGAAACACCCACACCCACCCACACCCACACCACCCGTGCACGCACACGGGGAGAGCAGCAGGAGAGGAGAATTGTTCCAGCACCACTGTGGTTAAGATGCTGAGACAATCTCGAGTTTTCAGGCCATAGCTGTCAGGATGCTTTGGTATATTCATCACCCCTCGCTCCATGGTGATAAAAATTTACACAGCCAACGAAACGAAGATTAATTTCATGTGAAAAGCTGACAGAATGGCCCATGTCATTGCTTTATTTGTGCCAGCACTCAGTAACTCGGTGCAAGTTCCATTGAGGTGGCAGACACCCCGTCCCCTTGAGCCATCTCTTCTCCTCTCTAATGATGCCACCATTCTGACAAAACCAAGCAACACAGCCGGTGTGTGCGAATTTTGAATTAATTTTCTTCAGAAAGGTCAAGTATGTTAATGAGCTTTTGCCTGCCTGTGGTTTTTTTGTGTTTATTTTCTTGTGTTTTTCCCCTATTAATGAGTAGAAGAGGGGAAAAAAGAGGGAGAAATAATTACAGAATTCAAAAAGAAGGAAGGAAACAGTGAGCATTTGGAAGAGGCAGGAGGCAAGGTTAGTTTTTCATGGGTTCTTCTTTTTCCAGGGCTGGGGCAGACTAATTGTATCAGTGCAAGTCTGTGCAGTTTGCTTGAAGCTGTTGAGCGAGGCCAGGGATGTCATGGATAGCAGAGTTGGTGTAACCTGGCACAGAGGATGGTGGATTGCACCTCCTTTGCACTCAGAAATCGATGGCAGGCCTGCGTGTTGGCAGCTGCCTTCTTTTTCTGAAAGAGGGTTTGTGGGCTGAAGCTCTTGTGCCCATTAGTGAGAGGAAGCTGGGAAGAAAGCTCAGCTGCCCTGGGAGAAATGCCAGGGCCCACTAATCCATACAGCTCAGAACTATGACAAATAGACAGTTTAAAGAGAAATCGTGCCCATCTCATGCAACTGGCAGGGACTGTTTGAAGTAACTGTGATGCCAACCACCTCTCATTCCTGTTTTCCCAGAATTCCTGCCTTTATTCCTGCAAGTTAGAATTTGCAGCTTTCTGGCATCCTCATGCCAGGAGTTGCCTTGTTTTCTCAAGGGGCTGAGTGATGATCGGTGTGAGCCAGGGTGGCTGAAGCAGAGGATAGTCTGTCAGACACTCCTGGCTCTGTTGCTCACAAGTTGCACTAGCTGGGATAGGACATTGAGGGTAGGACTCAGTTCACCTCATTTTAATCTTCTTAAGCAGAGTGTCCAGACTAAACTAATTGTTTAGGTTCCCTTTCTTGTTAACAGAGAACAGTAAGGAGGAACACGAATCTCACCTAATTTAAGATGAGACGAATCCCATTCTGGCAGGGGTTTCTTTCTCCATTGAATAAAAAGTGAACTTAAACAATTAGCTTGGCCTGAATCCTACCTTTTAGAGGCTTAAAATTATGGGGTGCGATTTCCCCCTCATTTTCTTCTCCCTGCTCCCATTCTGGCTCTTATTTCCATATGTATTCTAATCCAAGAGGCAGAGGAAATCCAGCAGGTCTCTCAGAGGCTATATTGGCAGTATAAAATCAATGTCTTTCTCTCAGGCTTGCCCAGGCTGGCTCCATGCTTACCCACTGTAGTGGCAGTAGAACCTTTGGCTGTGATCTGGTCATTTCTCCCTGGCTTTGCTGGAGTAAGCCCAACGTATGGATTCTTGGGTGTTGTCCAAAAAGCCTTTGTTGACTTTGGAGGGTACGTGTTTTGCCATCCTGGCTACAGTGCAAAGAGAAATTATGTGGAATGTAAGAGTACCAGTGTCGTATGTGACATATTTAAAGATGTCCTTAATTAGAAATTTTTTGTTTGTTTGTTTACACCTTGCACAGCTGGTTCTGGTGCGTGGGTCCTTCTGCATGCATGACCCTTGTGTGCTCACCACATGAGTCACTGTGCGGCAGGGCTGCCTCAAACTCATGTCTGGGGCATGGATTTCAAAAGCATTCAAGTGACCAAACTTAATGATTTTCAGCTGACTCCTAGTATTGTCCTAAACATGGAATTCCTGCCCATAAACCACTGTGCTGCTCACGCTCTCCCTCCTCTTTCCCAGGCTCTGTAGTGTGCGTGGAGACACGTTCTGCTCTGCTGACCCTGCTACAAGGTAGAGTGCTCTGCCAGCCAGGTGGGGTGGGTAGCTGGGGCCAGTAGGATTCACCAGAGGAGCTGTGGGCTCTCTCTCTCACATGTGCTTGTCCACATTGTCTGGGAACATTCATGGGCATCATCAGCATTCATATGTATTTTTCCACTGTAGAAGTTTTGTTGTTCAGTGGTTGCTTTATTCCTCCTTAGAGATGGCTGCATTTCTCTGGTGGAAGGAAATTATTTGCTAAACTCTGCTAAACTCTTCACATAAAAATAATTGCACAGGACAAAGGGGGTACAAGAGGTATTTCAGATATTTTGGGTGACAAATTACCTTTTGAGAGCTCAATTCTAGCAACAAAAAGAATATGTGAAGTGGCTGCAAAGAGATTGCCTCATCCATGGACATGGTGAAGAAGGGCATCCCTCTTCTCACTGCCCTGTTGTTGCCTGGGATGGCAGAAGAGGACAAGATTTATAAGTACTTGGGTTCTCAGAGGAACTTCTCACCCAGTAGCTCCCTGAGGCTTTGACTAAACTGTGGGATATTCAGTGTTTCCCAACTCTTGTGTCGAGGACCATCTCCTCTCATCCCAGATGTGGGATGGGGCTGAGCACCGTGCTGTGTTCTCCCCTCCCACGCTCTGGTTTCCATAGGAAGGAATCCTGAGCATGTGAGTCAGAGAGCTGGAGCATGCTCTGCTTGTGTCACCAGGCCGAATGATTCAGGACTGAGACTGCACAACACACCTACCCCATGATCTGCACAGAGCCCTGGGGACACTCAAAGCCACATTTTCTCAACACGCCAAGTTCTTGAGACAATCCAGCCACTTGTTTTAGTGCATAAGTAGAAACTTAACCCTTAAGTATAGAAATTGAACCTGTGAGGTGCATCAGGGAAGTGAGTCTGCTGTCCCCACCTAGGGCTCCCCCCATGTTTACAGATAACATTATCAAATGACTGGAGCATGGTGTCCCTTTCATCTCTGTTGCAGTGATTGTTTGCTCTGCTCCATTTTCTCTCAGCTTCTGTTTCTTTCTCTCCTGGTTTTTTCCCCTGTGTGAGAGCACTGGCGCCTACGATGGAAGGTCACCACTGAGGTTAGTCAACTGGCTCCAAACATTAAGACTTCCTGCTGTGCTATGAAGAGCTGCCAAGTCCCCCCTCCCTGCTGCTTACCACAAACCCCAGTGTGTTTGTCTCCTTCTCTCCCCTTCCCATCCCTTCTCCCTACCAAGAAGTTCAGATGTCCATCTAGCAGGCAGAGTGGGAGGGTGAGGCACCTGAGCTACCTTCAGATGCATTTGCTTGGGTACCTGAAGCAGAGTGGCCACAGGGTGATGTTGCTTTTCAATGTTGCCAAAAAGTGAACTATCTGCAGTGATGTTCCTTCCAGAGTCTGTGGCAGTTTCCCATGGGGATCTGACCCAATGGTTGGGCTGACCAAAGGCTTTTCTTTCCACTGGGAAATTTAATCAGGTTTTTCCACCAGCAGGCTGAAGGGCTCCATGGATAACTGGGAAGGGGCTCATGAAAAGTAAATAGGGAGAACATGAATTAACTGAACAAGGACCTGTTAGGTTCCTTGGAAAACTGGTAGGGAGTTACAGATTGATAAGAGTTAAAAATCTCTGTCCTAGGCATGAACCTGAGAAAAGAGAAGAAATCCCCTGTCCCAAGTGAAGTGAACTGGCAGTCCCAAGGGTGCCATTGTCCCCAAGGGGAATGTGACAGTGGGTGAGCATGTACAGAGCAAGTGGAAAGAGCTGCCTTTGAGGGTGAGGTCTGCACCTGGGGGTAGGGGGAGGGAGCAAGAAGAGATTTCTTTACAGGAATGGAGAGTAAACCAGCAAAGAGAAGGAGATTGAACAGGATCCTGTGAGGAGGAGAAGAGATAAATATGGTGGGAATGAGGGAAAGATGGGGTGGCTGGTAGCTATTTCTGTAATAGCCAAGGGTAAGAGGATACTGCTCTGAGAAGCACCACAGAGATCAACCACATGCAAGTGAAAACATAGTTTTCTTTAATATTAGAGCCTCACATACTAATCATTCAACAGGATGAGGAAAATCTGCTTGCTCCACCCTGATATGTGCTGAGGTGAGGCTAAAACCAGAACTCCTGGGGCAGGAGGCTGCCAGCACTGCACACAGCTTTGGGATCCTCTCTTCTTGAGAGCATGTGGGGTACCCGAGCTTGGAGGGATCCTGCTCTTGAACTAGGACTACTTTGGAAGCTACTTTGGAAGAAGTTACAGCTATGGCTTAGCCCCTCTAGCTCCTTCTCTTTGCTCCTAACTCCCTTTCTTAAAAAATCTCTTAGATGTCCTACTCTTGTGCAAGGCTGCTAGAGATGCCAGCCACAAGCTCTCTGTTTTCTTCCTAAGAACTTTGAGGCTACTCTAAACATACCTCGAGGAGTTCTTGGGGAGCATCGCATCTGAATTTGGCCCACTCTGCCAGTTTATGCTAAGTTGAGGCCACAGAGACCTCATTTAATTTATGTAGGTGTAAAGGTATTTGAGTTCTCCATAATCATGGGTATTTATTAATTTAGATTTCATTTTAATTTTCTTTAAGGTGAATTCTTTGCCAGTGAGAAAACCAAAGCCTTGCTAGTAAAAGTCCAAGTCTTAACAAGACAAGGATTAAATTAACAAGTCTTAAATTAACTAATTTCTAGTTGTAGTCTTGGGCATTAACATGCCACCACTGGCATGTCAGCAAATCTGTGTTCTGGGGACTCACAGGCAGATGCCAACAAGGAAAAGAAGATGAGAAAAGCATTACAATGGGAGGACAGGATGAGCTGGGGGCAGCTCTTGCCTTCTCTGATGGCCCCCTGTGATAGCTGCTCCTCTGGCTGCTGGGGCTGTCACTTTCCAGGGGCAAAGCCAGAGAAATGAGAGGGACAGAGGTGACATACATGAGTTCCAAGGACGTCCCCATTTTTATGCTGGGTAGAAAATCAGGTGGAGTGTATTTGCTCCTGCCCTGAGGCTAAGAGCAGCAGAGGAAAAGAGCAGGGGATTTATCTAGCTACAGTCTAATACTCCTTCCTTCCCGACTATCGGCTGGCGCTTTCACTCACACACATCTGTGATTGATGGGCAGAGAGTATAAACACCTCATTAGTGCTATAATTCACTGGTTAGGGCTCAGACTGTGCTGTGGGAGGGAAAAAAAAAAAAAAAAAGGAAAAAAAAAAAAAGAGTTGAGAAAGTTTAATAAAGAAAAAAAAATATGGGAGAAGGAGAAGAACGGATGTAAAGGCCACACAAATCATTCCAGGGAGTTATCTGACCTGCTTTGAAAACTTTAATTGCTGATAATGGACAACCTGTTGGGTGGTATTTTATTAACACTAATAGATTTTTACGGGATATTTCTCACATTGCTCTCCCAGAGCCTGAGGAATACATTAAATATTAAAAATTAATGCTCTTGGTTGCTGTTTCAAGGACGCCCTGCTGATAACGAGCTTTCCCGCAAGTTAGAAACCAGGAGAAAACATGAGCAGCTTTTGCCACTTAGGCCTCTGCAATAATAATGAGGAAAATACTTGAATCTTGTGTGCACCTGATACCTGAGGTTCTTAAAATCCAGCCTAAATGCTGTGTAATGGCAGTGCTTGGCCCAGAGGTGGTAGGTATATCTCATCTGCAGTCGTGGATGTGCAGGAGCTGGGTTCCCGAGTCCCACGCTGAAAGCAAACGTTTCTAAACCCTTCTGTGCTACTTTACATTTCAGTTATTCAAAGCAGAGGCCTGAACCAACAACCCATACCTGTTTCTCAAGGGAGCTTACATCTGAAATGGATGTGCTGTGATATTTTTCTTTAATGTGCTTAATGGTTTTATAAAAGTGTTGCTTCCACAATAATTTGTTACAGAAATGACCCAGCTACCTGGAACAGAAACAGCTGTAGAAGCCTCTGAGAATGTGGGCAGCAAAGGCTTTTTGGAGAAGGCTCTGGGCATCCCAAAGTCCTACACATAGCAGAGAACCCTCAAAGTATGGAGGAAAAAAAAAAAAAAAAAAGGTCAGTTCTGTGCAGTAAAGAGACGAGTTGAATCAGCCAAAGAAGGAGAAGTTAATGCCAACATAAGGAAGTTTGCTGGAGGGAAAAGAAATTTGAAACAGTACAAGCAGCAACCAGCTGATGTGATGAGTCAGTGTGAGGTCTTGCATTAGAATTGGAAAGTCATAACACACATTTCTGTGCACAGATAAAAGTTGGACTTCCTCTTTAGGGCCTTCTTAGGATTCACCAGCCTCGTCAGTGGTCCTGGCCTACAAAGGAAACAGATTTGTTAAGCCCTGCCTCAGTGAGTTGCCCATGGTGGCCTGTCTCTTTGGTGTCATGCTGTCTTCACTTGTGGCAGCAGTGGTCTTGGTTTTGGTTCTCTTTCTGACCACTGGTTATGCAGCCACCTTCTCATGCCAAACCAAGATAGTCTGGAGAACCACATCCACACCCTGGAACGTCCTGGTCCTTGGTGAGTGATGCTGCTTCCAAGCCTGGTTGGCTGGAGAGGAGCTTCCCAGGCTTTCCTTGGGCAGGCAGCCAGCCAGATCTTACCAAGAGCCTGGTGAACTATTCCAGCTACCAGGTCTGTCTGTAGACAGTCTATGAGAAGATGGATTTCTATACTTACTTCCTCTGTGTGTAGTCATGCTGTGAACACTTGGGGCTGGATTATCTTGATTTCTCAACTCTTCTCATAATTCTGAATTTCCATACAAGCAGTAAAAGTTATTGACACTACCTGTGCAACTTGTCAGCCTTTCCCACCCTCCTTGCTCAAACCAGGGCACTTCTCTCTCTGCAATCCGTGCCCTGTTTCAGTTGAAGTTTTTCAGGTTAAGCAAAGGGTTCAGCTGCTTTGGGAAGGTGAGAGAGAAGAGCAGGAATTCCAGCTCAGTCTCCTAAGTCTGGCTTTGATGACCAAGATCTCATCTTGGGAACTTGAACATGAGCTCCTAGAACCACAACTTTCTGAGGAAGTAGGAACTGACTAGAGAGACCAGATGTTTTATATGTAGGCTTGGCTTGGTGCTGAAACATGCACAGCAGCTTTCAGACTTGGCTAGGGAACCCTGAACTCACCCTGTTTAGGCCAGATTATTATCCTTTGAGGAGTGGACACAAGCTACATCAGTTGGTTTAGGTGGATGATTTTTTTCCCTGAAATGGTCCACAAGGAATCTTACAGCTTAAGAAAAAAGATTATTATCAAATAAATTTTTGTGTTACAGTATAAGACATCATAGCAGCCACAAGACAGTGATAAGTAAGACTGAGAACTTCAGTTTCTGGAAGTCCTAACCTTTCAAGTTGGACAGGGTGCTGCAGCCATGATGCAGAACATGGGCAGGGCCTGTATCATGGTTTTCTTGTACACAGAGTCCTTTGATTGCTTGAACTGAACTTGGTTCAGGTGGTTTAATTATCTTTTCAATTGTGGATCTTCTGTCTCTGAAAGAAGGATTTAAATCTGAGCCCTAGCTGAGTTTGGGAGGAAGTTAGTGGGGAAGAAGGGACAGACTGGGTACAATATTTCTTTCTGAAGGGGTAGATCCTTTGGCTCACATGCTCCAGGATGTGCTTTGTTGTGAGACTGCTGTTTAGCAATAAAATGGTCTTAGTTACTTAACGGGAATTGACTGCTTGGTCACTTCTCCTCCCCCTGCCAGCCCATCCATTCTCCCCGTCTTCCCTCCCATCCAATAACAACAGCTTTTCCTGATTGACCCCACAGGCTTACAAAAAACCTTTTTACTTAAACGTATATTGACCTCAGTCTTGCTGCCCAGTGAATTATGTCACAGCTGGCAATCTGAAAATCATAAATTAGGCCTCAAATCTGGGGAGCTGTCTCCTAATGATACGGATCTCAGCCTTTATGGGTGAAGGTTGTACCAGGTGCCTTCATATCTCTGACAACTGGGGGGAACACCCTTTTTATGGTATTTTTCTATCATCATCCCCTTGGCCCTGTGACTTTTTTCTTTCCTTTGATTTTTTTATTTTTATTTCCCTTCCCTGTCTTTGCACTGTGTGTAACATTTCATTACTTGCCTTAACCTACTCTTCAAAGGGAAGGAAAAGGAAGCTGTCAAACTTGACATCTTATGTAGTCTTAATTCTAAAGGTAGTGTTACTTTCACCAGTCCTCTCTTCATATTTGATTTTATGTCAGTTTCTCATTATTATTTTCCCTGGTGTGATTCTTATGATATGGACTAATGCACTGGACAAATGAGAAATTTAATGATACTGGAAACATTTCTCTCTTACTTGGTAATGCAAAATAATTCCAACAGATTCACTTTACGTTCATCATCTATTCCCCCATAACTTGAGATGTACTTGCTTGTTGTCACTTTGGAGGGTAAGGGATGGGGACTATTCCATGAAATGTGAAGCATCACCATAAACTAAATCAACCCTTCTGTCTCTGTACAAGTATTGATAGATTGGGAAGGAGGGAACTTGCTCCACAGTAGAGTTTGCAAAAGGAACACCTGGGTTGTGCTTGACCTAAACAGTAAAAATGCCCAGAGTTTTCATGAATTCCTCTTTGAATGTGGGGAGAGGGAGGCATTGCTTGATCTTCCTCTTCCAAGAACCAAGGCTCAAGTATCTGCACATATTGCATGGGTGGCAGGTTCAGAATATGAGGGATATCTGCTTGCTTTCCCACATCTCAAAACAGGGCTACACAAATGGTTTTTGTCTTTATTCCATCTATGCTGGAATACACTGATAACAAAGCTGGGAACAAAAAAGAGCATAGTTTTTAGTTCTTCGAGAGTTGGTGGAAATATTACTTTAGTGATAGACCAGTTTCTTGTTTGAGATCTTGTAAGCCTGATTTTTTATCTCTGACACATTCCTTCAGTATGCCGTCTGATTTCTTCAGCTCAGGAATGTCTTGAGTTCAGGATATGTTACTTCTTTCTCTATGTCTTGACTTTAGAAAATACGTAGAGGTGTGTTTAGTGATAGCTACCGGCAAGGGTGAAATCAGTTCAGGGCTGATGAGCTCTCTTGGCTCCAAATGTCACCAGGGAAGTTGTGGGGCCCTCAGCACCTCAGTGGCGTCCAGTGCTATGGATGGAGATCAGGCCCTAAGGTAACAGGGTGATGAAAAGCACTTTCAGAAATACTGACACACAGACAGATAAAAGAAGATGCAGTAATAATGTGTAGAAATAAATCCTTCTCATTTGATCTTTGGAGTTTCTTGATTTTCTCAGTATAAATTTCTAAAGTCATCCATGAGCTCATATCCACTATTTTTAACAGCCTTACCAAATGTTACTAAAAGAAATGGATTCATGCATTTATTTTAAAGGCACCCGATTAGGCACTATCTTTATTTAGATTAAAATACTCTCCCACAATGTTTGCAGTACAATATTTGTGGTACTGGCATGTGCAGCACTGGCCAGAGAATGAAACTGGCTGGAAATTCCCTCATCTGCTTTTGTTACTGGAGAGGATGTCAATGCAAATGACGAAGAAGTCAGACTGGTGAGAGAAAAAGTAGTAGGTTTTGGGTTTTATTCCCCTTTTACTAACATAAATTACAGGCACGGGGAATGACATTTGTGGTTTTAATACAAGATTTTAAAGTAGGCTGTGTCCCTTCAAAGCAAATATGAGCTCATAAATACTGTGAGATTAGAGGTAAGGAGGCCCGACGTGGCAAAGGCTCAGGGTTTATGGCATTCCTCAAGACGTACAGCATGAGATGTTTTGTGACCTGGCTTTTATGAAGATCAAAAGGCTTAAAACTGTTGAGAAGAAGATTTTCACATCATCTAGGGGGAGACACCAAGTTGTCAAATGGGAGGAGGCTCTTTGAAGTGTGGAGATAAGGACCTTTCTACCCTTCAGTCATGTAGGAAAGCCATTTCCAGCCAGCAGAGGAACGTCTCGTACAGCTGGACTCACTGTGCCCAGGTAATTCTTAGTTGATTCAGGTAAGCAGCTCAGCCAAATTATAAACAGAACCAAAACTGAATGTTTGAAGAGGATTAAAAGGACTGGGAAAATTTAGAAATTAATATATTGGGGGAGGTGGGAATTATACTTGGATGTGTTAATATCTGCCTGTAGTGCAGGACCAACCAGCCCGAGTCAAAGCACCTGTTCTGGGGAGTTGGAATAACTAGTATACTCCTACACATGGTATCTCAGCCTTGTATCTGAGTGTGGAGGAGCAGGTGAGAATGCTCATAAAGAGCTTCTGGGTGGGAAAAGGGTGAAGAGAGACAGAAGATAGGCTCACACCTCTGCTTTCTGAACCAGGAAGCAGATTCAGTGCAGGGAAAGGAGGAAGGAAGCAATCCACTGCTGCTGTGGGTTGGGAATAGTTTGCCACTGGTAGGAAATAGTTGTGGAAGAAGCATTTTGTGGGAAAGCTCCTGCTAAAGCCAGGGCAGCTGCCCAGCACTACTTTTCAGACTGTCCCAGAGCTCACTGTCTAGCATAAACAAATACACATTTGTTTATTCCCTTTTCAGATTCCTCAGACTGGTTGGCATTGGCAGCTGGGATACCATGATGCCTTGAGAAGTTCCTCTACACAGCATCTGTCATGTAAGCAAAAGCTGTGAGCACTGAAAATCTTCCCAAAGGTGGATTCTCCTGAGCTGGTAAGAATAATTTCTGGTAACATTTATAGAAGTTTAAATGGCATCTAGACAAGATAAATATCCATTATATTTTGTTGTCTTTGTGCTGAACTAAGGATACATTTACTTCAGTTCTATGACTTTTTAAAAGAAAACAGCTAAACAAGATGTAAGAATAATAAAAATTGGTGACAGATAACTGTTTGATACATGTGTTTCCTCTGGAATAAGCTCAGTCTCTTGGCTGACAATAAGATGGTAGTTGTCCTTAGCCAACATCTTGAAAGCTGAAGGTGAAAACAGAACAGTAGGAATCACGTGGCCTTGTACTTCATGTCCAAGAACTGAATTCTCTTCACAGCAACATCATTTTAAAAAAATCGTGTTCTAATTATCACAGTTCTTGTAGATACTCTGGTCAGAAGTACTTCAATGGTTTGGTTTCTATCAGAAAATGTAATCTTGGCAAAACTGGAATGGTTGAGGAATCGCAATGATTTGGCTCTTTCTGTTTTTCTTCAGAGGAATATTGGAGAGAAGAGCCTGGCCAAGTTGAAGCCATAGGTTTTATTTAGGTGATCTTTTTCTTTCCAAATGACTTCTTGCTTTTTTCTTCAATTTCTAGTAGTGTTTAGTGAAGCATAAGACATTTCCAACATGTTTCAGTGGGTACAAAACTGTATTATAGAGGGAATATTGAGATTTCTTGAGTTCTTTTCCAAAGTAAGACGTAAGGAATTCATGAAAGTATGAATTTATGTACCAAAAGGAACTTGTGTTCTTTTCCTCAGCCCATCAGTGCTGTTACACCCACAGACTGAGCCCTGCATGGTTCATAAATATCCTAGAAGTAGTGCTGCAGAAGGAGCTCCCTGTTTTTCTCAGCAAGGTTGTCTTTTTCTTTCCTCCTGACTATTCAGGTTTCCCTTGTCATTCTTCTTACAGCACCAATTTCCCAGACACCAGAGCAGAGAGAACTGTGTTGTCAACTTTCCACTCACCAGTGTAATGAATAGGATCCTGCACTAACGGGCCCACGGGTCTGATTCAGCAAGGAAATTACTGTGTCCCTGTGTCCTTTTAATTGTAGGGTTTCAAACCCAAGCATGGAGGCACACATAAATTATTACATTGTCATTTAATCTGGAGTCAGTCCAGCATGAACCCTGAATGCCTGGAGCTGGTCCAGCTGAGTGGCAGGAACAAGGCTGAGAGTCCTGGTAAACACCACATGATTTCTCGTATTTGCAGGGCATCTGTTTTGCCTGCCCTTGCAGTACCTTTGTCTGCTCTGAAGAAGCTCCTGGGTGACTGGTGATTTTATTACAGCCTGGCACATTCCTGGGTAAGCCGTTGGGCTTGTCAGCATGCTCCCAGAAGAAAAGCTTCAGTGAAAAAACCTTGCTCTGGGCTTTGAAATCTGAACTGCAGCCAGTTCCAGCTGAGGGATGTGACAGTCGCCTTGTGCTGTGAAGTTGCCATCTGAACAATGACACTGTTGTGTGGTTTGAAAAGACACCAAGCAATGAAAAGGATGAGTGTCTGTCATATATGCGACTGGCTAGGTATCAGTTAGCAAGCAATCCAGGCCCTTGGCCTTTCCTCAAATGGTGTTTCTCAAATCCACATTTAGAGATGTTTGGAGGGGACACATATGCATCCCAAGTTTTCTTTTTTTACAAGCTCTATTTTGCTAGACCATCTGGTCATGCCTTTGAAAGCTATGCCTTATTAAATAGTCCTGGGAACTCAAGAAGGAAAGTCACAGGAGAGGAACAGGGAGGGGGATCTCTGAGAGATGCGTTTTTCCTTAATAAAATAATAGTCTAAAAGGAGATCACAGCTTGTAAGAACCAGTGAGATCCTGCTGCTGATACTCACTGCAAAACTTTTTCTCAGGGCTGTGCTTCACACCCTAGAGCCCAGCTGCATTGTGCATGTGCTGCACAGCTCTCTCAAAGTCAAATGGGCCACAAGACAGGGGTGAGTATTTTTCTGTATTCATCCAAATTACAACATCCCATCTTTTGTTCTCCATTTGTTGGGACAAACAGCTGGTCTCTTATTATTGACTATTGGCCACTCCTCTAAGGCCCCTGCTGAAGTCACTGCACTAGACCTTAGCTTGCTCATTCTGTGAAATGTTTGAATAAACAAGATGGTGGATGGTGAGGGGAGGAGAGAAACACTTGTAGGTGTTCTGTCTCTTTTGCAGGTGGGGAGCTGAGGGCTGGAAAATTAACAACTTTCCCTGAGTCTGAAAAAGAGGTGGTGGTAGAATCAAGCCAGCAACTCACTCTTCTCCATTTCAAGACAGAAAGATCCTTTTTAGCCATGTTTTTCTATGACAGATGAAATACCTACCCCAAAGGGTGGCTGAGAAGTGGTTGTTTTAAAGATGAACAGTATTTATGAAAGAAGTCCTGCTGTCCTTGGTTTTGCTTCTGCACAGTCATATTGCAGGGTGAGGACTTCTGTTTTTCCACCAGGAACTTCAGTGCACCTCAGACATCTCAGATTTACTGTTTGTGAGTTTTTTCTTGGAGTCTTCCTGCAGGTCCCACCTGAGGTACTGCTCCAACAAGCTGAAATCCTGGGAAAGTGTCTGAAGCATTGAAATCCCACGAGGAAAAAACTATGGGCTGGACAAAGAGGGCATATTCAGGATGCCAAAGACAGATAGATAAAGCTCCAGTAGACTTAGTTATCCAGACTTGCAGGTACAGATTTAGAGTAACCCTGGCTTTTGGGCACCCCACCTGAGATTCATTAGGGCTGATCTTCAGGATTCCCATGGGAATTGGGCATCTAAGACTCTTTTTTTTGGGGTCTAGATGTTGAGAAACTTATGGCCTTATAATGAACCTTGTATTGTCATCTTATCCTGTGGAGAGTAAGTTGACTAACAAACTTCAGGAATTTACTGTGTGCTTCGTCCTAGCATAAACATGATCATGCCCAAGCCAGGGATATAAAGGCCACCAGTCCTTTGACTTTGTCTAAATAGTGGGCTTCACATGGACAGTGAGAAAACCCTGTTATGTTTGTGTTCTCAGAAGGAATAGAAATCCTTTACATCTGGGGACAGGGAAGCATAGTTAGTGGAAAGGGTTGGGTGACTTTGGAGCCAGGTTAAACCAAAACTACTAGCAACGGGTTTTCCTTATGCCTGCAGATTTTGGATGAAAGGAACCAGCACCCTGCTGGGTGGGACAGCTTGGTGTAACCCACTGGTGACTGGGAGGTAGAAATAGAGCAAAAGTAGGAGTTCACTTTTTCTCCAAAGAAAAAGAAATCATTCAGATCAGCAGAAGTGTAGCCCCAGACATGAAGACACCAGCTTCACTTCTTTGCCCTGCTCTCTATTTACTGGATGGATGTGGCAAGCCTCTTTACCAGTCCTGTCTGTTACAGGCTACAGAAATTTTCATCTGTCCAACACTGCAGTGTTTAAGAAGCAATACAAATACTATTTTTTAGTCAAGACTGCAGTGAAAAAGCTGGTGTTGTAAGATGAAGCATCCCTGTCAAGGCTACACCTCGTTCCAAGAGGCTGTCCATACCCATTTCCCATGGGTTAGGAGAATGCTATTGCAATTCTTCATGAGATCTTTCTTACACAAGCTACAAACCTTGAAAAATCTTTCATTCCCTTTGTTCAGACTAAGAGCAGATGTTGGGAGAGGATCCAGGCCCTGTGTATTACACTTAGAAGAAGACCATATGTATAAATCCTGTTTCTTTCTACAGCTGCAATGTAGTGTGTATACACCTTATTATCAGAGAGAGATCCAGAGCACAGGGGAAGGTATAAAGTAACCAGAATAATGAGGGATCTTGGGAGATTTTTTTGCTGTTCAGAAAAGTTGAAAGAATTTTACATGGAAAGCCAAACTTAGGAGGAAAAGGACAGGGGTGAGGAAGGAGGAACCATTTTAAGTATAAAAATGTCTGAAGGGAATAAGGAAGTGAGAGGTTTCTAGGCTATATGAGCTAGTGTCATGTGCAAGGATGAGAGAGCCTTGATTTAGGCTAGAGACGAGCCAGCAGGCAAGGAATTTGTTCCAGACAGAGTCCTTCATAGATCCTGCATGCTACTATAGCTAACAATCATGTCAATAGGGTTTAAAAGGTGCTTCAGAGGAATTGGGAAGCAAAGACAAATAAGGTGGGTGGCTGAGGGAGGAATGGAAAGTCCAGTGGTTACTGAGTGAGGCTTGAGTGTGATGAAAATCCTGGCTGTGCTCCAGTACAAGATTTCCTATCACATTAATTATATGGCAACAGGCTCCAGGGCTTTCTGTGATACAGACTTTGTGTATCAGAAACTCTACACAGTCATCAGTGGTGGGAGTGATAAGACAGGCTTGCTGTGTTGTCTCCAAGCCTTCCACTAGGATGCCCTCAGAGATGGAGCCCCAGAGTCCTTGGTGCTGTTCCCTTTGTGCACGTGAGCTGAAGGTGAATGGTTTGTGGGGGATGAGGAATAATCAGCGCTTGGAAATGTCATGTTTCTCTCAAAAATTAGCTCCATCCCCTTTCCTTTTGCTAAAACACATATCCCCTTGGATGGCATTTTTGTGACACTAACAGGTGTTCTTTGAAAAATGTTTCTTATCTGAAAATACAATTACCTAAACGTGAATGAAGATGCTGGGAATATTGTGATGCTGTTACTTTGTTGTGGGCAGAACTCTTGACAGGCATGTCCTGAAATTGTATCTGTTCAAGCCAGTAGGAATGGCAGCTGCCAGTAGTGATCAGGGTTTCCTGCTACCTGGAACCCCAAAACCTAAAGAGAATAGATGACAGAGTCCATCAGATTTATTCCTTATGCCTGACTTGCACTAAGCCCCAAGTACCTCCTGTGATCAGTCATTTCTTCTGTTCTGGCCAAAAGGATTGGCCAGAAATTCCCTCTAGGGACTATCACCACCTGTCTCCTGGATTCCTCTGGACCTTGTTTTCCTCATTGGGTAGTTATATCAGCTGGTCTGAGGGATGCTGATGTAAATGGGAATAGTAGCCTTTGCTTCTTGCTGTTACAAGGGATAATTTGCTCTTTTGAGCTCTCCTCCTAGCCATGGGAAAGGAATTGAGGTGAAGACTCTCTTTTTTTCCCCTCCAGCAAAGAAGTTTTTCCCTTCCAGCTGAGTACACTGGGTGGCAAATGCCTCTGCGACCATGGAAGGATAGAAAATCAGCATGAAAGAAGTGAGGTCTGAGAAAGAGAAGTAGCAGCAGGTTTAAGGCTATCCTGAGCAACAGGGAAACAAAAGCAAAAGCCCCAAAATACTGACAAAAAGAAAATAAAAGGAAAGAGGGAGGAGCTGCCCCAGCATGGTCTTGTGGCATAGAAGGAGAGTCTGATGCTGTGTTTTCCAGTCCTGACTGCACCACAGTTGCTTTCTGTAACCTGGGTATGAGGTAGATGAGGTAGAGTGTCTCCAAGTAATGGCTAAGTAACCTTGCTGGTTTCTGTAATGGGGGAAGACAAGAGTGTCACAGCCACCCTTCTCTGGAAAAGGGTGCACTGCAGTGGGCGTACACCCGGTTTGCCTTGGACCTGGGATGTGAAGACTGTAAGGCCTGTTTTTTGCTGAGACAATTGGGGTAGGAAGGAGATTGGGTTTTAAACCTCCTTTATCACTACAAAGTGTGGAGGTGTAAGTTGGGGAGGACAGAAAACTGTTGGAGCCTTCCTCATTGTGACCACACCACTAGGGTTCTCCTTTGTGCTGGAGGTGAAGACTAAAGCTTTGTGCTGACAAAGGGACTCCTTAAATCAGGAAACAGTCTCAGTAGGCTGATTTCAGAGACTTTTTTTCTGACAAAAAGTATATGAAAGACTTGAGAATCAGGTCCATTCTGGAATACCCATGTGCCTTTCCCAGCCTTGTGACACATTGGCTGTGAAGATGCAGATCATCCTCTACTTCTGCCTCCTCTAGTATGGCCAAAGCAGTTAAGCCTCCTGGTCCCTCTCCCCTCCCCCCAAAAGGCTCTTCTCAGCCTCGTCCTCCTCTCTCCAAAGCTGTGTGTTTGAAATGATATCTATTTCTCTTTGTGACAGCACACCATGACTGCTGCCTTGACATTCTCCCAAGCTGACACCCCGACCGGTGTGACACTGATGCCTTTGGGCAGAAATCAGAGCCGGTTTGCTCTGCGCTCCGTGGAGCCGCGACGCCTCTAGCGCCTCCGAGAGCCCCCAGTGCCCTGGTGGGAAAATGGAGCCAGCACGTGAGCCCCAAACAAACTCCATTATCACTCACTGATCCTGCTACCCGTTGTCAGTTTTAAATGTTCACATTGACGTGGGTTTTCCCCTTCCTTTGAAAAATGTTCTCTCCTTTCTTCCCTTAGCTGTGAGAGGATGGTTTCCTGTTTCTCCCCTGGTTGCAGAGTCTTTGGGGAGCTGGGCTTTCATGAGCTGGAGAAGGAGCACACAAGCATCTGATCAGCCCTTATTAGTGTTGAGAAAGATATAATAGTTCCTGGCTTCTGGGACCATTACCTGTCATTTGGTTTTATTAAGGCGGTGATGAGAAAGTTTAAAATTAAAGGCTTTGTAAATTGGATTCCAGTTTGAAAGGGAGGCACCTACCAGGAAGTCAGCACTGAAGCTTGCAGATGGGCCACTGGGAACAGCACCAGGCCAGCATTTCTCTACAGCTGGTTTCACAAAGATCCTGTGGTGAGGCATGGAGGGGAGGGGGCTTCTAGCAAAGCCCCGGGGTATCCAGAAATCTCCAGCTCTGTGAACCATAGAATCCTTCCTTTGCCTGGCTGCTCATGTTCAGACCTCCAGCTGCTGTTCAAGAGGAAGGGTGGTCTTCTGGCTGAGTCTTTACCCAGTGCTGTGAGTTCTGATTCAGCTGAAATGACAGCAGGCAAGTCATTTCATCCCCTCATGGTTTGTTTCCTGATTTATAATGAGGAGGAGCTAGTGTTGGTATTGATTTATTTTTTTTCTTACCTGCTGCCTGTTTTAGGTAGCCAGTTTTTGAGACAGGGACAGTCCTTGACTCTTGTGCATACAACAAAAGCTCCAACTCCTTTGAGTCTTCAAGGCAAAAATCAAGACATTTGTTACGTCCCTCATGGAAATCACAGAAAATGGATGAGCCACCTAGTTAAGAGAAACATCTCATTCTTAGGACTTGTAACATTGTAGTGGTCTCTGCTTTCGAGACTTGTCTTTGAATTAGCCCTCCAAACACACTTGGAAGTTAAATACCCCAACTGCAATAAAACAATCCAGCTAATTACAGTGTGACAAGGGGAGCTTAGGGGCCAATCACAACAAAGAGCTGCTGTCACTTCGGTTTTCTCAGTTGGATAAAGGCCTCATGGTGACATTGCTCTGATGAGAAGCAACATGAACCAGTGCTAGGAAGTACAGGCTGGGAATCAGAATTCCTGGTTATTCTGTCTCAATTTGTCTTTCACTTGAGTGACATGGGAGAAGTCACCTGAGGTCAGACTTGTAAGGTTGACTCGTGCCCGTCTTTGCATTGTTGAATACACGAATGGTGCTTGTTTGGCTTTGCATTAAGATTTAGGGTTAAGGTTTTGTGTCTGAGAGGCAGAGTGCAGTGCTCCACCACAGCATGGGCCTGATCCAGTTAATAATAGATTGAGAAATTAAGTGTTTATCTCCTGAAGGCAGAAAGACACAAAAAGTCTGGCTCCATCCCCCTGAGACCCTCTGTAGATACTGATCTGTGCTGATGAGATCTCCCCTCAGTGTGCTCTTCTCCAGCTGAACAGCCCCAGCACTCTCAGCCATTCCTCACAGGGCAGGTGCTCTGTCCACTCTTCATCTTTGTGGCCCTGTGCTGGACTTTCTTGACTTTAGCTGATTACCATGTTCCCTTGAATGAGGAGTGATGCCTCTCCCAAGTTTCTCTGCTAGCGTGGTGAGAGAACTGATGGAGGAGCTATTCAGTGGTTACTGACATCATTCCCGTGTCTCCAGCCATGTTCTTGACCGCAAGGCTTTCAGAAGGTAATCTGGGGAGATTGTATCAAATGTAAAATGTTCCTAGACATTACTGGAGCCATGATGTAATGAACCAAGGTTTTGTTTTTTAAATTCCACTTTGCTGAAAAACCACAGGCCCCAAAAAATTGTTCCAGAGAAGCTGGGGAGTTTTAAGAAGGAGGCTGAGATCTCGTGTTGGGCTGAACCATTCTGTGCTGCAGTGCTAGGAGAAAGAGTTTCCATCTAAGTCCCATGTTGCTGGCTTGGATGGGTCTGGACTGAACCTCTTGTATGGAAAAGAGCCTCTTTACAACAACCACTCCCTTGTTCCTGCTGCTGAGATAGGAGGTGCTGCCAAAGAAGAAGGCAGCACGACCAGGCCTACATTGTACCTGGCTGCTCCGAGTTTGTTGTGTGTTTGGAGCTTTGGGATTTGTTGCACTTGTGGCTGTTCCCATTTTTGTGAAGACAATTCCAGCCCAAAATCTTGCCTTATCTGTGCTGGGGCTGAGAACCTAGTTTCCAGTATCTTAGTGCTTTGAAAGACCTTTGAACCCTTTGTAGAGGGACAGTGACTCCTGAGTCATGTGTCTGTGAAAATCTTCCTGGCATATTTATATCTGTCAGACTAGGATGAGACTGTCCATGCTTTGATGCTTTGGATTTCAGTACCTGTTGAAATCCCCTGAACAAATGGTGCTATTAATTACGGGCCCTGGCTTTGATGAATGATGCATAGGGGACAAGATTTCATTTTGTCTAGGGGGAGGTAAGTGGGATGGGGCGTTTCTGAGTGTTCAGTGATGCAGGAGAGGTCCTGGGTGTTGCCTGATCAAGGGGAAGTTGCTTCCTCTCTCTAGAGTGCTGTAAAGTCAGTGTCAAGTCACTGTGGCATCTGGGTTATGTCACCTTCTGATGGGGCTACCTCTTTATATGTTGGATTTGCTCAGACAGAAAACAATTCAGCCCTTTTCCTAAAAAGCTTTTAGAATTACTCTAGGGGTTAAAAATAACCTTGTCCTAAATAGCTTCTGCCCCATCCCCAGGCTATTTTAAGACCAGAGCAATGATATTGGGGGTTCAGATTCTTACTCAGATGCAAGAGATGCTGGAAGGCCATGGGGTGTTCTAAGGGAAGATTCACATCCTTTTGAAATTCCCAGATCTGTGACCTGGAGTCTTACAAAAGCTGTTTGTATGACAAGGTCATATACCACCTGAAGTGGTGAAAAAATGCTTTTTCCACAGCTTTGATTTAGTAGTTAGCTAAATTAATTTCTAATTTATGTGTATCATTATGTTTTGGTGCTGTGTGGTCGTGTTTATACCAAAAAGTTCAACTAAGTTTGGGCAGCTGAAACTTTGGTTCTGTCCAGACAACACTACTTGTCATTTCAGTCTTAATTAATTACAGCCGTCTGAAAACATCTCTAGCTGGTTTTCACAAAAGGGTTCTGGATGGAGTAATGCAGTGTTAGAAGGCTTTTCTACTGCTTTTCTACTGCAGAGAACTGCTCTTGGTAGCAGGGCTACTAGGTAGTAGTTTTGTGAGATCCCAGCTGAATTGACTAGTGGAAAATAAGACTCTTCAAAAAGGAGAGGAAAAGAAGGGAAGTCAGAAGACAGTGCCACTTAAACTAAGGATAGTGGGAAGAGAGTATTCACTCCTTTTAAAGCACCCAAAATGACAAGGAACGAATTGGAGTGTGTGATGTTGAGTCGTGGCCAAGAGGAGTCTTAGCAAAGACAGAAGTCAGGATTTGATTTAATTTAAGTGAGTTCAGGTGTTCACACTGTAGGTGTTTACATTATTAAGTCATCCATATTCAGTTTAGTGATTCACCTCAGGATAATTTGAATCATGCCTTGGAAATTTCTATTATTATTAACTGTAAAGGTTTCCTAATGATACTGGCTCAGGTGAAGAAACCTTTACTGCAGACATCTACCTGTGTCAGAATTAGACCCAAGGTGTCAGGGAAACAGAACAAGTGTCAGGACCCAAGTGAGAGAGACTTCACTGCAGTAATAGGGCAAAAGCTTGTTCAACCAATATGGAGGTAGAGGGAAGACCTAAGTTCTGGGAAGGCAGAACTTGGAGAAGCAAAGACACATCTGGGAAAGCAGAAGTTCAAGAGTGAAGGTCAAGTGAACAGGATATGCACAGAGAAGTGGGAAAGAGAAAGGGTTTTCATATCTGTTCTAGTTTGGAACAAGCACATGCTTGATATAGCAGGGAAAGATCAGTCATAGGAGAACCTGATTTTTGTATTCTCCCTTAAGCCCTCTGCACGTGCCTCCTGGTGGAGATCAGGTACTGAGCTGGGTTGATTTTTTGGTCTGGCCCAGCTTGGCATTTCTTATTCTTGTTCTAAATACTTCTGCACCTTCTTGCCCTTGTGATGATGCTTGAAGATTACACTGGGTTTTGGTGTTTGCCTGGTTTTGTGTCCTGCCTGCACACATTGACACGTAGCATATGGCTGTGATGCAGCTACATGTCAGTGGTCAGATGCCATTTCTACATATATGTAGGATTAAAAGGATATGACCCTTGTGCCTTGTTTTTTCACAGAATGTGCAATGGCCCAGTGGTCTTACTTTGTTTAGTGCTTCCCAGACTCCAAAAATACAGAGCAGGGCATAAACTCCAGAAATGTGTTTTCAAATAGACTGTGGAGCTGAGAATTGAAGACAAGTGTGAACCCTCTTCTGGCTCCTTCTTTCATTTGGGCATGCTTGTGCCATGTGTCAGTACAAACTGTTGAGACACCTGGAATGGGTTCACGTGAGTCCTTGGGTTTTGAATCACTGTGCATGGGAAATCCCACAGAACTCTGCTCATTTCACTGCCAGGCAGCTCATGCTTCCACGTGACAAAATAGAGACAGACCCTTTGCAAAGTGCAATGGAGGAGGATATTGTGATCCCAGATTATTCTCACAATAACATCAGCTGACTAGTTTAGCCCTCCAGCTCTTACGTCTACCACAGAAATATGGTGTTTAAAAACATCTACATGTTATTGCTTTGTTAGCTCAAGACAAAACCTGCTCCCATCCTCCTCAGTTTTACATGTGTTTTGTTCCAGTGATCCAGTTTCTGTGTGGCATTCACCATCATCACACTTGAGTCTTCCCAGCTGAGGATCTATTTCATACCCTTCAACTGAAAGACACCTGACTTAGGTGAGTACACACCTCAGACTCAGCTGTGCAAGGCATTTAAACATATTCTTGCCTGAAACTGGGCCTAAGAGTGGGTGACTACAAGGCCTTTTGACAGGGAGTTGCAGTGAGAGGACAAGGGCTAATGGATTTAAACTGGAAGAGGGGAGATTTAGGTTAGACATTAGGGGGAAGTTCTTTAGTGTGAGGGTAGTGAGACCCTGGCCCAGGTTGCCCAAGGAAGCTGTGGCTGCCCCATCCCTGGAAGCGTTGAAGGGCAGGTTGGATGGGGCTTGGAGCAACCTGGGCTGGTGGGAGGTGTCCCTGCCTACACAGGGGGTTGGATCTAGACGATCTTTAAGGTCCCTTCCAACTCAAACTATTCTATGTTTCTGTGACACTTGGCACTGAGGGGGTACAGGAAATGAATGCTCTGTGAAAAACATGTAAAATGAAGGTAGTTTTTAAACTTGAAGCCAATGTTTGCTACATTTTTCTGTGGTTATAGGACAGCTGTCTGACCTCCTCACCTAATTTGCAAATAATCTTGTCAGGACAAATTAGTCCATGCTGAGCCTGTGTTGTTGAGACTAGATGGTTATCAGGACCTGCACAAGTGAATTTTAAGGTAGTTCTGATATCTGAAGTGCAGTTTAGTCACAGGGGTAGTTACTGCAGAACAGAGAGATGCTTTTTTGTCAGACAGAACATTTACACAAAAACCCTCTTCTACAGAAACCTAGAATTAATTGTCATCTTATCTGGTTTCTTTCAGGCCATTTTTGCTACAGGGGTGAGTGTTGAAAATAAAGATTTAAACTACATTTGGAACTGCAGCTCTGAACACTGTGAACTGCTTAATTCATCTTAATAGAGGTGTTCACTCTGAACCTGAAAAGCTTTTAGTTGAGATTTAGCCTGTGGTTTGATATTACAAATTGCTTGGTGGTAACATTGGTTTAAGACATTTCTGTCTCCTGGCCTCTTGTTCTTGCTGCTGTGCTGGCACAACTGCTCCTGTGGTTGGGAACCAGATGGGAGGAACCATCCAATTTGGCCAAAAAAAATTATAATGTTTACTGTGTTTGTTTGTTTGTTTGTTTAAAGCAGGAGAAGTTCCTCCCTCTGGTTCAGCTCCTGGTCACACAGAGTTTTCCCAGCACCAAACAGTGGAAAGTGCACTTTGGCATGGAGGGGAAATGAGCAATGGAGGGTGAAAGGTGAGCAGCAATTACTGATTCTGGTAATGCCACAGTGTACTTTTTCATATCAGATCATGATCTGGAACTGATCTCAACGTGTGAAAAATGCTCAAACCCTTTAAAATTGTTGCTCTCCATCTTTGCTTTTAGGTGTCTTGGCAGACACTTCCAATTTGTGTCCTTATCTCAAGGTCTCCAGCTGTCTTCAGAGGCTTTTCCAGCATCATGAGTTTTGCAAGTTCAAAACCCTGGTATTGAAATTGCGTGAATGAACAGAAGAACTGGAGTTGAATGACAGTGTAAGTATCAGTTGTCACTGCAAAGAATGTTTCCTTCATTTCCATAATGAGTTAATTAAGAAAGAACCTGTTTCAATATAAATGAAAGAAAGGTTTCCACGGTGGCTTTCTCAAATTTAGAAGATCTTGTCATTTAAATCCAGTTTGCCATGGAACATAAAGATCATTTGCTACATACCACATCAAACCATCTGAGTCCAGAGGTACCATGAAGCATATGGTGAGGTACCTGGAAAAACAAACCAAAAAAAAGTCTATAAAAAGAACAGAAAGTGGGAAGTTAATCTCACTGGAAGTTTGCCACCCCACTCCCAGGAATGGAGTTGTCTGATAAATAAATTCCCTGCAAACATGAAAAAAACAAGCAAACCCAGAACAGTGGAATACCCAAATGATTTGTTTTACTTTGTTTAATGAATTATGATGGTTTTGATGAAATTTCCATTTGCAAATTTGAGTTGTGCTTGACAGGAAAAAAGAGCCTGTGAAAAAAAAAGCCTGTCTGCCTTCTGTCTGTCTGTCCCTCCACAAAACCCAAGTAGTTTCCAAGTAGTGCCTGCTGTACATGCTGCAAGTGAAACTTAACAAAGTCTCTTTGGCTGTAAATAGCCAGAGATCCAAATATTCTGGTGCACTGACACAGCTGAAAGTCTCAGATATGTCCACTGATTAACAGAACTTGTTAATGAAGCTGCTGGGCCCTGAGGTGTGGAGTTTGCTGCTGAGTTCACTGGGGAACTCCTGTGAGCCTGCATCCCTGGGTGACAGGCTGGGAGCCCCTTCTCCCTCTCCAGCATTTATTGCCTTGCCCAACACTGTGAAAAAGGATGGGTGGGAGAGAGGCATTTCTGCTTGGAATTCTTTGCAGTGCCACGCAGAGGGAAGCAGCTCAAGGGAATCCTGCACAGCAGAGGTTAATGTGACCCACATATAATTGTGTGAAGAGATGCCACTCTGCGCCTTTGTCAAAGAGGCTTCTTGTTACAGCCCCAGCTATCTAGTCCCCAGCCCCTTCAGCAAAGCACAGTTTTCTTGCATTAAATCACCACTGCTCCCTTGCCAGCTGCTTAGAGTTTGCACATTAAACAGAAGAGATATAGAATATATATTTATATCTTTTTAAAATGTGACAGATTGTCTTGTAACATATGTGGTATTGCCTTGAAATGAACTTACATGCATGTGATGGCCAAGCCAGCGGACCCTGGTGTGTGTGTGGTTTGTATTTTTTTTCCTTCTGTTGGAAATCTGAGAGGCTGGGACACTTGAGCTTTTCATGTTGCTTCTCCCTGAAATATTCATGACGAGTTGGCGACCTTGATTCTTTGATACCTGCCATTTATTTATGTGCCACTGACGATAACTGCTGCTAAGTACATATGTCAGTGACATGGTTGAGTGAGTTGGATGATAAGGAGAGGGAGGGCATCTGAGGGATGTGTAGGCTGGAATAAGATTACTTTATAAACTCTGAGGACATTTTAGGAGACTGCCATGCCATCTTTTCTCCCCTCCCCACTTGGTTTTCCTGACTAAAGCCTGTTTTCTTTGCTTCTTCTCCAGCTTTTTCTTCCGACTTGGAAATCTGCTAGTTTGCTGCTGCTTTTCTTAAAGATGATCATTGGCTCATTACCAAGTGAACTGCTAATGAATTAGTTGGTTACACTTACATTTTAAAGAAAAGAGATGCAAGTCTGGGGAGACCCAAGGAATTCTCAAGCGAGAAACAGATCCTCCTTGAAATGGACTCTGGGGAGTTGGTTAGATTATGTGGGGCATTTTGATACTCTGTAAAGGCAAGGAAAGAGGAGGGTTGAGTAAAGGAAGATAAAAAGAAGAGTAGGTAACCAGGTAAGCACCCCTGTCACATATATCCTTGTAAGTGGGAAATTGAAGCAGGCAAATCTCAGTGCTTTTGAGTGACTCCATTGTTTGGAAGGATTGTAACCTGCAAGGCACCAGGCATAAGGTTATGAGAGTGGGGGTAAATACATTACCAGAAGGAGCTACAGAAGTGATGAGATATATGGGGAAAGAGTTCCTAAGTGAAAATTAAACAAAATCCAACATGAACCAGTCTTCACTGAGGTCAGCAAAGTGTCAAAACAGAGAATTAGAGACACATTATTGATGAAGAAGTAAATGAGGTCCCTTTTGGTTATCTTCTCCTGAAGACAACTTTCCTTTTCTCGAAGAAGATATGTGGGAAAGAAAGAAGACACAAGGCTGGAATTAAAATTAAAAAGGCCTGAGATGCTTTTGCACATGCTTCTTGAACCGCAGCCGTTCTAGAGAGGCGGGAGATAAGGTGGCTTTGGGAATGCAGCTGAGTCCAGAGAGACATTTATTTAAGATTGATATCAAACCTTGGAATTGTGAGTGGGAGGTTTTCCTGGGGAAGGAACAGGATGTTGCCAGGAGGGAGGGTGGCTGGCTCGATGATTTATTGTAAGAGGTCAGTAGCAGGAAGTCACTGGAGATATGTGATGGTCTAAAATGCAGGCCAAGGAACCCGGGTGAGGACACTGGTTTATGCTCTAAGATTCTTGCTCCTCGAAATAGGGCCAACAAAGTGACTGGGTGGTCTAATTTAGGGTCATCCTTGGTGGTCCTGCATCCATGTGTTCTGGTCAGCTTTCTTGTCTGCATGTGTCTCTCTGTGCACAATGACCCATCTTGCTCTGGGGTCTGTTATGCAGGCTTGGACCATTAAAAAGAAATTCACTGCACTTGGAAGAGACATTTCAGGCCTTTCTTAGGGCAAGAAGTCATTTGGTGCTTACACAGATAATTGTGCACATGGGGGCATGAAGTAGTCATATTTATCATTAGGCTCCCCTCCTCCCTACAGGAAAATTCCCTGTGACACAAGAAATGAGAAGACTGGCAAGAGAAGAGGAGCCATGGCCGGGAATGACCTTTCAGGCCATAAACAGAACTGGAAAGCTCAGCTGGATGTAAAGCTTTAACTAGTTGTCAATCTGAAATCAGCAGCTCCACGTCAATGTAATGGCCCATTTATCTCGAGCAGGACGACTGCAGGCATCAGTGCTTTTTGGTACTGATGATTATAAGTAAATTATTGATTATCAGGCACAGCCATCTTCTGTCTAACATGCTTCTGAGTGTCATTTATGTGTGTTTTGCTGTCCTGTCTTCTGACCCAGTCCAAACCCAGAGTCCTCTTGTGTCAAGAACAGTTGTACTTCCTGAGAAGACAGATGCTGTCACAGAGAACCCTCAAGTTCTAACAGGCAGAGATGTGGAAGAAGGGATTTAGGCTCCCAGGGAAATGCAGCATGGTTGAGAAGGCAGCAGTGCTATGGAGTGAATAGGAGGATGCCCTTTGACTTCAGATGACCTTAAATGACTTACTGAAGTTCACACAGAAAATCTGGTGCTTGGGTACAGAGCTAAGTTCATATCTTCTTTTAATAGGGGTGAATATCTAGACAGTTCTCCAATATCCCTGTTCAGCTTCCCATTGTTGCAAACTTGGCTGTGTTGTGGTTGTTTTCAGTGCATTCAAACTCTGCTGCTGTGCTTTTGTTCCCTTCTGCATTTCTTCTGGCTGCCCTTGCTCATAATAGCTCAGATTAGATCTACACAAGGGGGTAACAGCTGAGCTTTTAATTCTGTCCTTTTATCTGGTGTCCTCCAGCTCGTGGTCCTGTTGTCCCTGCACAGCTTGGTATGTGGTGATGTTCACTCTCCTGCTTACATTCAGTGAATGATTTATCATGTGTTATCAGTAGGACTCTGTACAGTGTCCAGGGACAATGTTTTCTTCCATCTGGTTCCAAGCTGGTGGAACACCCTTCCATATGGTTTTCACATGTGGTTCTCCTAGTTCCTCCTTTCTACTTTTTTCCCTCTGAATTCATCATGATGCAGTTTGTCTAACAAGTACACTTTGTTTCATTTTATAATCACATGCATGAATTAAAACTTCAGCAAATGTGGATATTTCTTAAATGACAAGACCTTCACAGCTGGGTGAACCTATCTTCTGAAAGAAATAGCCAGTCCCACAATGTACTGGAAATTAACTGCTGCAATGTTTTATGCCCCTCTTCAGTCACACTCTTCACTAGTATATGGCTTGTTCTAGAAGAATCTTATAATGTATGGGAAAGTGTTCTAGTTTTCTTCTGAATTATGAAGGTACTGGTTGCAATTGTATGTTTCATGGACAGACACCATGAAAACATTTTATGTAAACAGTCTTGAGACACAGACAGTGATTCACAATGACTTGATATTGGGCACTTCAAGAGACAAACAGTTTCATCTCACAGTCTTCAGAGTGACCCAGCCTGCAAAAGGCCTTCTCTGCCAGAATCACTTGCTGTTGGATTTGCTGGTCTTTGCAGATAACTTTTCTGTGTGTCTTTGTTGATTTTATGTTGTCAGACCTGGTAACACACTTTTTATCTTATCTGGCTTTTTCTCTTCTTTGCTCTCTGTGTTGCTTGCTATTCCAGAATAAATATGTGGATGCCTGTCCCTGGAGGCCAGTGCACTGTGTTCCTCCCCCAGAGCGTGCAAATATTTGCACCACACCAGTCTCTGAGCCCCAGGACGTGGGCAGCGACACGAGGAGGTGCAGCAGAGGGCAGGGGTGGAAGGCCAGAGGGTGTGAAACGAGCACATGGCAGCTGTGCAGTTGGCTTGGAGCATTCAGCATGTGACGGTCTTGTCTTCAGAGCAGCAGGAAAAGAGGGGACTTGACTTTGGGGGTGTATGTGTGTGAGTTTGTGGTGAGGGCTGTGTGTGTGTCACTGATGGGCTCCAGCCAGTGAATGGATGTGTGTAGGTGGTTCTCATAAACAGCAACAGGGGTGGTACTCCAAGCCAAGTGCCATTTTCTGACTTGATCCATCTTGCTTCCAGGCTCCTGAGTTTCAAAATAGCACGTATATCGTGTGTGTAGGCTTTTGTGTTTGTGTGTTTGTAATGTGAGTGGACGTGTTGGTGTGCAGGGTGCATGTACTGCCTGTGTGACTTGGCCAGGTTGGACACTTCATCTGGAGTTTTCTGCCCTTGCAGATGTACCTTGTATCTGTTGAGGATTCAGACTTTATCCCTTCACAAAAAGATGGTGGAAACAGATAAATCCTCAAGATTGGTTGTGTCTTTAAGTCTTCCTGTCCAATTTAGTTTCTGATTGGAAAGAAGCAGTCTTCCCTCAGTTTTACAAGAGGACAGTCTTCATTCGAGTCCTTTTCCCCACTGCCTGTGGTGTGCTCATGTGTTTCCGAAGCTGTTTGATCTTCAGAAAATCCTGCTTCTGAAGTGACTAGCATCTTGGAGCTGCTTCTCATTGCAGAGTTATGGGGAATATCACCCCTAATTTGTGCCCAATTCATAAGCAGAGGATTTTAAGTAGCTTGCAGTGATGGTGCCTGTCCAAAGAGAAATAAGCCCTTACTAGAGCTGGTACATCCATCACACCATAGAGCAGATTGAGCAGTAATTTCATAAGCTGTTGAGGCCAATGTAAGCCAGTAATCTCACCAGAAAAAGCTGTTTCTGCTTTTCCTCCTTTCTTTAGCTACTGCTTTTCCATTATTTCTCCTCCCTTGATAGCACAGACAGTCTTAGAGCTCCATGATGAAGTCCCCAAAAATCTCAGAAAGGAATGATGGTTAGTTTTACCTTAGATCTACTTCATAAAGCATGTTTGTGCAACCGTGGTGTGTGTTTGTGCTGGTGTCAGTGATCATCTGTGGAGACAGGCAGGAGGAGCAGCAGGAGGGTAGGTACCACTAGCTGAGACATCTGCCATTTTGCCCTTTCAGGGCACCTCTCCACTGTGTCCCTTGTTGACTCCCTGCATGTCCTCTCATCTCTCTCACCTCACTTAGCTTCTTTGATTTGGAGCCGCCACTGGGTTGGCCAAGAGGGCTTCTTTTTGTTGGTTTTGGGGGTTTTGCTGTTTGCTCACCGTTGCCTTTTTCCAGTTTGAACTTGCCGCCTCCGGCCTCGGGGCCAGCGACCCTTCCACGAGCTGTCGGGCCGCGCAGTGCACACCGTGTTATCACCAGGGAGGCTGTTTCATTTCCATCTGGGGCTTTTGGTCTGGATTGGATCCATCCTGCCAGCAGATCTGATGGATGGTCTTATTGACAATCAGGTTGACCCTTGTTCGCCAAGCTGACATGCTCCGTATTTCACGGGCCGGCGTTTGATGCGTATCAAAGAGGTGGTCAGGTCATCAGAACAGCCAATTAAAACGATAAAGAGGGAGGAGTGGAAGATGAGATTTTAACTCTTTGCAGCCCATCATAAAGATCTTTATGAACTGGAGGTGTTTTTTCTGACAAACCAAGGGCTGGGAGGGAGATAAAATCAAAGATATATCTCTATAAAATTTATCTGTGGGAACTCTTTAAATATTGAGTAAGCTGAGATCAGGAAACAATTAACTGTCTATGTAGTTGTCAGTGATATAGAGTCTGGAATGAGACTGGATCAATTGCCTTCCTTTCAATTTACTTTTTTTTTTTTTTTCTGAGCAGCATATTATGAAGGAGATCATAAAAATCAGCAGAGGTTAATGAATATATAATAGTACCTCTCAAACTCAAATGCTGTTTGGAAGACCAGAATTCTGTACCATTGCTGTTGTACCTGCAAAGGAGAAAGGCACTCCCATTAGTGCTGCTGGCAGCTGACAGCTGGCAGAAGGTAATAAATTTAAGAGTTATTTAGCAGCAGCTTCTGAATACCAGGATCATAAGAACATTGCTCTTTGCGTGAGGAACCTAATGAGAGAGAAGTGCTAGAACCAGGAATTCAGAGTACCACTGGGATCACAGATAATAAAAGGTCTATTATCTGTCAGTGGCTGATGTTCAGACCAGTGCAAGGTCAGTCATGGCTGCTTCAATAATTTGGGGGCTGTGTTTTAAGGTAATGCAGCCTTTCCTAAGATGCCAGCAAAAATGAACTGGAACCCAGAATTTTAGCCTGCTGAGCTTTAATCCATGCTTGCACTGAAGTTTCCAGGTATCAGTTTTAATGGAAACGCTAACAAAATAAAACTTGGGTCAGGGTTAAGTGTGGAAAGGTTACTTTTTTAACAGCTCACCACAACCAGACTCGATTCCTGGTTCAGACACAGAATTTCAAGAGTGGCTTTGCTTGTACATCAGTTTCCAGCCTATAAACGGAGGAACAGCTACTCATTTTGCCAAGAACATTAAAATGTTCTATGAAAAACAATAATGCTAAGAAATATCTTGATGTCTGAATAAGGGAAGAAAAAAAAAATCCCCTACCCCCTGCAAAAAAATACTGTGCTATACTTGCAGTGCAGCACACAATCCTCAAACATCTTCCTTCACCTGCTTGTACTTGTTCAGTTTTTGCTTTAATATCGTAATCTAACTAATGCAAAGGCATTGAATCCATTTTCTGACTGTTGGGTAAATGATGGTTAAGTGTCAGGAGATTTATTTAATTGTCTAGCTATTAAAAAAGAAGGTAGGTCTGCTGAGTGAAAGCTTTTATGCTTTTAAATGAGGTATTGTTGTGATAAGAGTTTAAACAGCAATGATTTCCTCAAAAATGCATTGGCAATAATCACTGGCTTGTTTGATTGTCCACATAACTGTACCACCCTCACTGCCAAGAAACTCATCTGAACCACCAATGGTAATAATAACAACTATTTTTTTCCATTAAGTGTGCAGCAAATATAATATTCAGGGACAGGAACATCTTCATTAGGCCATACGGAAAGTGAACACATTGTTCACGAATCAGCCCCAAGAATAATGGACTAGAGAGACTTCAGAGGTGAGGGATGGAGGTTGTGGTGGTGGGAAAGGGACTTAAAGCTTCATGAACCACATACAGAGAGTATTTTAGTGGGATACGGGCAATTGATTCCCTTAAGTGTCTTTGAAGAGGCCGGTCTGGAGGTGGAGAGACTCCAGATGACTCATTATAATACTGCTTAGTCTTGTCACAGTGTCTCAGTGATCATTTTACTCTTTTATATTTCTGTAATTAAAAAAAGCCAGGAGTACAAAGCTAATGCATCTGGCCTAATAAAAAAGAAACAGCACAACAGTGACAGGTTTCTGAGGTGAGTGGGTGACCTGCAGGTGAGAAAATGGCTTTCCTTCAGTTTACCTGGATGTCTCAGAGACTGCTGAAAATCCTAGACATTTGTGATATGCAAACAAGCCAAACTCTTTCTTTATGCATTTTGCCATGGAAAAGACGTTTCCCATGTGAAGTCACTTCCCTGTTAGCTCTTTTCCCAGGACTCCCTCCTGTGCTGGGAGTGCTGCTCAGGGCAAGATTTTCCAGAGCGTTTGCTGGAGGGAGGGGAGCCTGCAAAGGGCCTGGCCTCCAGAAAAACACCTGTATCCAAGGGCAAAGAGGGATATTCTTCTCTGTCCTTCTTCATGTCTTTTCTTTCTTAGTTTCGCATTCACTTATACATTTAGGCACCAAGAGCTACTGGGTTCCAGGTGTCATGGCTGCATAGGATTAAGGCTGACACTTGGCCTAAGACTCAAGCAGAAATATTAGTTTCCCATTTCTCATTGCCACCCCCTGCCTGGGAAACCCCAGGCAGGGCCAGCAAGGAGATCCAGTTTGTCTCTCTGTCCACACACTGCACCAGCAAGAGAAGGGCTGTGTGTGAACAGAGCTAAGCTGCTTCTTCCTCCTGCTTGCCCTCATCAGTCCTAAGTGCCATTTAGCAATGTTAGCTGCCTGCTCCTCTCGGCTGGACACCGATTACTCCCTGTTGGAGAGCTGTCAGTAAGGGGAAAGCATACATCCCTGTGGGAAGTGATCTCACACGGCAGGGGGGCACCTCCTCCCAGCCAAAACAATGCCCCTTTGACAGCCTTGATGTATTTATTATCTTCTTGGTGCAGAAATGCTGCCACAGCAGGCAGAGGGGCAGGGGGCAGGATGCTACTGGTGACTTGGAAGGGAAAGTGAGGAGAAGTAGAAAGTGCCAAGGAGTTGTCTGCAGACAGCTGATGGGGTGCAGGGAGGGATAAGGGGGAGAAAAGTGTTCATGAAGGAAAGAAAAAGACTACAGTAAAAGTCTATTTCGTTTACTCATGTGCTTAACTCATCTTCTGAACTCTGGGGACTCAAGAGGGCTGAGAAAAAGCAAACAGCAAGTGCAAAACCAGAGAGGTTACAGCCCAGATGGGGCATTGTATCCCAGCTGGGCTGAGCCATTTGAAAATGGTTTTAGAGAGCTGTTACCTTGGTGAGGAGGGTGAATTGCTGGCTCTTGCGCTCCTTGTCCTTCTGACTTGGCTCCATTTTGATTTTATACTGTGGTCTGGGAGGGTTTCATACAAGTGCCGTCTGCCAGGCTGCTTTGCCAGCCCCAGTTTGGGTCTGTTTTGTCTCTGCAAATTGTCAAAGGACATATTGATACTAAGGACAAGCAGTCAGGATTTTTCAAGGCAGAATTATGTTACATCCTCAGCAGCTGTACCAGTTTATAGGCTTGATAGAATTCAAATCCAGCATAGTTACCTATGGGGGTGGGATTCCTGGGTAGCAATGGGGTATGAGCAGGGGTCTGTGCTTTTGAGGGACAGCCACCTCATGTGGCTTTGAGTGACAGACAATCCCCTTCTTTTACTCTGCAGTTCTAAGAGTGAAATTCCCTTACAAGAATCTAGAAATTTCTCTGAATAGAAGCTCCCTGGGCATGTCCAGGTGTCTTCTCTTGGCAGCAATTAAGTAAGACTTGCCAGACCCTGTATGCACCAATGGGGCCTTAATGACTTAACCGGCCTCACCTGGGCCCTCCCCAGCCTCTGCTTTGTCCAGAAGCTCCATTTCAGCTCAGTCCTTCACTCCTGCTCTTTTCTGGAAGTCTGAGGATTTGGGGTTTTCCCTTTGTGGCTCACATGGAGGATTAAAACTCAGGAGTTGTATGCTGGGACTCACATTTCCTCTCATTCTGTGCCTGAGGTGCCTCGTCTGGTGGCTGTGCCATTCTGAGGAAAAGAAGCCAACCTGTGCTGATAAGTGGAAAGTAGTTTCTTTGTTGTTCTCAGTCTGTGTGTAATGTTGCACATGGAAAGTATGCAAGTGACTGCAGAATCTCTTGTGAGGAAGACTCACTGTGGGGTGAGGTTGCTTTTATTGAAGTCTACTAATGGACTGGCTGAAATGAGCTGCCTGCTTCAGGGCCACCTTTGCTGCAAAGGACCCCAGGGAACAAAGAGCAACCAGAAGAAAAGGAAGGTGTTATCTTCTAACTGTGAGTAAGCGAACTTCATGTGCGGTTGGGAATGTGGTGTGCAGGGACTGATAGAAGAGCAGGATTGCAAAATGGTGGCTCTTCAGAGAGGTGGTAAGAGTTCCCGAGGTGGATTAAACCATGGATGTGTAAAGAGCCAGAAGGGTCTTTTGAGAAATTTCCTCTCAGAAAAATGTTGAAGCTTGGTAGCTTGAAATTACTGAAAGATGTGTCTCTGATTCTGGTTGGGGGGGGCGGGGGTGAAGTAAAGGTTCAGAAGGAGCTGTTTTGTCTATATTGAGCTCTTATTTTTGTTGGTTTGAAGTTGGCTCTTTGCTTGGGTCCTGGACAAATATGGAGTTTAGGTCTAATGTTTTCTTGGCAGAAGGGAGGCCAGACGTGCTAATGCCTGTGAGTTACACTCGAATTTCCAAAAACTACTTGAAAGTTATGAGACTTGTGGTAGTAGCTCACCAAATTGTGCTCAGGTGGAGAAGTGATTACGATCTTGCTCAAACAGACTGAACAGCAGTAATTGGTCTAAAGGCAGTGAACAACCAGTCTTTTATTTGGGTTTTTTTTCCTAGTTCTTTCTTCTTTACTGGACAAACACCACTTTTAGTGCTAGAGTCTTTATGATAATAAAAATATTGTTATTGTTGCAGCCCAAAGGTTTTGATATGGGTTTAATGAGTGTTAGTGTTCTGTGTTGTGTGCCATGAAGATGTGGATTGCTGTGGTGCTACTGAGCTGCCTTTCTGCAGATGAGCCTTGATTTGGAAGAGAAGGCTGTGTATGTGTTATTAAGGCCTTTCTAGGTGCTTTGCAGCAGTTGATTTACCGTATATCATGAGCATTGTCCATGTGTAAGGCTGTGTAAGGCCTCACGTGCCTGGTGCTTAACACCTCCTTCCCCCACACACGTTCCTGTACACTTGCCTTCTCACTAATGCACTCTGTGTGGCAGAAGACTTTGTGTTGGCTTCCTTCTTCTCCATGACCCAGGTTACCACAAAAGCACTAAGGGGATTGCCCAGTTATTGCTTATCCAACTGAGGTGGTGTGCACTGGACAGGTAAAGTCTACTAGACCACAGTAGTCAGATGCATTTGTGGTTTAAACTCTGCAGCCCCCTGCAAAATATGTCCTCATCTTCTGTGTCCAGCTAAGCAAGGGAAACACTGTGCTGTCATCGTAGGGCATTGTATCATTTGTGGAAGTATTGGGTTCCTTCTTTAACTATTCAAATCTTATTTTGAGGGGCAAAAAGTGGTAAAAGTGATATGGGTTTGGCTTACTGAAAATGCTTGGGCTTTTATTTTAGTTGATCTTTAATATGCTGAAAGGAAGGGCTAAATGTAGTCCTTCAAAGTAGGGAGGGTATCTGTATAAACTTGTTACTCATAATGAAATAGTCCTTAGGAGGAGGAGAGCTTTGCAGTGTGCCCTCCGGGTGGTGAGGTGCTGGACTGCTATGCTGGTCTCCTCTGGAAGGCTGTTCCACAGTCAGATATATTTTCATTGGAAACACTTTGGTGGTGTGATCCATATTTGGCTTTGTTACCTGTGAGTTTCTGGAAAAACATCTGCCTTGGCAGAGCTCTTGGTGAGGGAGGCAAGACTACTTTAGCCAAACTCCTGTTCCTTTACCAGCTGACATCACCTTGAATATAGCAGACAGGCACAAGTTCAATAGGAAATACATGGTGGTTACTCCTGTTGCTATTATGTGCATAAATTAAGGGTTTGTTTCCCTCCTTCAGTCCTTCTGAGCTGTCAGGCCAGTACCTTCAGAACCCCTCAAGTCAGACAAATGTGAAGAGTAACTCTTGGCTAGCCCTGGTTTTCCTGTGCGTGTCCAACTTTGACCCAGGCAATGGCTCCCATTTGATCCTCCTCTGATTTGCTCAAGTGTCACCATGCCCTTCCTCAGGCACCCCCTGGACCTCAGGGCTCCCAGCAGCTCTGCTATGTGCTCTTAATAGCATGTCCAGTCCTGCAGCACGTGTGACTGCACTGAGTGCTCCCAAGTCCATGCTGTTGGTTTCCTGTCGTATTTCATGGCTCTTGATGGCAGCTCAGCTGAAGAGTTATGAAATTCATATCCTCTCTGCCTAGAAGAAAATGGCAAGTGGAAGATTTAGTATCCCAGAGGGTTAGTGTAGGAAGTTGTACCAGAAGGAAGAAGGGGGTGGTTAAAGCTTCAAGTCCTTCACAAATCTATGCAAGTCACTGTTTCCAAAGGTTGGAAAACTGAATTAAACCAGCTGAATTTAATGTGTGGCACTGTGTAATAGCAGCTCTGCCAAATTTCCTTTGCTGCTAGGATTTGTATTTGGAGGAGATGGTCTTGTTTCAGTTGGTGATGGATTCCATTTGATACAGAAAACATGGTGATCAGGAAAGGCAATCCCATGCTAAAACCTGTCATCCCTTTCTCTGTGTTGCTTTGGAGTCTCTCATCAGGATGAGCCCTTGGTATCAACATTACATGTTGGATTTCAAGAGGGAGCTGGATTTGACCTTTCTGTACACTGTGCCTGTTCTGTGTGTTGGGCTGAGGACATGCAGAGAGCTCCAGGACCTTCACAGAGGAATGCTCTACTCAAGCTGTGCCTTGCAGGGAAAGGGGCCAATGACATGGTTGAAGATTTGATGTGATCTTCTAGTTAGTCTGTACTCGTAAGGAAACAAAAGCAGCAAAAAGCCACATGTACAGGATTGTATCAGTAGCACAGGGCAGTTGCAGGACTGCATGGGCCACCTTAGCATGGTTTGCAGCCTGACACAAATCACTCTTCTGTGCTTAAGCAAGATGTGAGGTGGGAGTTGCACAAAGTGGAGGACAAAGAGAGCTTAAAGATGTCCATGAAAGTCTTAAATCACTTTGAGTCTAGAGCAAGGCAGCAATTTTTGCAGCAAATCATCTTGGCATGCCAGCAAGAAACCTCCTTCACATCAGGCAGGAAAGGTACTGCTTGGTGAATGCAGTGACTAGCTTCTAGGGGAGGGTGGTAGCTGCCAGGCAGCAGATAAGCCTCCAGCAGCAGGGATCCCCAGCCCTGGCTGCACATACACCAGGTGTGTGGACAAGTGGTGTCAGGGGCATGTTGGGCACCAGGCAATGAGTGTCTCCACTCTTTTCCTTCTCTAGAGGCAGTCCTTTAAAGAGGAAAAAAAAAGGTTGCTTGTGGGTTTTTTCTTTCAGCTGTACTGTCCCTCTGAAAATATAACTTTACCTGGCCTGAATCCTAGAGCTGCAGCCTGACTTTGTGTGGCAGCAGTTGTGGTAAAGCCAAATTTTGAGGATCAGCAAAGACGAGCTTTTGTTTAGTCACATTGTGCTGATTATTTTCCCTTTTAAATTTTTTTTTTTAAATGTTCATTTTTCTAATAGTAATGAAATAGCAGCTCAAAAACATCTAAATCTTATTTTCCATTCCAAACTCACTCAAAATATTTCGGCACCAAATTACTTTGAAATGTGCAAAAATGGAAAAAAAATTGAGAAGGGATGGGAAAAATAACTGCAACACTCCATAGGTGAGAGTTTTAATGCAGTGAATGAAAGCCTCCAAAGCCTAAATAAAAATGCTGATGTTCAGATGGCAAATATTTTTGGGACAAACAAATTGAAGTCCTACAAGAGTAACACTTGCTGTCTGGCTCTTGGGAACCTTTTTTTCCTTGTCACTGTGTGATTTGGAGCTGTCTGATTGCTTTTTACCAGGCTGTGTTTAGTGAAGCTGTTTGCTTCTGCCACGTGGTCCTTTCTCATCTGCCCCTTCTGACAGGAGACATCAGAAGCAGGAGTAGAAGCTACTCAATCATAGTGACAGAGCCCGTTTTTTCCATGGTGAAATGTTCTCTTGGTTTCCTCTCTGTAATCTCATGTTTGTCTCTCCACTCGCATCCAGCGCGTTTGATGAAATAGAGCACGAAGGGTTGTTTTGGGAGATTTCTGCCCCATTCTGCAGGGCTTGAAGGAAAGGATCCAAAACCTTGAGTGCTTATTCTGGCTGGGGAGCCAGCAAGGAAGAGGTAGCTTGTTGGGAGACACTAGGGATTGTCCTAGATTTTGGTCTGTGTGTCATTAGTGGGAATGCTGTTCGTGCCGCTTGAAACACTGCGGTAAACTAAACAGGTAGATGACTGAGAAAAAGTGACTGATGATATATCTACAATTTTGTTCAACCCTTCCCTGAGTGTATCTTCCCAAAAGCATCACAAGCTAGTCTTAGGAACATGGTGTTACCCTGGCTGGTGGTGTGGAGGACCTGGAGCTTGCTTACATGGGCTTGCTTCCCAAAGAAGGCACTGGTCTGCAAAGTGGCCTCAGCCGTGTCACTGCTTTGTGCTGCTTTCCCCTGCCTGCAAAATGGAAATGATGACCAGTGTGAAAGGAGAAGCATTCTCATCTGATGTTTGTCAGGGTGCAGGATGCTGACCTAGATTTGCGCAATCAAACTGGATATAAGCCGCATACTTCAGTTTCACAGGACAGCATCTATGCAGATTTAGACTGGCTGGCAATTCTCTGCCATCCAAGAAAGTTACAAGCATCAGTAGAAGGCAAACAGGCTGTCTGATACTTGCTCTTTAAAAGGGAAGACTTGTGACTTTTCAGGCAGCAAATTCCCTGGAAGGATAAAAGGAGCCTTGTAAGGTCCAAAGCTATTAGGGGTAATATCTTCATCTGCACACATCTTAGGATTGTGATGGAGTGTTTTCTCCATTTGATACCATTTGAGTGTCTTGCACCATGTTGGCACATACCAGGGACATACCAGTAGACTGGAACTTCTGATCCACATGTAAAGCCAAATACACTTCCAAAGCCTTAAAAACGAAATCCAGTGTTTCTGTGAAGCAGCTCAAAACAAGTTGTTAGCATCCAGTTTGGGATGTTACAGGCCTTTTATTCCTTTGGCTTCGTCACTGGGCTTTTTCCCTTGCTCTTTCTCTGTTCCAGGTTGAGGCCTCCTCCCAGTCCCCTGCGCAGGGACGAGGGATCTTAGAAGGGTCTTTCGTAAGGACCTTGTGGCATCACTGCTGCTGTGTCGGTCCTCTGACTGCTGCCATCCAGCTTCTCCAGGAGGGGGATGAAATCCAAGTGGCAGGGCAGGCACCTCTGAGGAGATAGCTCCTAACTGTTCCCACAGAGCTTGAAGAAAAAGATTTGACGGATTTACAGAGGAAAATGGCTGAGAAGGGATTGATAAACACACGGAGAGATCTAACTAGTGTGTCCCATCACTCTGAATAGCTGATCATAGCACAAGTGCTTCAGGGCAGTGTCGGGAAGGATTTGTTGATGTGAACCCATGTCTCCCTGAGCGAATCATGCTGTTTCAGGGAAGGGACCATCCAGAGGAGGTTGTCGTGAAGAGGAATGCAACAACAGTGGGGTGGGTGCCTGCGTCAGGAGGAGCTGGCGAGATGATCACCAGTGCTTTCTGAAGGCAGAGCTGTGAGGATGCCAGCTAGGACTTGATAGCTGAGCTTCCTCACAGCAACAATGTCAACTCAAACTTCATTCCCCTGGGCGCAAGCATTTGCGACAATAAGCTCGCAGTGCCAGCTGGGATGCCAGGCATGAGAAATTCCATGCTACAGTTGGGAATCTCTTATAGCTTCTATGCTTAGGGCTACCCTGGTGTGACCATCTGCATGACAGTCAGCTGTGTGAGCAGGGTGAGCTGTTGTAAAGTACTTTGTGTAGTCCCTTCATTGCTGGTAACAACTCAGGAAAGGAGAGTAAACAAACCTTCTTCGGTAACCTCTTCAAAGGTACTGGCAGTTCTCTGCCAAAGTGCACAGATATGCCAAACTGCAGTAAATACTCCCTAAAAATGCTGCTTTGGCTTGTTACAGTTCAAAGAAACAACTGGCTTCATCACTGGGGGAGGTTTTTTTGCTAGATTTGATCCAGGAGGAGAACTTTGACCGAAATGACTCTGTGCAAAGTTGTGAAGTCTTCCCTTGCTTGGAGAACATGCATGTTGAGGGAGCTTTATTTTTTTTTAATTTTGTGCCTTGACTGAGATGTTTTCTTGAGCATGTAATGGGATGAAAAACGTCTATTTGGTGTTTTGTTGTTATGAAGTTGTGTTCCCCAGTGTGGCACTGCTTTTAGAGGGATGTTTTGTGTAATTTATTAGTAGATAACATGCTTACTGTTCAGGATGGTTTTTTCTGATATTTTAGCTTTGCATTCGACATGAGAGTGATCATCAAAGTTAATATTTTCTGGTTGTCAATAAGGGAAAAGATCCCAAGTTGCCATGCTAGTGGAAGCATCCAGACAAATACTTGTACCATGCTTTGAAGCTCAAAACCAGAACATGCTGATCTAAGTACAAGAGAAAATAAGATACACCAAGACTCTGGAACTTTCAGAAGTGGGAGTATTTTATATTTGTTTTAGTAGGAGAGAGGGTCTTTGAGAGCTGAAACACAGCTGAATCGAGCTGAACACAGGATTGCTGGGGGTGTTGGTGTGCATTGAATAAATGCTCTGATTGCCTAAATTTCCACAAGGAGAACAGCAGGTAGCAGGGTGGCTGCATCCCTTAGCTTTGGAAGGCTGAAGGGAACCAGTCCTTTCTAATGATGCTTTCAAAAGCTTTTGTAAACAAAAAGTGTGCGTGTGTGTCTCTTGCACTTTAAGCAAGGCTAACAAATTGAGATGAGCCGCAGCAGCTCTGTGAAGGCTGGGTACACATACACAGGGGCCTGAGTTGATTTATCTTGATGTTCAGTTGAATTCTTTGCATTTTGGGTCTCTTCTGTAACCTTTTCACCTCGTTCTTTTTTAAGGTGGCTGCCTGGCTGTTACAATTTATCATGAACGCATCTCACTTCACTTCTGGCTCCTCTGACGGAAGGAACAGCCGGTCTCAGGGAGGTCAAAGACATTATTTTCCCTTCGTCTTTCTCAGTTTCCAGCACATATTTGTCACTTTGAAAAAGCATGAATTCTGGATTTGATGCACTTTAATTGATTTCACCCTCAACAAGTCCAACTGTCCATCAACCTTTCCTTTTTCTTTCCTCTCCCCCCTCCCCTTCATTTCTTTCTTCTCTCCCTTTACTTTGAGAGTGATGTTTTCACCCGCCTGCATGTTGAAGCTGTTGCAAAGCCCATGACCCTGTCAGGGCTCACTGTCAGTAGCCATGTCTCTCATTTTCCTTATCCCCCAAGTTGAACTTTGGATGCTGAGTGAGAATGAAGCCACCTTGTAGGAGTACTAGTCTTGTAGTATCTTAGTGATGTGTTCCAAAGGAAACGTGCCTGCCAAGAGCTAGCAAAACTGGGCCGATGGGTCACTAATCTTGAGTAGAATTGGAAATCTGAGGGAATTAATGATTAGCTCTTGATATACTGGTGTTGGTGTTTAAAATCATTTGCAGCAGAGATGAATGTGCTGTTTCTTCTTTCCTCGTGGAAGGATGTGTACACCCAGTGAGGTGTATACACGTCCAGTGTTGCATGGTTGTATATTCAGTTGTAAGAAATGGCACTGACATCTCATGCCAGGAGATGCCACCGTGCTGTTTCTTGCTTGTTTGGTGGACTCATATGGCACAAGTGGAGATAAGGAGTAAACAGAGTTTGTGGAGGTGTGACACCCTGACTGTCTCACAGGAGTCCTTTAAATGTGTCTTGGAAGCCAGGGACCACTTAACAGTGGACTCTGAAAGAAGGGCTCTCAGGTGTTCCTCTGAATGCTGTCACTACATCCTAGTTATTATCAGGCCATGGAGTGGGGCACAGGTTTCTGTTCACAACAGAGACATCAAGTTCAGAGAGAGGTGTTCCTCAGAGCTGGGCAGACACAGTGACGTTTCTTGGATTAAGAACTCCAGCACTCAGGATCAGCAGGATCGGTCCAGGATGCTTTATGCGACTGATTTCAACCTGTAGCCCAGGGTGACTAAGAAACCAGCCCTCCTGCTGGAATCTGCTCCCTGTGAGTCCCGGCAGCGGGGGAGGGGGGGGCGGGTCTGGCGGGGGGAGCTGTCCATGGTGCTGTGGGGCCCGAGGGGCACCTGGGGCTGGGGGGGCTGCGAGGGGCTGCTTCAGGATCTCGGGGGTTTGAGGGGCTGGTTCAGGCTGCCAGGGGTTTGGGGAAAGGTGCCTCGTCCTCCCTCTTTAGTGTAAACCAACGTGAGTCAGTTCTGCAGAAGTTCAGTATTTGCCAGTGTGCATGGCTAGGGAGCTGAGTGTTCTTTAAGGAAGTATAAAGAACCTCCACTAATACTAGTGGACCTCATACTAATCCTTTCCTTCTGTCGTTTGCTGCTGGGTGGTGTTGCAACCTTGTGAAGAGTCTTTCAGGAGAGTCTGTCTTTTGCACAGCTATGGCCAGCCAGGCAGTGGTACATGGAGCTTATTAGATGGGTCAAATCCTGTGTCTGTGCCAGGTGCAAGGACTGATGGAAATTCTGTGCTCAGATCTGTGCTTCCATCACACATAGGTGCACATGGGATTGGCTGTCTGCAGAGCTAGCTGAGAAGGAGAACTGACCCCATGGCAGGTGCTTCATGCTTCATTTGTGGTAACATCAAAAATATTTTAAGGAGGTTTTGGTGTGCTGCATAGGTAGGTTATCTTCCGGAGGGCTAAGGTGGGGTGGAAGGACTATCATTTACCAGAAACATGTAGTTAGCATTTTATAGAATCACAGAAGTGACCAGCATTTCAGGACGTGCTCTAGTGGCCAAAGTTGTGGTTTGTTTTTTTTTTGTGTTGATGGTTTGATCAGTGATCTTAAATGTCCTTTCCAACCACAATGACTCTGTATGACCAAGATTTCTGTTGGGTTTTACCTTAAAATACTGGCATACAATTTAGCCAAATTATTCAGCATCTTGCAGGCCTTCAGTTTTATTTAGCAACCCATGTATTGAGCCTTCCAGTTGTGTGAGTGAAGCATGTTTTATTCACAGACACCTGGAACGAATTGGTGTCTCGCTTTCCAGGGTGCTTTGAATGTTATCAGCCTTATTGGCTTAGGGAAGGAAACTGAAGCACTGAGGAAACAACTTGCTCAAGTGCACTAGCTGGACAGTCACCATTTCAGGATCAGAAATCCTATATCCTATAACAACTACTGTGTATACCTAGTTTAGGAATTGTCATACCTGAAATGGAATCTTGCCCAAGGGAGGGACACAGGGGTGCCCTGGCACTTTGTGGAGCTAACAGCTGGTGCCTCCAGGGACATCATGGTGTCATCTGTGCTGAGATGAGAACCTAGGAAGAGTGTTTTAGCTGGTTTGTCCCCAGAAGCTGTGTATGGATCTCTGGATCTGGACCATAGCAGAATAGGAGCTGGTTTCTGTAGCTTACCTACCCGGAGGAGCTTCTGCACAGGTGCAGGGGAGGGTATTGCAGCCTGAAGTAGAAGTTGGTGAGATCTGAGTTTTTTCTGCATTGGGCAAGATTTGAGAGTAAATGCTCTGGCTGCTTGAACAGTGTCATAGCTGAGGGGATGGGGAGAATCCTGCTGCAAATATCCTAAATCCCAGGCCAGTGCTTTCTCCAGTAGGCTAACCTGCCTAGGAGGAAGTTTTATTTTACAGCCAGCAAGTTGGACAAATTCTGATGTGAAGCCAAAAAGTGCAGAGGCTACATCTTTTCAGGGGATTGAATCACTGAATGGAGCCTTGCTTAACCAGCTGGAAACTTTCCAAACCATGCACAAAGTCACTTGCTTGTCTCTTGTGTTAAAAAGAGTACAAGCTGTGGAGGCTACTGTGCTAAGGTTACTCAGCATGGCAGTACTGGAGTTGGGAATGCTAAAGACCCAAGTCTTTCAGTAACTGGGAAGTACGTTAGGAAAGTAGCAAACACTGTCCCTCCATCATGGTTGCTCACAGAAACTCCCAAATAATCCAGGGGAGATGTACAGCTGGAACCAGAATCACTTTAAGATGTGGGTTTGATGCTTGAATCAGGATTTAAACTTAAAACTCGAACACGTTTCAGTGTTTCCCTCTGTTGTGTGAGAGAAAGATGAAGCAGCACTTGCTGCTGACCAGCTCCACGCTCTTGAACAGAGACACCTTCCTTCCCTCCCAGAATCCAGATGACAATGTGATGTCAGTTTACCCAAGTGACTTCAGGGGAAGCTACAGAAGCCGTGGTTTGGCAAAGATGTGGAAGTATCCATGCCACCCATTTTTAATAGCTAGATGAAGAGAGGGAAATCGAGAGGGATTGTGAAAAGGAGATGCAGAACAATTGCATTAGGCAGTTGATAATTTCAGTCTGAAGAGCTCTGAATTCCCCTCTGCAATTTTCTCTTGGGAGTCTTAGTTCTTAAGTTAAATGACTAATTAGAGCATGTTCACACCACAAATCAGCCCAGCAAGGCAAACTCATAAGAGCTAATGCTGCTCACTTGCTCCCAGTGGAAGCTGAAGATCTCAGGAGCTTGCAAAGACATTTGGCTCCCTGGAAATGTGCCTGTCAACAATACAATGGAGAATTTGGGAAAGGGGGAGCAAAGAAAAGTCCTCCCGCAGCAGGCAGGGCCTGTATCAGTCCCTCTCTTAAGCCAGTTTCTTTGCCTTGTTCTTTGACTGCTCCAGCATCTTGTTTAGCAGAAGAGAAATTTTCCAACTAAGTGCCCCAAGCTGAGAGGAAATGTGCAGCACCCAGCAGGACCCTGACCTTCCTGGTAGGTAACAAATTGGATGACATGTAGGCTGAAGATACCAGATGAGGAGGGAGGGAGATGGCTTGAAGGGGGGTTAAAGTTACAAAGCCAACATCTGTTCCTGAGGGCTGCAGTGCTCTGCTGTTCCCCTTAGCAAGTGAGGCTGGCTTCAGGTGCACAGGAATGGCCTTAGGCCACCAGAGGACACAGGTAGAAATGGCCACAGCAGATGTTTCTGAGGAGCTATAGGAGTAGGTGTAAGTGTATAGAATAGATCCTGAGGTGGTAGTTGCAGAGGGGTGCAAGGTGAAGGATGAGCCTTAAGGAGTAGGAATGATATGGTCATCTGTGGGGTTTTTGCCAATGTACAAAATTTGGGTTTGGTTTTCCTGTCTCAAGGCACACACAGGAATTAGTCAGCTCTGAGTAATGGGGGGGGAGTGTGGCCGTTATTCATCTCTCTCCCAGTTACTAGAAGTCCCTTCTCTAATAATTTCCTCTCTTCACATCCTCCTTGATTCATCTCTAGACTTCCTTGCTGCTCAGCATCATGAGCCACTGCCAAAAAAATCAAGACTGGAAGTCTCAAATCCTCTGGGGAGATGGTGGGCCCCAGCTTCCATGGAGGAATGAGAAAGCCTGGGCCATGGCATCTTTCCTGCATTCAGCTGTGAGACATTGCCCCAAATGCCTTCTGTCATCTCAGCAGACCCCATCCTTTTTGCTTTAATTGATTCTGTCTGGCTTTAATTTGATGTGAGAATAGACCTCCCACTGTGAGCACTCCAGAGCCCAAGTTGTGCAAGGGGAGTTGGAGGCTGGGTGTAGCTGTGATCCAGGGGCAGGGTTTGTTACTATAGTAGGGAGACAAGGATGGGTTTGGGAGCACCACTGAATTCTGTAAACCCAGTAACAATTGACACGAGGCCTCTCACTTCCATACCAAGTTTGTGGGATGTGCTTCTACAATGACTTGAAAGCAAAGAACTGTGATAAGTTTTTGTTATAGCCATGTGTAGGGTTTCCTGAAGAAGTCTGAAGCCTGTTGTGTTGGCTCCATGTGAGTGTGCAGTAGGAGACAATCCAGGGGAGGTGGTTATCTGAGTGGGCGAGGAGCAGATTTGAAGGCAAGAAGGGAGTAGTTCTGGCTTTGGTCACCTAACTGCATGATGGAAGAGATGAGGATAAATAAGGAAGGTGCAAAGGAAACCTTCATTGTGAGCCTGATCAGCCAAAGTCTAAACAGTTGTTGAGTTTGATCAAATAAAAATATTATTTTGGTTCATTGTGTTGACCTGAGTCAGTGTTTGTTGAGGCTGACACAGTGTTGGAGAAACACCCAGGTTGAGGGTGCTGTATCCTCTGTCACTGGAGGGCTTGGGAGCTCTGCTCTCTCTCTCCTAAGGCAGAGGAGGGGGTGTGTGGTGTATTGTGGCAAGGGGAGGCTGGATGTGAGCAATCCTGTTTCCAAGGGCTTGGTTTCAGAGTCTTCAGATACTTCACAGTCTCTTCAAAGCTGCTCTGTGGCCCTGTTCAGTGTGATTAAACGTGCTGCTGCTTGGACCACAAATCAGAGTTTTAAGCCAAATGAAAAGATTTTTGAGGGAAAATAGATAAGTATTCAGAGTTGATTATCTGCAAATTCCTGAAATGGCTTGAGTAATAAAATACAGATACATATGTACTTATATCATGCCATTAGCAGTCTGTGCTTCTGTGTCAGGAGACAGTGTGCTGTGAAGGGCTGCAATGCATGGAAGTATAATACTCCAAAATACAAAATTGTTGCCTGGCATCACTAAGGACCCAGGTCTTCTGAAGATAAGATCTGGTTGAGGTGGTCTTCCAAAAGTATCTTGCCCAAGACCATTGGGGGTGTGGTGAGATGCTAAGGACAAAATAAGTGGAGACATTGAGGTTAGACTAGACTGGGACCCCTTGTAGCTGCCAACCTCACCCACGTCCCTCCCAGACACAATTCCTAGGGGTAGCTGAAACCTTATTGTTCTTCTACAAACAGATTTGTTCTGTCTGGTAGTTCTGTTTAGCATATGGTAGAAATTGTAGACAAGAATACTATGGAGTTGCTTTTGCTCAAAATATGTGCTCCTTTGCTTCCTATTTTGTAGCCATTCCACCTGATCCTTCAATATTTCCATATTTCAAGGAGATTAATCCAAATGGCATGCTTCCATGGCTGATATGCAGCAATAATGCAGGGTTAATACCTAATTAGTTCCCAGGGACATTGAGCTTTTCATGGATATTCAGTAACAAAAGCAGCAACAAACAAGCTGAATTCCTAGGTCTTAATTCATCGGGGGGAAGGAAATAGGAACCTAAAAATGCAGGAATTGTTCAGTGCAGTATGAAAGCTTAGTTCGTTCTCTCATGAAGCTGAGAGGATGCTATAGCAGCTGACAGGGAAAATATAACCTCCTTTTTCCCTCCCTCCCTTCAGGGGGGGACTGTTTATGTGTCTGTGTTTGCAGCCCTGACATCTCCAAACAGGGAAAATTTCCCAGTTCTGCAACACGATTTCAATAGCTCCTTGCCAATTCCCCTCCCTGCCACAATCCCCCGTCAACCCGACCCTGATTTTATTTTTTTGTTGACATCCAGCCATACCTGATCAGTGGCATCCTGAGCAGCTGGATGTGATCAGAGCTGGCCTTCCACCTCGCAGGATGGCGAGCATATGGGCCCGCGGGCTCCAGCCATTATGTTCCTGAGCACTGAGCTTGTCTGCCTGTGGCTACAGAGGGATTTCCCCCCCCCCCTCCCCTTCTCAAGCAGTTGTAAATAAACCTTTCTGATAAGTAACAGGAAAACAAACAGGCCCTTTGGCTCTGTAGGCAGAGAGAAGGAGGGAGGAAATGAACCAACAAACCCAGTAACAAAATCGTGGCTGTGTTTAGGTAGCACATGGAGAGGTTCAGAGTGCCTTCAGGAGGGAGGAACTGTGGCTGCCCTGGGCTGGAGTTAGGGCTTGTCTTGGAGCAGAAATGGCTTGTTTCAGGGTGATGAGCCCTCAGTGATTTAAAGGCAGGCCCTGGTGTGGGAGCTCTGGGGGCTGGAGGCTCATAGAACTATTCCGGTTGGAAAAGCCCCTTGGGATCGCTGTGTCCAACCATCATCCCTGCTCTACAAAATTCTCCCCTAAGCCATGTCCACCAACACCACATCCAAACAACCCTTCAACACATCCAGGGATGGTGACTAACCACTCTTTCTGTGAAATATTTTTTTCCTCGTGTCCAGTCTAAGCCTGCCTTGTTGCAGCTTGAAGCCCTTCCCTCTTGTTCTGTCACTAATTACCTGTGAGAAGAGACCAGCACCAACCTCTCTACAATGACCTTTTGGGTAGTTGTAGAGACTGATGAGGTCTCCCCTCTGCCTCCTCTTTCTCAAACTAAACATTCCCAGCTCCATAAAATTGATTCTCTGGGCCCTTCACCAGCTTTGTTGCCCTCCTCTGTACTTGCTCCAGCACCTCTGTCTCTCTTGAATTGAAGTGCCCAAAACTGGACACAACACTCCAGGTGTGGCCTCACCAGTGGTGAGGGCAGGGGGACAATCCCCTCTCTACTTCTGCTGGTCACACTATTTCTAAGACAAGCCAGGATGCCATTGGCTTTCTTGGCCACCTGAACACACTGCTGGCTCATGTTCAGCTGCCTGTCAGTTAGAACCCCCAGGTCCTTTCCTGCCAGACACTTTCCAGCCACACTTCCCCAAGCCTGGAGCATTGCCTGGGGTTGCTGTGGCCCAAGTGCAGGGCCCAGCACTTGGCCTTGTTGAAGCCCAGACCATTAGCATTAGTCCAACGATCCAATCTATCTAAGTCTCCCTGTAGAGCCTCCCTATCCTCATGCAGACCAACACTCCCACCTCACTTGGTGTCATCTGCAGACTTACTGATGATACACTATGTGTCCTTCTCAAAGTCATCCATAAGATGTTAAACAGAAACGGTCCCAACACTGAGCCCTGAGGACACCACTTGTGACCGGCCCCAGCTGGATTGGACTCCGTTGACCACCATTCTTTGGGCCTGAATGTCCAGCCGGTGCTGGATCCAGCAGATCATGTGCTCATCCAGGCCATGAGCAGCCAGTTTTTTTATGAGAGTTCTATGGGGAACCATGTCAAATGCTTTTTAGAGGTCCGGATAGACAATATCCACAGCCTTTCCCTCATCCAATAGTTGGGTCATCAGGTTATAAAATGAGATCAGGTTGGTCAGGCAGGACCTGCCTTTCAAAAACCCATGCTGACTGGGCCTGATCCCCTGGTTATCCTCTATATGTCTTCTAATGACACTCAAGATGATCTGCTCCATGACCCTCCCTGGTACTGAGGTCAGACTGACAGATCTATAATTTCCCAGATCCTCCTTTCTGCCTTTCTTATAGATGGGTGTTACATTTGCTACCCTCCAGTCCCTTGGAACCTCCCCAGTTAGCCAGGACTTCAGGTAAATAATGGAAAGTGGCTTGGTGATCACATCTGCCAACTCTTTCAGCACCCTTGGAGTTAGCCCATCCGGTCCCATAGACTTGTGTGTGTCTAAGTGGTGTAGAAGGTCTCTCACCACTTCCTCTTTAATCGTGATGACCTCATTCTGCATCCTCTCCCTGTCTCCTGGCTCATGTGGCTGTGTATCCATGGAACAGCTGGTTCCACTGCTAAAGACTGAGGCAAAGTAGGTGTTGAGCACCTCAGCCTTTTCCTCATCCTTTGTTACTAAGATTCCCTTTACATCCAATAAAGAATGGAGATTTTCCCTAATCCTCCTTTTGCTGTTAATGAACTTATAGAAACATTTTTTTATTATCCCTGACAGCTGTAGCTAGTTTGAGCTCTAGCTGTGCTTTGGCTCTCCTAATTTTCAGCCTGCATAGGTTCACTTCATCTTTACAGACTTCATGAGTGACCTGTCCCCTCTTCCAAAGGTCATAGACTCTCCTTTTGTTCATAAGATCCAGCCAAAGGTTCCTATTTAGCCAGGGTGGTCTCCTACCCCGCTTCCTGGTTTTTGGGCACATGGAGACATCAGCTCCTGGGCCTTTAAGACTTCTTACTTGAAGTATGTCCAGCCTTCCTGGACTCCTTTATCCTTCAAGGCACCTCCCAAGGGACTTTGTCAATCAGTCTTCTGAGCAGGTCAAAGTTTGCCCTCCAGAAGTCTAAGGTGGCAGTTTTACTAAACCCTCTCCTTGTTTCTCCAAGGATCAAAAACTCAATCATCTCATGATCACTGTGCCCTGGATGGCCTCCAACTTTTACTTCCCCCACAAGATCTTCCCTGTTCACCAGAAGCAGGTCCAGGAGGCCACCCTCCATGGTCAGCTCACTTATCAGCTTTGTGAGGAAGTTATCTTCCATACATTCCAGGAACCTCTTGGAATGTTTCCTCTCTGCTGTGTTGTATTCCCAGCAGATGTCTGGGAGATTAAAGTCCCCTACAAGAAGAAGAGCAAATGACTGGGAGATTTCTCCTGACTGCTTATAGAAAGCTTCATCCCCGTCACTGCTTTGGTTGGGAGGTCTCTAGCAAACTCCCACAGTGTTATCAGCTTTATTCAGCCTTAACCTCATCCAAAAACTCTCAACCTCATCATGACTATACTTGATTTCCAAGCTCTCATAGCATTGTCTAACATACAGGGCCACTGCTTCCCTTTCTATCCCTCCTGAAGAGCTTGTAGCCATCAGTTGTGGCACTCCAGTCATGTGATGCATCCCACCACGTTTCTGTGAGAGCCACTATGTCATAGTTTTCCTGGTGTATCCTGGCTTCAAGCTCCCCTTATTTGTTGCTCATACTGGGTGTGTGGGTATAGATGCACTTCAGATGAGCTAATGATTCCAACACCTTCTTTCCACTCTGGGCTCCATTTCCTACCAGACCCTTCTCAGGTGCTTCCATGATTTCTAAGCATCTATCCTGTCTCTCAAATGAAACAGCAGAGTGAGAATCCTCCCTAGTCCATCATCCTGGTTTGGTTCAGAGGAGAACAGCCCTGGGGATGATCTAGACCAAGGAAATGGCAGCTTTGAGTTGACCTATATGGGCAGTCTGGTATTAGCCTTGAAGTCATAGGGAGTTGAAGCTGAAAATGGCTGTTGTGAAGGTCATCATCTCTCTGCCCTTGGCAGCAAGGGAAGAGCAGGAGGAAGGTACAGTGCAAGAGGTCAGGGCAGCAATGGGAAGGGGCTGCAGACAGTCCCAAACAGCCTCTTTGTGTCCTGTGCCACTTCCAAAGAGGGTCTTAGCTTCTGGAAGGAGTCACTGGAGGTTTCTGGCACTTTGCACTGTACATGAAGGAATAGGAGCAGAGTGTAAAGACCAAAACTAAAGCCCATCTCTTGGGGGTTCACTGTAGCCCTTGAAGAGCTGAGGAGGGGGTCCCTGAGGGCTGCCCACACTGTTATTGTGACCTGAGCCCTGATCACTGTGGAAAGCTTAGGGCAACCAAAGAGTTTTTTGCAAAGAATGTGCTGTAGAAATGGTAGGTCTCATCTTCCTTGTGTTTTCTTTTCCTGTATGCCAAAGAAATCAGGCTTCAGCCTTCCCAGACAACTCTGGCTTCCCAGAACTACATAGCAGGACATCCAGATGGACCTGGCACTGTCTTAGAATTATGATCTAAACCAAAGGATGGAAAAAATTCTCTTTTTGTCCTCTGAAGCCTGTCAGTATAACACACAGGCTGTTGCTGTCCCGTGTGCGTATGGATACACTGGGGCCACAAGGGACTTTTAGACATGTGAACCTGGGGGGGAAATGCTTCTTCTGGGTCGTTGAAGAAAGATATGATGAAAACTGCTGGGTTTTGCAGCCTCTGTAGACTGGGAGATATGCTGCCATGCCAAGGGGTGAACTAAGAAAGCTGCCTGCCAGCCCACAACCTTTTAGGACAGGAGTCTGCATTCTGGGGAGAAGTACAGCTTCTCAGGGTTCCTTAGGGGGTGTAGCCTCTAGAGTGCACTCCCAGCTGGTAACAGCATCATTCCCCAAGTCAATAAATGATGGACCTTTTCAGCTTCAAAGTCAGCCCCGTGAGGAGCCTTTGAAACCTTTGCCTCAGCAGATATGGCCAAGGTTATCATCCTGGCACGTCCTCACTGATCTCGGTCGCTATCTTGAAATGCTGCCAGAGTCTGCAACGTGCTGGTGCTGAAATGCTGAAACCACATGAAAGGTCCCGTGGCCCTGTCACCTCAGCCTCCTCCTGGCTGAGAGGAGCCAGAGCACTAACGTCACCACAAAGTTACAACAGATGGTACCAGGTACCAGTTGTATCTCTGCCAACACATCTTCTCTGAGGTCTTCAACAGGAATCCCTGCTATAGAGTGATGTAGCTCTGTGGCCTTAAATACTTGAACTGTGGAGAGCAGTAGGAAATTCATGTGCAAAATTCATTCAGAGAGGGGAAAATGAGAGCAGAAGCCATGGGACCAGCACCAACTGGGCCCAACATTGCTGTCAGTTGCTTCCCAAGCAACTCCATTGAAACAAACAGCATTAATTGTAGATTGATGCCAGCATTTCCAAGAGTAACTCAGGGACAGAGACAGTTCTGGAAGGGGGCTGATCTTGCTGGAAAACTCCCTCTTATTCATTGCTTGGTCTCCAGGAGTCACACATGCACACAAACAAATCTCACTGACCCTCCAACAACCCAGTTAGCTAGCAGGGAATTAGAGGATGTGAAATCCTAGCTTCCCCTTCAGCACAGCCCTGCATCTGCCACAGCCCATTCGGAAGGCAGGACTAACCACCTGCTAGTTGTTTTACTCAAAGAGAAAATGCCTTTTAGACACATAGGAAACAGCTAATCCAGTCCCCTGGGAGGGACTAGCCATTTGTCTTTCCCACTGCCTCCAGCACAGGTACACCTTCCAGGACTGGGCACTGTGGCCTTTCCCTGGTTGGTTTTTCACCTGACAGTAGTTTTATGTTTTGCTTTTATCTAATTGTAATAGTTCTCAGGTATTGACAGGTGACCATCCACCTCAGGAGAGTGAAAAATAAGGTGCGTCCTGTTCCCACACATGCATCTCTTTCTTCTCAGCTTAAAAATGTATTGCATGTGCTGGATGCAGATCTTGGTGTACCTAGACTAGCTTTCTGATGGTACTTTTCTGCAGTTTAAGACCTCTCAGAAATACAGATCTTCTCCAGTTAGCACTTCTCTATCTCTGTGCCTTAAGGACTGGTCAGTGACATCCTCTCACCACTGCTTCTGTAGTGTCACTGCACTCCATGTGCCACTGAAGTGTGATTTGGTTTTTGGGCTGGGATTTTGAACCAAATTAGTGCACTGGAAGTTCAACAGATGCTTCCCTGGAGTCTGTCTCAGCAGCAGAAGGGATAGTTTGGGGATAGAATGGTCTCAAGCAACAACCTAGGAATGCCTCAGCTCCTCAGGAACAACAGGCTCAGCTCCACAGTCTGCTCAGCCTTTCCCTCTTCTGAGGGCTATAAATTGAATAACATGCAGTTTAGTGCCTGCCCACAAGCTTCAAGTGAAAGATGGAGGGGGAGGGAAGAAAACCTCGAGGACAGCCACTCAGTGGGTGCAAATCAGGAGAGCTTTGCTAGCTTACACCAGCTGCAGAGCTGGCCCCAAGGTTTTGCGTTCGCATTATCGTGGGGCTCATATTGCAAGAATGCAGAGTTGGCCAGATGTGCTAGCCACAGTATCCTCTTCTTCACTGACCCGGTACCAGCTGCCACTCCCTGCCCTCAGAGCAGCCAGGCTTCTCTGGTGCTGCCTGCATGCAGCCTGGAAGGTGCTTTGGGGTCCTTGGGAATGGCTCCCAGCACACAAATGCTATCCCTGGTCCAGTATACAACAGTGAGAGGATAAGAGCAGCAGTGGAAGTTTTCCCCCTTGGAAGTGGTGTTCGTCTCCTCCCCCAACCCAGCATATGGAATTCTGGATCACATTTCTCTTTCTTGCCAATAAATATTGCAGATTTATTGCTCTATACCTGGTGGGTAGTAAATTGCATTCCACCTCTGTTATAAGGCTCTTTGCTATGACACAGTCTTGCAGCTCCATTAAACCTTAATTACAGCAACACTTCATTGGGTTGCTGTGATGGTCTGAGTGCCATTGCAGTGGGGAGGATGTATAGCCAAAACAGGCTGATGCAGAGGGGCTTTGTTGTGTTTTGTTTCCTCCTTTTTTGAGGATTATGGAGAGTTGAGCCCAGCAAGGGGAATAGATGGAGCCTCAGCCTCTTGCTCTCTGCTCATTTTCCACAACAGCTGGCTTCACCTGCCACAGCCCCAGCAGCTCTGCTGCTCCCTGATGGAGTGCTCAGCAAACACTGCTCAGAGCTGGCCCTTCTAAAGGGCTTATTTGCATTTGTGCCCAGGAGATACATCCTAAAGTTAACGTTATCTCTGAGTTCGATAACGTGAGGAGTGTGGGGAAATAGACCACTAGGAGCAAAATGAGGCTTGGATTTCTAGAGTGTGCAGGGAGGTGAATTTTAAGAGCCATGTCACTGGTGCATGGTCAGTCTAAGCTCATCCTTCCACAGGCAGATGGTTTCTGTGCCAGCTAACAGCACTGTTTCTGGTGCCATCCCTGCCAGCTTGCTGCTGTCCTTCCCTGCAGCCTGAGAGAAGGAGAGAGGCTTCTCTACAGCAACCTCTGGCTACTGTAGCAGCTCCTCAGATGTCAATGTCATCTGATGTTTTCCCCATGCTCCTTGAGCCTCAGCTGCCTGGGGCCACAGCGAAGCCTGGGAGAGGTGAGGGTCTTGGTGCCTGTGGGTGTTGCATGTGTGGATAGATGTTCTTCTCTTCCCCCTTCCAGCCAGGCATGGAGGAAGCACAGCTCAGAGCTCCAGGAGAGGCTCCCTGGTGTCTGTGCTTCCTCTGGATTGAGGATGTTCTGCTTGGTTTTTGATGCAGAGGTCACTCGTGGTCCAGCAGAGCCCCCAGGCCCTCCTGCAGATCCGTGTTCAGTACTGGTGTGTTGTGCAGACATCCCTGCTCAAACCCATCTTCAGGGCTTTCTGCTTGATGATGAGCTAACCAGAAAGCACTAATGGCTCCAGCAGCCACTTGGACTCGTTGCACCATTTCATAGGTGAGCACTGGGGTGTCAGATCTGCCCAGGAGAAGTGTGCAAATTATTTGCCTCCTCGATCCTACTGGTGTGATGCCAAGTGTTGTACATGGGGCAGCTCTGACAGTAACTGGAACTGCTGTAGGTGATTCTCAGGATTATCTTCTATTAGCATAATGCCCACACTTCAGCAATGATTTTGACTGTTGTGGTCACTTTGCTTAATCCTCATCATCCTGGTTAGGCTGCTCTTCTGAGCAAGGATGCTTGTTTGACTGGATTTTACCACATCTCTGCCTTTATCTTGCCAACCATCCACACTGCATGTGCATGCAGATCCCCCCGGGTGTTGGCAGACAAGGCAGCACAGGAACCCTCCACACCACTGCCCTTGCAAAAGCAGCTACCAGAAAGCAATTAACATCTTTCTATAAATTCAGTTGCTGAACTCTTTAACGAACAACTAACACATGGGAAATACTTTTCTTTGGAGAGCCTGTTATAGAGCCTCGTTTGTCCTCATTCTCCCCTCTTGCTGCAACCTTGAGATGTCAGACATAGGAAATGTGGCCACAGCTGTTTATGCACTTAGGGGTTTTTTTCCAAGGCCACATCCTTCTGTTCTCCCATAGATTACTTGAAAAGATGCTGCAGGGACTTCAGAAAGCCAAGGTCTATGTGCCATGTGCAGGTGTTGCCAGGAGATAGACATTTTGAACATTTGAAAACTATCACAGAACTTATTTGGTGGTGGATTTCCCCCCCCCTTCTCCTCCTTCCTTCCCTCTTGAACTGTGAGTTAGAGCTTCTTGCTGCAGATTGATATTCCTAACAGAGCCACGTTATTCAAGCAATAGTCAAACATGATAGCACATATTAGGAAGAAGAGAAGCACCTTGTCATTTGCTGCTAGTAAAAGCAAACTGTTCAGCTTCTGTGGATCCTGGACTAGGATAAATTGTCACTCACAAAGCCCTGTGCAACCTTTGACTTATTTTCCTCTGTAGAGTAATTCAGCCATGCCAGCCCTAAATGGTTCAAAAAATGCTTCTGTGTTGGTTTCCTCTAAGAAAATGTCATCACCTTGATGCATCACCTTAATTATTTTCCGATGTGCAAGTGGATCCATTTTCAGGAATTCTGCTTTTAAATAATGTAAGAGGGAAGTAATGTCAGAGATCTGACTTTTTAGTAGTTGTAAACCAAAGGAATTTATTCTTTCTCCTTAGGAGGAAAAAAAATTTAATTTTTAAAATGCAGTTTATATTTAGACAAATTAAAGATGTGTAAAATTAAATGGGAATGTTTTGAAGGGACTGAAAAAATATATTTTGATTAACTTGAATGAATTTAAAAATAAATCATGGGGAAAATGAAATGTTGGTGGAGGTTTTTTGATCCTCATTTGAAATAAAAAATAACTTGCAATCTTGATACTTCTCATGGAATGAAAAGTCCATTTGCTGATTAAGGGCCAGATTCATCCTGCCTTATTTCAGGCACTATTGAACTGCTTAGTGCCAAAGGGCACTTTAATCCACCTGAGGTTTAAATTGCCCCCTGGAGGTACCTATTTCTCTGATAAGACATGGGTAACGTGACTTCCCATACGTGTCTGAGGTAATGACCTGAAGTTGGGTGACATGCAACAGGGTGCAGTGCTCTTCCTTTTCTCATCTGGCCTCTCTACTCATTGCTTTTGCATTCATGTGCCCTTCCATCTCTCCCCTAAAAGTGTTAGGAGTTGGTTTGGGGGGTTTTTTATTGTGTTGCGTGTTGGGTTTGGTTTTTAGTTTGGTTTTTAGTTTGTTTTTTTTTGAAGGGTGAGAAGATTTCCACTAAAAAAAAAAATAGTTTTTTATTGACTTGTTTCCTGTTGGTGGAAAAAATCCTGGAGGATCAGCAGGGTTATATCCTATAAGAAGCAAGGAAACAAGATCTGGAGCTAAGATTGCAGGGGTCTTTGGTCAGCTTGTTCATTTTCTTTTACTCCCCATGTACCACAGCTCTCAGCTCCCACATCTGGTTGGCAGAAGGCAGGTCCTCTTCAACAGCTCCTCTGCAATGTGCTGAACACTCTACTCCGTCTTTAGTACTCCTTGACCCAGAACAAAAGTAAAAATATTTGGCATGCCAGAAGAGGTTAACAAATAAAGTGATGCTCAGCCTTCTCCTCCCCATGACATCACTTCCATGTGAGGAGAACAATCTTCGTGTCACACCTGACAGTCTGGTGACAGCTAAGGGACACCTCAGCTACAAGTCACTTCCCATGATCTTGTCCCGCAGTGCTGTCTTGCCTGACTGAGTCTTCCACTCTCCTCCAGGATGAGGAGGTAGTGTCCAGAGGTCAGATCTGGCCCATTGTATGCCACAGTCTCACCTGATGTCATCTTGACATGCTTGGGAGGGCTGTGGTCATCTGTCCAGTCAGCCAGATGGGTTTGCTTTAGATAGCTGGACATTTGGGACGTATTATTTCTTTTAAATAAGTAGCCTGTATTGTTCTTATTTTAGGCTCATAAAACATAACAAGATATGGGTCAACATTTAAGTCCTGTAGAAAATTACATCCTGGAAGGCATTGTGGAGCCAAAAGCTTAGTTGTTGTTTGCTCTAATTATACTCCATTGACCTGTACAGCAGCAACTGTGGCCTTGGCCTGCGACCTGATTCTCCTTGCTAGGAAGCCTAGCACTACTATCCCATCCAAGTGGTGGGATCCATGCTGGGACACAAGTCCACATGACCAAGCACCCTTCCTCCTCTGCCTCGTGTTGGTGGGAATGGAGCATCTTAGAATGTAATCATAGGATGGTTTGAGTTGGAAGGGACCCTAAAAATCATCCAGTTCCAACCCCTCTGTTTGGGCAGGGACACCTCCCACTAGACCAGGTTGCTCCAAGCCCCCTCCAGCCTGGCCTTGAATACTTCCAGGGATGGATATCACCCCAGCAAGCTCCTTTCTCATCCATGATGGAGCATTTTATTCACCTTTCCCTAGTCTCCAGCAATGATTCCAAGCTCCTTGCAGCAGCTACTTGGCAGAGCACATAGGATGTGTCTGAGCATCGCAGGCCAGCATGTGCTTTTGGAGGCAAGCAGGCAGCATGGGAGGTGGGGGACAGGAGATTAAAATACAGTTGTTGGCTGATATGAAAACAAACAAACAAAAAAACAACAACAAAAAAACCCCACAAACTACCCCCCAAAAAAAAAAATATCCTTTGAGAAGGAAAGAAAGTAACAAGTCTGTGGAGGATGGATGTTTGGAACTGTTCAGCCTAATGCATGCCAGATTCCTTCTCTCTTCTCTCCCCCCGCCCCCTCCTGCTGCCTTCCCCTTACCAAATGCTGTCTGCTCAACTTCTGAAACACCCTTTGCCTTTTTGACCCTTCAACTCATCTTGAACTTAGGAAAAATTGGGAGGGGGGGGGGTGGGGGCGGGCAGGAATAGTGGGCGATCTAGTGCATGTGGCCGGGCTGGGGCTGGGGGTGTGCTCTGGGGGTCTGTGCTGGGGAGGGGGGGATGACATGAGTTTGTGTGGTTGATGCTCCCCTGAAAACAATTTTTATCCTGTTAATAGAATTAGTAAATATTTGTAGCTCACTTTGAAGCCTGTGTCCCGAGGGCATGTATGGGGGGGAGCAGAGAAATTAAAGAAACAAGTTACTGATTTAGTCATTCTGACCCCTTCCCCCAGCCTCTTTCTTTCATTTTCTCCCTCCTTTATGAAGACACTAAACAGACAAATTGGAGGGTGGAAGCGCAGCTTGTGCTGCTGCTGCGGAAGTGCCAGGGGTGGTACATGAGCTGGGGGGTGGAGGAGCAGAGCTGCTATCTGCTAACACAAAAGCCATCCCCTGCTAATGAGTCCAGTTGGGAGCCAAGTTCCCGAGTGGTGGCAGGGTCTGGCCAAGCACAGAGCCCCTGTGGTGGGCAAGGACCCAGGGGTGTTGGTAGGGCTCTTCAGCTGACCTCTGGCACGTGGGGCTGAACAGGGGGGTGGCCCATGTGCTGCTTTCCAGGGTTTTTCAGCTCGGTCATACACAGAGCGACAGTAAAGAAAGATACATTTGTAGATGTCTAACTTCACCTCTTCAAATCCTGCTCTTATTCCTGGAGTATATTATAAACTGATAAAGGACAAAGGGAGAAGAAAGTCATCTCAGATCAGAAAACCGAGTCACGTCGGGCTGAGACGTTTCATTTCCCGTTGTTGTTCTGATTCACTTCCGTACAGAGCTGCACAGATGCAGGCTCTGAGGTTAGGTCACCTGCAAGATTTTAGGTGGTGGACCTGTTCCAGCTCTTGGCCTTCAACAGCTGGCTGTTGAGGTACATGTGAGTGATGAGGGCCACCCAAAAGGAGGATCAAGTTTGAAACAGTGGAAATTCAAAGAGCTGTTAGCATCTCCAGGCATGGCATTATTACTTGGGAGTGATTTTGACAGGCACTGGGGAGGAAGTTTGTAGGAGTTACGTTACTTTCAAGTGCAGAAGAAGCCTGCGTTGTGCCATTGTCTGGAGAAATGTGCTCTCTTTGACTTGCCCAGTCTGCCCAACTCCATAGTCCTCTGGTCATGCAAGGCCATGAGCAAAGCATTGAGCTTTTACAGGTGAAGTGGTTTCTAAAAAAGGTACATCTGAAGTAAGCTTCTGCCTTATATATAAGCTATAAATAAACTGTTGGGTTGGGGGGCTGGAGGGAGCTGAGGAAGGAGCACCACGTTTCCTTGAAACCATTTGGGACAGGGTAGAAACACTAAGCTGGGGTGATAGGAGTTGCCATGCTCCAGAATAGTAGGATCTAATAACCTGGATCTTCTTGAGGCTTTTTTATATGAAACTGGTTGGACTTGATCACCCATATTTTGTGGGTTCACTGTTTATAATATTAATGCCTTCTATGAAGCCATATTAACCCTGACTGAGAAGCAGAGGATGGATCCCTGCTTCAGCCCTGCAGGCAGGAAGGTGGGCAGCACTCAGCACTTCACTGGGAGAAAATGCAGGTCTGCTGCTGTTGGAGGGTCAGCCCATGCTGGAGAGGAGAGACAGAGAGGACTAAACGTGAGCCAGTTATAAAAATCAACCGACCATCACACAGTTTCGCTGCGTAGTTTAAGTGATCAGTTTCTCCCTTGGAAGGAGAGCAAAAAGCAATCTGAACTGGTGGTGTGGCTGCCTGCTGGGTGAGACCAGGCCAGGGTGTCATCTCGTGGGACTGATAAGATGGGGAATGTCAGGGAGTGGCTCCTGAAGTCTGGGTTGTGCGGCTGGAAATTTGCCTTCTGATTTTTGGAGGCTATAGAAAGCAATGAAGAAATCTCATGTGGGTAATTTCTGTCTTGAGGTAAAGAAGGAGCGAAGCAGGCTCTTGAACTGTTGAGTATTGGTTTGTCCGTGTGCCAGGAACATTTAATGGGATTAACAGGCTTCAGTTCCCTCCTAGTAGGCAGCTAAGTGTCAACCAGCTAGTGTCATCTCCTGCAAGTGCCAGTGGAGAAGAGCAGGTGGCTCAGGAGGATGATTCTTTTATGTGGCTCTTGGGTTGTCCATTTCTCTCCATGACCTTCCAAATCAACCAGGGTTGCTGCCTCAAATTTGTGGCCTATCTGTATTAGGAGAGATGAATGCATTTTTCGTCTGAGAGTTTGGTGTCTTGGAAGGCTGCAGCCCAGATAAAATACATTCATACGTGGTTGGCATTCCAAGTTTGCTCATCTAAAGAATGAAAAGCTTTAAAATGGCCCTGAACTTCAGTTGAAATTTAACTCTACTTAAGAAATTAAACCATGAACAGTTTTAAGCTCTTGAATTTTCCTTTGGAGAAAGAACTGCAAAAATTCTCTTCAGTATTGTTGGGTTTTTTTGTGTGAAAAGGCAACAACAGAAATGTTCACGGGTCTTTACAAAAGAAAACTTTAAGGCAAATAGTTGCAAAATACATTTTGAATGCTTCAACCAGCTGGATTTTCTGGCAGCTGCAGTGAAATCTAAACAAGGAAAATTATTGTCTTTTTGTTGTTGTTGTGTTTTGCAATACTTTTTTATCCAGACTGGACAGTACAAAGCACATCTTCTGTGGGAAGGTGTCACAGGCTGCAGATGAGATAAAGTTCCCTGTGATTATATGGGGTGTTTCTCAATGGAGAGTCAGCACATGTGGGGGTCTGATCCTTTTAATGCACACATTGAGGGAGGAAGTGGAGTCCCATTAAGGAGAATAGTAAAACCAGGAATCAAGTAATGAATGAGCAAGTGATCCAGGAACATCATGTGAGCACCTTCCACTCCCACTCCTTGCAGGAGGCATTTGACAGTTTTGCAGGGCTGAGCCCCAGACCGTGTGAGCAAGGGCCTCTTTTGCAATTCTATATGTCTGCTCTACCTTTTCCAGACATGCATCTCTGGTTTTATTAAGCACTCGGCTTGCTCTGGTCCTTCAGTTCCCAGCAGCTCTTTCCACTCCCATTCCCACCCAGAGCTGAGAGACCTATTACCAGGTAATGATGTGTCAAGCAATAGGCAAGGTCAGGGTAAATCACTAAAGGAAAATGCTGATGTGGTGGTGCAAGTGTCTGTAGTTTTTTTATTCTTCCTAACCTGATTTTCTATACCCAAAACCTTTAACTTGCTGATCACAGAACCACAGAATGGTAGGGGTTGGAAGGGACCTCTGGAGCTCATCAAGTCCAACCCCCTGCCAGAGCAGGACCACCACAGAATCTAAGGCAGGTCACACAGAAATACATCCAGATGGGTCTTGAAACCCTGCCCTTGTCCCAAGCCCCTCCCCACCTTTCCTGGAGCCCCTTCAGGCACTGGAAGGTGCTGTAAGGTCTCCCTGGAGCCTTCTCTTCTCCAGGCTGAACACCCCAACTCTCCCAGCCTGTCTCCAGAGCAGAGCTGCTCCAGCCCTTGGGTCATCTCCATGGCCTCCTCAGGACTCTCTCCAGGAGCTCCATGTCCTTCCTGTGTTGGGGTCTCCAGAACTGCACGAAATACTCCAGGTCGGGTCTTACGAGAGCAGGGCAGAGGAGGAGAATCACTTCCCTGGCCCTGCTGGCCACGTTGCTTTTGATGCAGCCCAGGACACGGGTGGTTTCTGGGCTCAGCGCATGGTGCCAGCTCCTGTTGAGCAATAGATGACTTTCCTAAATATCCTCAGGGACCTGACTTCAGTCCTAACAGACTGACCAGGACCTGGAAGCATCTTAAATCATGGTGTTGTAGAAAGCTCTGCAATACCAAACCTACATGTAGATGATCTCCTTGGGGAGCATCATGTATCTGGGACCTGGGAGCTGCCTGGGCAAAACTGACCTGTGGTCCAGAGTCCTGATCTCAACGTTATCCAAGCATAAATCCTGCCCAGATTCCTCCTTCATCGTGTACCAATTTCAGTAGTTTCCCATAAGTTAAATATTTTCTCAATAAGTGGAAAATTCAGTGTTTTGGTGAACTTGGTGGTTAACAAAGCTGTTCTGAAAGTATTTCTGGATAGCAGAGTCTGCAAGTGTTCAGAAACTACCTTTTTTACATCTCATGCTCAGTGTGGTGTTCTTAGATTCCCTGCAGAGACTCAGGCCCAGATTGTAAAACAGACTTTGGAATTTCATTTCCATCAATTTCAACATGGAAGAGATTAAAAGGAGCAACTGCACAAGGCAGAAGATTTTCTCAATAACCAAACAAATGACAGTGTGAGCTGGTGACAGATTTTATCAAAAATGTTTTAAAAGCTGTCATTTCAGATCATTGCTGCTTTATGAGGTTTGAAATGCTCTAGAAGCTAGATCCATTTTTAATTCCTTGAGCAAACCAATTTTACAAGCCAGCCACTGTATCTTTGATTACAGCAAATTTCACGTTCTGAAAACAGAGGCTGTGGGAAGGAGGGAAAAATGCATCGTTGTTTTGCAAACAATTTTGGTAAGTTGAAGAAAAAATATTGGTAAATTATTCCAAAGGAATCCAACAGCCTTTGGAAAATGCCGACAGTGAAGAAAAAATCTGGCTAAAAAAAATTGTATTTGAAAAAAGAAAAAAGGCTGGTTTCAACATAAAACACTTCTCGTGCCAAGAATTGAAGCCAGCTGTCATTGTCTTTTGTATCCATAAACAAATGCTTTGGTCTCCCTAACGAATCTCAAATGAGTAAAACGGGAATGGGCAGAGGAAGGGCTGGCTGGCTGCAGTGCAGATGCCATCCAGCAGCCAGTGAGTCTGACACGGATTTGGGGCTGTTTCTGGGACATCCTTAGCACAGTCAGAGTTCTGCCCAAGGCTCCACGCCTGCACCTCTGGCGAGAGCGCCTGGGAGTAGAAGGCAAACCCCACCCATCAAATCCAGGAGGAGGTGCAGGTTGGTGATGGGTGCTTTAGACCTGGAGAGGACCCGTGGGTGGAGGCACCTGCACTGGCAGGTGTTGGACCACACCTCACTAGCCTTTTGCTGTTCATAGAAACACAGAATCCCAAACTGGTTTGGGTTGGAAGGGACCTTAAAGATGATCCAGTCCCACCCCCCTGCATGGGCAGGGACACCTCCCACCAGCCCAGGTTGCTCCAAGCTCCATCCAACCTGCCCTTCAACACTGCCAGGGATGGGGCAGCCACAGCTTCCCTGGGCAACCTGGGCCAGGCTCTCACCACCCTCACAGAAAATAATTTCTTCCTAAAGTCTAAACTAAGTCTCCCCTCTGTGAGCTTTAGACTGTTCCCCCCCGACCTATCACTCTATGCCCTTGTTCAGCCTTAACAGCAACTTCCCTCATGCAGGTCCACTCTGCTGTTCCATGGCTGGTTCACTCTCAGGGGAGGAGCTTGGGCAGTGCCACGTGTAAGCAGAGGTTTTAATATCCCATTGGAACTCCTCAACAGCTGGGAGCCAGGAATCTCTTTCTTGCAGTGCTGTGACCAAATGGAAATGTGGATGAGGATTTTGAATGGTCCATAAGCAGCTTGCTTGCTTGTTCCTCTGGCTTCCACTGCCCAGATACAGATATCTTAATCAGATTGCTCTTTATTGTCTGACACATTTGTGGATATTGTGTGAGCTGGTTGTCACTCAGTGTGGACGAAGGTCTTTTTTATATCTGTGATGATAATTAGGGATTTTAGCTGAAGTCATTCAGGCAGTTTTTACTGGTGAGGACTGTTGCAGAAAGCAAGCTTCTCCATGAGATTTCTCAGAAGTTTTCCATCCCCTTTTTGCCAGCAATAATTGTCTTTGGGATAATTTTGGGGGCTCACATCTAAGTCATAGCTTGAACTCACAGTGAAGGCAAGAGCTTTTCTAAGAGGAATTGTTTAATGAGCAAATTAAACCTGCATTGCTGGGGTTTCCTACCTTGTAGGATTCCCTGGTGGCTGCAAAGAGTTAGGGTTTTCCCTCTTTTGGACCACTATGGGACTCTTCCACCTGGCTTCCTTATAGTATGATTCTTGTAGGAACTATGTAACTCTGAGATCTTTAATCTGTTGAAAAATGTAGTATTTCAGCTAAATAAAGATCTGTGGCTTGAGGATTGTGAGGTAACTGTGGGCGGACAGGCTGTGATCACACCAGCCTTGTCTCCAGGAATCCAGGCACACACACACACAAAAAAAGCTTACATCATTTCTGAGTCTTCTGCCTCTGTTCAGCTTCAAGTTGTTGGTGAAGGTTAAACAGAGATGTTCACCAGATGGTTCATCTTCCCAAGTCTCTCTTCTTTCGTAAGGTATTTGTTTCTTTTGCTCCTTCTTTTGTGCTCAGCTTTGGTATATTTATTTGATAGGAACTGGTTTAAGTTAATGAATGTATCCCTGGGACTCCACCTGGGTGCCAGGAATCATTGGGCATACCTGCTAGGTGCCATCTGATACATAGACCCAGTTTGTTTCTGAATGCAGAGTCTGTCAAATGCACACACCCTACATGTGTTAAACACTAGTGTCAACAGAAGGTTCTACTCTTCTCTTTGGAGTCCAGTTCAAGGTCAGGAGAGCATAAGGTGCTCAGCTGCACTTCATTCACAACATGACGGGTCCGCACGAGACATTGTTTCAAGTGACTTGGGGTGCACTTGATGTTTGTGTAGACTCCAGTAAGGATCAGCATCTTTCAGCAGAGGAAGCTGGTGGAGCTCTCTCCTGCCATGCCTGTGAGCTGGTGAAACATCTGCCTTTGCTGTGCTGAGAGGACACTGCTCACACACACGGCTCTGTCACCCAGCCTAAAGAGGGAAGCTGGGCAGAACACAGTGAAAAACCTCCCAGTGTAATTAATCCAGCCATATTACTCCAGCTTTTGGCTTTGTTTTGGTTTTTTTTTTCTAAAGCTGGCCTGGCCTGCAAAACCCAGGTCTCAATTAATACTATTATCCTGGGGATGACATTTCCTCAGTCTGTCGTCGGTTATTTTTTAATTCTCTAATTTGTTCTAATATGCCCATTGCCTGCACATCAAGTCAGCCATGAAGACGCTGCATTTCCAGGTTCCTTCCTCTCCATCCTCCCAAAGAAATTAAAGCAAGGAGGCTGCGGGACCACAAGTGCAGGAAATAGAATTAGGGAACATATTAATTGGGGCATCAAGTAGGATTTTGTTCCAGGCGGTTTCCTTCCGTGAGCCACTTTGATGCTTCCCTTTCGCAGCTCTGTTTCTCATTAAAAGTATCCCTTAATGGCAAACGTTGTTTATGCATGTTGCAATTATGTCATGCTGTAACCCTGTGCTGGCAGGCTTGGCTGATTGGCAGGGAGGAGGAGGAGGAGGTCAGTTGTGGGGAGGAAGAAGGGGGGAGGCTGTAGGGTGGGGAGGTAAACAACAGGCAAATAGTTTCAGCTTGGAGGCTGAAGGCAATGGTTGGTCTGAACCCCTTGGTGCCGTCAGCCAGGCTGGACACCAGGGTGAGAGCCAGGGCTTGTCACTCCTTTTTACTGTTGGGTTTTATTCTTTCTGCTATTTACTGGCTTTGGGGTTTGCAGCCCTGCCAGAAAAATGGCCAAGTGATATCGAAGCTCTGTTTTTCCAAGTGAAACCTGGGATGGCTTTTGCTGTTTTAGCTACTGTTTGATTCAAGAGGAATAGTGGTTTGGTTTGGGAGGTTTTTTGGGGAAGGGAGAGGGTGTTTTTTCTTCATCATGCTTCTCACTGCCCTCCGTGGCTCTCGTGCATCTTGTCCCAGCTGTGGCCGCAGACCTTAGGCAGGGATCTTCCTCAAGGCCCCGTGATTTCCTCTGATCTTTTCAGACCCGTTGCCTTCAGCAAGGCTGCTCTTAGGTGGGTTTTGCCAGCACTAAGTCAAGGCTGTGAGAGTAGCTCATTTGTGGGAGGGTATTTGTTTTTCCATCCAGGCAGCCAAAACCTCCAGCTTCCCCTCTGCCTCACTCACGGACTGGAAGTGCAGAGGGTTCATTCTGCTCTTGATCTCCCAGCTGATGTGACCAGCTTAAGACAGACCTGGTGGTGAACCTAACTTTTTCCACCCCTTTTTCTGATCACGCTCCTACTGCAAAATGCATTTGCCCCCGTGTCTAGATCTCAAGAGCAAGCAATTAACAGCCATAATGAAAGAAAACAGCTCATGTATGTGGGGAGAGCAAGCCAAGCCATGTCCATGCCCGAGCAAGTTCAGAAGCCAATACAAATACCACTGCTGTGTTTTGGAAAAGGTTGGCCTCTGGATTTTGGGAACCAGCACACAGTGACTGAAGCCAATGGTGAAAGCAGTGAGCAAAAACCTCAAAGCTGTAAAAACCAGAATGTAAAACAAATCGATGGTGGGGAGGGGAAAAAAAACCCTCCCTCCTTCCTTCCAAGGTAATATCCTATCTAAAGTGACTGGAGCCTGAGCAGGCAAACAGGCTGAGGAAACCACAGGAGCTGGGGCTGACAGGGATGGAGCTGGTGAATGAGGGGAAGCAGACAAGTGTAGGAGTCACAGAGGAGAAGTCACTCGGTGCCTAGAGCCAGAGCTGCTGTGAAATGACTCATTTTCACTTTGCATGTATGATACTTGTATGCAAAACACATTCTGCGGAGCGTCACATGGGTATTCTGCTCATGGGTTTTGATCCGGGATGAAATTTCACCCTTTCCTCCAGCAAAGTCGTTTGTCTTTCTTTCAGGGAGGAGGGAGGAAGTGGGAGGGAACTGTGGGGAGAAAGAAATTGTCCTTCAGGCGTAAAATTCAGGGATTTATCCATCAAAAGGGTCACTAGGCTGTTTTCCAACATGGGGACAGAGGAGGGAAATGCTGGTGGGAGCACAAGGTCAGGGCTGAGATGGGTCTTGGCTCTGCTGCCTCCACCCCACCACTAGACTGAGCTGGAGCAGTCCCAGTGCAGTCCATAGACAGGGACTTGGAACCTTTCTACTGCTTTGCCTTAACTCCTTATTCCTTACTCCTTTGGAATGAAGTAAAACTCCACAATTATATCTGTGGCATGTCTGGGAGCTTTGAGACATCCAGGGGTGTCCCCCAACCAGGACAGAAGAGCTACTTTGCCATTGATCTATCCCCTGAGAAAGGTGGGCAGTGTTTTGCCTGGTCACACTGATAATGCAGCCTGGGGACCTGATGCTTTTCACTAGGTGAGGATCTCGTGCGGATGGGTGCTGTGTGCCAGGCTGCCTGCTCAGGGTGCTCTGTGTGTGTGTGTCTTCCTCCCTGACCACAGGGGGGAAATAAGCCTCAGAAAAGTCAGAGGCTTAAAGTTCTCAAAGGGGTGAACCCAACTGATCCCCTGCCTAATCCTGTCCCTAGGCTGAGCTTTACACCAGGGGATGCTGATCCCTCAGGCTTATTCTAGCAGCAGCCCAGGGTTTGGCTGCTCTTTCTGTGCCTCTCTCTTCCAGTACATCTTCTCTTTGGGCCTTAAACCAAGGATGACTTGAAGGGCTTTGCCCTTTGGGGATCTTGGCAGTTTTAATGTGGGGCTTTGTGCTGGCTGTCACCACTACCTTGCAGTTTGTGTAGAGCCCAGGAGGAAAATAACTCTCTGTAAATGACCTTCACTGCAGTTCTGGTGATGCACCTCACTGTCCCTAATGGAGGAGCAGCCATGGACCATGGGGGAGCTTTTCATGATCACTCAGTATTTCTGGTGTTGAATGCTGCTCGTGAGGACAGCCTGTCAAGCCAACTTGTCTATAGGGAGCTTCTAGGTCAGTCTGAAGACTTCTCTGTGAGAGCAGTTATGGTGGGTGGTGTATAAGACACTGCTGAGCCCAGCTTGGAGCAAAATAAACCCAAGGCAATAACTGAGTTCTGCTTCTTGAGATGTTTTGGTGTGTGTTTTTCTCATATTTCAGTGGCACTTCCCATGTTCCAGCTTGTGCATGTTGCCCCTCATGTCACTGGGAACCACTGAGCAGAGTCTGGCTCCATCCTCCCTGCACCCACCTTAGATACTTACAGGCACTAACAAGGTCTCTCCTCAGCCTTCTCCAGGCTGAGCAGTCCCAGCTCTCTCAGCCTTTCCTGGAAGAGAGATGCTCCAACCCCCAGTCATCTTTCTTGCCCTCCTCTGGACTCTCTCCAGCAGTTCCTTGTCTCTCCTGAACTGGGGGGCTCAGAACTGGATGCAGTATTCCAGATGTGACCTCACCAGGGCAGAATAGAGGGGGAACAGTTTATTGTGCAGCTACTGCCCACGTTCAGACCTTTTCCTCCACAAGATAGTGCCCCTGGGGAACACACCACAGAGTTAAATCTATCCAGTCACTCTGAGGAGAGAGGTGGAGTTTATATCATGTGCAGACACAAACCCTGTGCTTGGATCAAACTTGCTGTCTGTGTTCTGAGCATGGGCTGCTCTCCAGAACTGTGGGATGATTAACTTCAAGGTACTTCAGCTAAGGGGAGAACCTTGAGACCAGCCTGAGCTCAGCTGCAGGCATGGGTAGCAAGAGGCTGTGCCCAGGCTGCTCCTCTTGCACTAAGGTTGCTCCTGCTTTCTGTGACATAAAGCAGCCTGGCTACAGTGGGGTGTGCCCAGGCACATGGAGAAACGTAGCATTAAATCACCTCAGTAGTCAAAAAGGCTTTGGCAGGACCTCTTTCAGTGCCAAGGCAGAGGAAGGACATCCTAGAACAAGCGCATCTCGGAAACAGAGGTTGAACAGCTGCCTCTGGCACCTTTCTCTGAGCCTGTGATTTTTACAAGGACTTTCACCATTTCCCATCTCTTGGGAGATGTGAGATCCTGAGTTGGAAGGTTTCATGGGCAAAGAAGGGAGGCTGCAGTGTCTTCTGTTTAAATGTAGTTTTCTCAGAAGCCTCAGCAAGAAAGGAGGGAGCATCACCTGGTAAACAAGCTTCAAAAGAAAAAGGAAAAAAAAAAAAAAAGGGCTGTTTTGCTGGAAATGTTTCTGCATCATTCCTGAAAAATACACAAGGCACATTGATAGTGTAGCACAGAGTTCAGCTTGTGCAATCAGGAGTCTCTCTGAGTGTCTGTGTGTGTGTGTGTGTGTGTGCTCAAGCTGGGTCTTTCCCTGAAAGCAAGTTTTGGAAAACAGCTGCCAGCAGGTGAATTCCCTTGTTAGAATTTCCTGAATTACCCTGATCCATCTGCACTGAAATCACCAGGAACAGCAGGGATAAGCCCCAGTGCTAGTGCCTTTCTGTCTTGGTTTCCTGGATAGAATTCTATAGGCAGATGTGCGGGGGGAGGTGTGCATAATAAATCCAACTAGGATGGCCTGGATGCAGGCAGGGATTGCCAGTGCATCCCACATGTTCTAGATCTGGCATGTGCCACAGGATGGATCTGCTTGCTGGTCGCTGGGGCATTTCCAGATATCTGTGTGTCTTGTTAGAGCTCCTGCACTAACCAGTATCTTGATACCTCTTTCTTTGCTGAGATTGATTTTTCTCCCTGGCACCAAGAGGACATGCGAGGACATCTGTGGTGCCCAATCCAGGGCTGGAGGAATATCAGGCTAGGGCAAAGTCCTGCATTTGGGAGTAGAATTTGAATCAGACAATTCCAGGAACCCCTAATGAGAGGTTTGGGCTCATTCTTCTCGTTATTCTGTAACACCAGGGTGAAATGTTACATCTGCTGCTGTCCAGTGATGCCAGGGTGAACATCCTTAGGATGCTCATGAGGAGGTAGCATGGACACAGCACCACTCTTCTTCCTCTGTGCCAGCATCTTGGTCTTGGATGTAAAACAAATGTAATTCAAAGACTTGGATAAGTAAGTTGGTCTGAAATTAACACAGTTGCAATCTGACTATTCCCAATGAGCTGTGCAATTTTCTGCCTTTTTCTTGCCAGGGGTTGCTTTTCCTCCCCTTGCCCTGGCTCACCTACACAGAACAACATGCCACTGATTTTATATGCCCTCAAAATCACGTGTGTTCCCATGTTCTGCTTGTAGACACCGAGCTCCACTGTCCCTGCGGTGCTGGAAATCTCTTCAAATGAAAGATTTTCATATGAAAATTCCTCTGCAATTTAGTCTGCTTATGAAAACAGACCTGGAAACGCCTCAAGTCAACAAAACAGCTCACAACTTGGGTGGCCAGGGGGTAGCAGGTGGGGGTGCCATGGTAAAACCAACCCCAAGTTAATTAGATAAACCTCTGTCAAAAGGGTTTTCTTTTTTTCTCACACGCACGTATGTACATGTGGGCACTTTTCTCCTGCAAATAGACTCCTGGTAAGGATCAGAAGGGCAGGGTTAGCCGTAACATGCAAGTTATTCTTGTTGCCACAAACCGTTTTGCTGACTCAGTTCTAGGAATCCTGGCGTGACTGGTGCCAAATTGCAGCCTGTTGCCCTCGCTCCAGTTGCTGTTGGGTTTGAAAATCTCGCCATTAAAGGCACTTCCCTAGCACAGAACCCGAGCCCCAACTTGCTTCTCTGTTGCAGTTTGTTTTATGAAGTGCTGGGTGCACCTGCTTGCTCGGGGAAGGCACCTTGGTGGATTCTTACAGTGGGAGCTTCTCCTGCTGAGTAGGAGCAACTCAACTGAGTCAACAGCATCATCCCAAAGTGTGGGTATTTGGGATGAGCCTTTGTTGCCGAACCTAAAACCCCGAAGCTTTCTTTGCCGGGTGATTTGTCGGCGTCAGCAGATTGTGGGTGTTTTCCTGCCAGCAGTCAGGCTGAACTTCCTTGGAGTTGCGACATCAGGAGGGTTAATTATGTACAAAGCCCTGGCCAATGCTGAGGTCTGGCATGCAGGGCTCCAGCTGTGCTGGAGAGACGATCCAGAGGTGATTGTCATGGCCAATGTTTGCGTGTTCCTGGGGACTCTGGGCTGGTTGCCCTCCTAGGATGAGGTCTGTGAAGGCAAGGGAGAGGAGGCAGGCTGGAGAGGAGGCTTTTCTTCCTGTAGAAGGTCCTGATTCAGACTGTTCAGGTTTCATCTGCTTCCGTTCCAACCCTTTTTAGGGTTGAAAATGCCATTTTCAGCCATTTCAGAAATTTTCTTTAAAAATAAAATTATAAAAAACAAATTTTGGTGGGAAAGCAAAAGATGTTCATGGGTTTTGGAGTGTCTCTTTTTCCTATGAATGGATGGTGGCTTTACAGCTATAGAATAGTGGTAGTGAAGAACTGGTGACTTATTTTCAGCTGGCATGCATGGAGATGTTTTTTCTAAGGCATGAAATGAACTTCATTTTTGAGGAGGTCCTCTCCCTCCAGCCTCCTGCAGTCAACTTGCCAGGTCCTCCAAAAAGGAAAATATTCTCCTCTTTCCAAACAACCTGCAGGGCTGCCAAGTCTCCATCCTCCCCCTTCCAGCAGCACTTAAAATACAGTTTGTGGATTTCCCAATATTTGTAACCTCGTCAGTCAGGGCTTATCTCCCTGATAAATAAAAGGACACAAAGCACACACGGGCCTTATCAGAGAGCTCAGGGAGCTCTGGCCTCGCCGAAGGCGAAGACATGGGAAGCGTTCTGTCAACAGTGCGATTCAAATCCCTCTCCATTCCCTTAGCACTTGCACTGGTGTCCCAGCAGTTTGCTGCTGAGGCTGGTTTTAACACCTGGAGAGGAAGGCGTTGGTGCTTAAAGTGTTACATTTCCCTCTTTTGCCTGGCAAAGCTCAAACCAGCCACTTCCTGCAGGAACCAACCTCCGCTCCACGTCCCGTGCCCTGACGGCCAAACATCGCTCCCCTTTGCCTGATGCAGGGTGCTCCAATGTCCCCACTTTATGTTTTCACACCAGCTTTCACTTCATTATGACACAATTCAGTTACAACAACTGCAGACTGAAGGATGCCTTAAATGCTTGGCTGTCCTTGGTCTGCCATAGGTCAGATGTCAGCAGTGCCGAGCAGGGGAGGGGATGGGGCTGCAATACGATTTAGAGCAACTCTTCTATTTTTTTTACCTTTCTTTCTGGCATACTGACCATTTTCCTATATGCTACAACACTATCTGAGTCCTCTGCTCACCATTTCCCTAATAGAAATACCCAACAAAGGAAAACACAGTTGTTTGTGCTCCCAGTGGGTGATTTTAAACAGTAGTAGAGTTTGACTTGGTTCCTGGCTTAGATTTGTGCAATGCAATCGTCTTGTGTCTTCCTCACTCCAAAGTGAATGGCTGTTTAATCTCCACCCCATGAAAAGAAACCCAAAAGTCAGGACATGCTCGTCCCCTGAGATGGGCTTTTTAATTGCTCTAGCTGGACACTCCAACTTAGTGTCCTCATGGCCACTGATTGATTTCAATTAACATTCCCATGCTCCAGGCACTATAAATAACCCTTGTCTGGCTGGCTGCTTCTCCACTGCCAGCTCAACCTTTCTCCTTTAGCTGCTGCTGCTGCTCATCTTGCTTCTTGGCTTGGCCTCAGGCTCAGTCTATAATTCTTTCCAAACTTCCCTGTATAAAATAATCATGTACATGAAGTAAAACAGGAGTCTCATATACACACTTAATAACTCTTGTGTACTGTATGAGTGGGAATTCCACTTCATAACCCCCAGAGCTTTCAAATGGTTCTCATTTTCGGCAGCATTCCTCCTGCGAGATCTAAAACTTCCCATTTCATCCCAAGCCATTTCTTTCCCTTTCAACCTTTTTCTTTCTCCTCTAGATTTCAGGGAACAAACAGCTTCTTTTTCACTTGGGCCTGTGGTTTCAGCAGCGAGGCAGCTGGGAGCTGATAGCACCACTTGAGCTCTTAAGCCAAATGTCAGGGTTCTCTTCCCAATGCCACATTTTCCAAATTAAAGCTTCAGCTCACTTGCAATTCAGAGCAAAAGGCTGCAAGCCAAGATTTAGACTGAACTGATAAGATAAGCTTATGGGGACCTAGAGCTGATATTCTACATGTGTTCATCAGTCTGCCTACCTGTTATCTCTTTCCTAGTGAAAAGGAGAAGAAAGAATATTGTGTGTATTTAGACACGTACTGTAGGTGACAGATAGAGAACATCTGTGTGTGGATGCAGGAGCAAGAGTGGTAGGCAGAGAAGTAGGAGGCAGCAACCCACAGATTGGTAAGGCCAGAAGGGACAGTCACATCAGAGGCATGTAGAACTGGAGGGGTTGTGTTTGAGGCAGGGGGGTGGTATTTTGATGGCATTCTGCAAGCCAAGGGAAAATAGACACCTCTGATAAAACACACATGTATTTCTCTCTTTTTCTGCCAGCTGGAGATACGGTTGAAGTTTCCCAATCTTGAATTTATTTTATTTTATTTTTAAAGTAATTATTTGTCTCTGTTGTGTCTGGCTTTTTTTTCTTTTTTTTTTTTTTTTTCCACCTGATGACACATCCAATCTCAAAGGTCTCTTGAAGAACTCAAAACATCCTGATCCAATGGCATTTAAATTACAGGATCAGAATCACAGAATGTTTGGAGTTGGAAGGGAACCTTAAGACCATCTAGTTCCAACTCCTCTGCATGGGCAGGGACACCTCCCACTACAACAGGAAGATTTGTACTGACTTGAGATTAGTCCACAAGTATGGAAGAATTAAAGGAGGTGACAGGCATTGCCCCCAGAAACCAAGAACCTCTTGGTTCTTGCCTCATGGCCTCAGGGAAATGCCTCATCCCCTTCAGAAAGTGGCAAGCCAGAGATGGTGATAGAATCAAAGGTGCGACCTTCAGTTTGGTTGGCAGAGTGGGAGGTGCGAGCAGGGAGCTCCAGGGGAGGAGGGACAGCTTGCCCAAGGAGGTGGTGGTCACCTTCCTGCCCAGCAGCCTTTGCCACGCTGCTTGTTGTGACTTTGCTCTTCCCCACGAGCCGCCGTCCCCGCTGCGTGCGGAGCCCATGTGCTCTGTGCATGTCGCAGTTGCTGCTTACCACTGCTAATTGAAACAGCATTTTCAATGATACATTCTTTGGGTTTTTTGGTTCTGTTTTGTTTGTTGTTTTGTTGGGTTTTTTTTCCCTTCTCCCTGTTTTCCACATTTGGAGCCTGGCCCTGCTCCCTCTTTTGTGTCCCTGACTTTCTTTGCTGAGCTCTGTGTCACTGCTGTATCTCTGTGCTTGGCCAAATGAAAGGATCATAACATTATAGATATTTTGGGTGGCTGGACCCCCTCCAGCATCTCCCTTCCCATCCCAAATGGGCCACTCCATAAACTGGAAAGTAGACCAGATGAGGTCTCACCACTGTCAAGAAAGGTGGATAATGATTTAGTTGATCTGCCTGACACGCTTGTTTGAATAATAGTTCAGTACCAGTGCCTTCAGCTTCTGTTTTGTAACTGGTGGTTAAAAGTCCATTGAAAATAATTAAATATATTGGCAATTAAAAAGAACTTGAGCAGTGATTTAATTTGAAATGGAAGTTTAAAACATCAAAAGAGGAGTGAATTTTCTTTTGTGTCCGATAGTGACAAACACGTTAACATTTTAGTGCTATTTTAATGCCATTTAAAGCTATTTCAGTGCTTTTCAAGGAAGAAAAAATATGAAGAAGGAATCTTTTCAAACAGAAATTGTAGTTCTGGAAGTGTTGAAATTTGCCAATTTGATGATTTGGGATTTAGCAGTAAATAAATAAACCCTGCAGTCAGCAGTATCAACATAGATTTGTGGGATGTTGCAGTTCTGAAAGGCTTCTCTTTGTCCACAAAAAAAAAAACAGTGTGAAAAAAATCCACATAGGTCTAATCACACGATCTCCCAAAGCTATTAGTGGATACGTTTATAGATAAACAAGAAACAAAACATCCTGAGACCAGTGGGAGAAATAAATAGATTTCTCTGGAAGGGTGAGTGAGTGTGAGAGCAAGGGGAGTAATGGGGCAGATGTGTGCAAGTTTGAAAACTGGTTTTTGCATTACAGGATGTCATTTATTTAGTTTGAAAAAACATGTTTTTATGGCATTATTCTGTGCCTTTCAGAGTTCTCATGCACTGGAAGCCAGCTCTGACTTCTGTGTCAATGGGCACTTGGGGACTCTGAGCTCTGAGTTATTTGACTGTCAAATGCTGTTACTGAGTCACTGGAAATCACTTTCTTCTTCTTTTTTTTTGACAAAATTAATTTGTTTTACTCCAAGATGCCCAGGGCTATCATTTATATTATAAAGCTGAAAGTGGCTAAAAATAGCACATTCCGAAGGCTCAGATAGAGATATTGGAAGAAAGATTTTCCCTTCTTCATATTCTGCATTGTTATTTAACCTGAAAAACCCAAACAGGGAAAGTCTGTGGTGTCCAGCTCCACATGGTACCACATTGGCATTTGTGTCCAATTAATCCCCAAAGGTTACTGGGTCAGATCCTGCCCACTTCTGTCTATTATCATGCTGGGCCTAAGTGGGAACACTTAACTCAGGCAAATTGCTATTAAATAGGGATGGCAGCATTTTATCTGTGCAGATGCTCAAGTTGCTCCCATGCCAGCTTGGGGATAGATAGTCTGGGTCTGCAGAACCTTCTGTGCTGTGGAAATGTCTGTAGCTCAGAGATCCCTCTGGGCTCCCTTTTTCCTGGTGGGTGGCACTGGGTATGTTCAGGGTGCCACGTGCTGCAGGTGTCTGCCCTGGATCTGATGGACTGTTCTTCTTTGGCACTTTTTTTCCCCTCCTAACGAAGGGAAAAGCATCATTCTGTGCTGTTGGTGTCTTCTCCTACTGTGGTTGTCCACAAGAGGCCTTAGATGGGTTTATTTCTGAGGGTTCAATTCTGCTGGAATTTAGAGGTGGGATGAGCTCTGACCTTAAACTGAAACTTCACCCCAGACCTCTGTTTCTGCCTGGCTTGAGGACTTGTCCTTAGTTCACTGGGATCTCTTCCCAAGCTCTTGGGAAGTGTGGCCCAACCAGATTGCAAAGAGGTGTGGACATGTGTCTAAATCCCAACCCATTTGCTCTGGTTTTCCTTCCACAAATTACTTCTGTTACAAAATGTACCCAAATCT